>NC_065592.1:18705625-19038750 GCF_024542745.1 Macaca thibetana thibetana | reverse complement strand
GCCTACATAAGATCCCAAGGAGTATATACCCACTGGACAATGGCTGTTTTGGGGATTCCCATCTTTGCATTTGCCTTTTTAAAATGTCTTCCATTTAGTCCAGTTCTGAGCAGTATCATTACTGTTGTATCTGGCAACATGACACAGGATAATTCTAGCTTGACCTGGGCCATTCTGGAAGGATAGGAGGTAGCCTTTGCCTCAAGCATATTGCTCCTACCCTCCATCTTAGAACCACCTATTAGAGAGTTGATATGCAAGTATTTCTGATTACCAACGTGTTACCAGTCTACGGATTATATGATAGAAGTCGGTAAATTAATTAATCTAGAATTAACAAAGTTCTACTGCTGTCTTTGAAAAATCCCTGCTTTTCAAAAACTGTTTTGAGTGTTTACTATGTGCTGATGATTAATGTATGTGCTGGTTGTTAAGCACTGCTGAATTAAGGGTTTTGCATGCATTGATCAATTTAATCCTCTCTCAATAACACTATGATTCATTACTGCTTGGATTTCAAAGTTCAAAATTCAGAGAAGAGTAATCATTACCAGTTTCCTAAAGTCCAGAGTTATTCTCTGGCATATTCTTTAGGGTAGCACCTAGGCCTTTTGGCAATGCACAAGCCAGGCAGATGGGTACCTTGTCTTCTCTCACCACAGTACTGAAAAATACCAAATGCCTGGCTTTGTTCCAGGCTGCTTTGGGCTTCGGGGGCCACGTGAACCAAAGACAAATCATGTCTGTGCTGGAGCAGACACAAGAAAAACAGTCACTGACTTGATTCTGTCAAGGAGTACCAAGTCTCGAGTAAAGCATCATATGGAGTCTTAGATCAAAATAGATTTACGTTCTTTTTGGTGACATGACAAATAATTTAAATGTGGTGAATTTTTTCACATTTTGATCTGTCTTATATTTGTCTTCAGAAGAGTGTTAAATCCTACTTGCACCTCTGTTTTCACAACAAGTAAGTGATCTCATTTATTATTGTGAGAAATGAAGCAATATATGCAGTAATAAAATATTAAACTCAATCAGTGATTTTAAAAAAGCTTTATGGGACAGCTTTTTTCTCTATTAAGATACCTAACATAGTAAATTGAACATAGTAAGCACTTAAAGTTTGATAATTTAAATAACAGAAATAGTACCAACAGTACTACTTTCATTTCCATTTGAAAGATGTCCCACTTCAAAACATTAAAATGTTTCAAATACATTAAAGAGCGGTTTCAAAGCAATACTTCCAAACAGAATTATCTCAATGGCAGGGAGGGGGTTAAAATATTGATGTTAAAAATATTCCATAGTTACCACTAAATAATTACTTTTAGTTATCTCTGGGTTCATGTTCTGTTTTCACATTTATGTTTTCTACAATAAACATTGTAGAAAATGAACATCGATTATTTTTATAATTGTAAAAAAACTGGCCAGGTGCAGTGGCTCACACCTGTAATGCCAACACTTTGTGAGGCTGTGGTGGGAAGACTGCTTGAAGCCAGGAGTTTAATACCAGCCTGGGCAATATAGCGAGACCCCATGTCTACAATCTTTTTTTTTTTAATTAGCTGAGCATGGTGGCACATGCCTGTAGTCCCAACTACTCAGGAGGCTGATATAGGAGGATCACCTGAGCCCAGGAGTTCGAGGCTGCAGTAAGCTACAATCACACTACTGTACTCCAACCTGGGTGAAAGAGTGAGACCTTGTTTCTTAAAAAAACAAACAAACAAAAGTAAGTAGAATCCATTCTAAACAGATCAACCAAAAATAATGTTACATAAAGCACAACTTATGTATGTTGTGAGTTTAATATGAGATAAAGATTATTTTGTTTTCTCAAGGTAGTGGGGAAGAAAAATAATACTAAAGGACCCCAAACCTTTGGAAAATACCATAATTTTTAAATTATACAAATATGTCAACTACAAAATAGCATAAAAATATATTTTGTGTAAAGAAGCCACATATAAATGCATGTGTTTATTTCTTTGTTGTGTTTAATCATAGCTATCTTGATCACATTATATTATAAGCTAATATAAACCATGTAATCTGGAAAGAATATTAAAGCCTTTATGTCTGAGAAAGTCAAAAGTAGTTTACATGTGTTACTTCTCAAAAACCACTGGTGACTAGAATTAAGTTTCATTTTATAGTCTGGGAAACTAAGTCATAGAGTCATCAAAAAATGTATTCAATAACTCAAAAAGTGAATAGAAAGACTACAATTTAGTTCTTCTGACTTCAATTCACTGATTAGCTGGACCTTCCAGCCCTGCCTTTGTGGACAAGTTGAAGCAACAAAGTAACTTAAAAACTAAAACCAGTTGAACAGGATAGGTTTGCAGGCAATACACCAACAATTTAGTATAATAATACACAATAGCTAGATTGCTTTGGGTTTTTGGTACACTTTATCACTACTCAATAACCCACACAACATCAATAGATGGTGGGACTATACTGTTAGTGCTATTCATATAGAACGGATAAAACACACTCTAGGATTACAATAAATATAAAATCACAGAAAAATCTACACTGGAAAAAGTCCAATGCCTTCCTCTCATCAAGACTCAATAAACAAACACAGCAGGATAAATATATTGGAAAGCAAGTCCTTTCCCCCCATTATTTCCAATAACTCTTCCTGATCCCTATAATGATTAATAGGACTTAAGAGAATATAAAAACCTATTCAAGTTATCCAATTTCCTTCAGAGTGAATAACATCTGAACTTTTCCTAGAATATTTTTAAAGAAATTTTATCTTTAAAGACCATTTCCAGGCCAGGCACAGTGGTTCACGCCTGTAATCTCAACACCAAAGAATGAGGTGGGCTGATCGCTTGAGCCCAGGAATTTGAGACTAGCCTGGGCAACGTGGTGAAACCCTGTCTCTACAAAAAAAAAAAAAGGAAGAAATTAATGTTTACAAAAAATTAGTCAGGCATGGTGGTGCATGCCTGTAGTCCCAGCTACTTGGGAGGCTGAGGTGAGACGATCATTTGAACCCAGGAGGTCAAGGCTACAGTGAGCCACAATCACACCATTGCATTCCAGGCTGGGTGACAGAGTACAACCCTGTCTCAAGAAAAAGAAAAAAAATTCCAAATTTAAAAAGGAGTAGGAAATATGATATCCTCCTTGTAGTTAACAACACTACTACTTCTCATCTCTTCCTTTTGCTCACATAAAGTAAAAGCACTAGATTATTAAAAAATAAATGATAAAAATCTAATAAGATCTGTGATAATATGCCAGTTTCTTGGAAGCATGCAAGACTGAAATAAGTTTTCAGACTCAGTTATCTAAAGGGTCTAATATTTAGTAAATAAAGGTTATTTAACATTCTCCAGCCAGGTTGACAACATTCCTACTCCTTATCACTTTCCCTGTGAGTAGGCAGAATGCATTCCTTTTTCCAAATGAATAAATTTCCCCTTCCCTTAGAGCTTAGCTGTCTCCCTGGTGAGGTATCATATAGAACAGCTGTTATATTACCAGTATAACAGCAATCCCATCTGATCTAATTGGAAAACATATGGACAGACTGAAACCAAACTTTTGGGGGCTCAGTAACTTTAAGGAAGAAATAATCAAATATATTGATAAAGACTATGAACAATGCCATGAATTCAAATTTTGCACAATCTAAACAAGATCGATTTCAAAAAGCTACTTTAGGTAACGTTAAAGTGCATGCTTTAAATTACCTAGACAAGGCGGGACACGGTGGCTCACGCCTGTAATCCTAGCACTTTGGGAGGCCGAGCAGGTGGATCACAAGGTTAGGAGATTGAGACCATCCTGGCTAACACGCTGAAACCCCATCTCTACTAAAAATATAAAAATTAGCCAGGCTTGGTGGTGGGCGCCTGTAGTTCCAGCTACTCGGGAGGCTAAGGCAGGAGAATGGCGTGAACCCGGGAGGCAGAGCTTGCAGTGAGCCGAGATCATGCCACTGCACTCCAGCCTGGGCGACAGAGCGAGACGCTGTCTCTAAAAATAAATAAATAAATTATTTAATTAATTAAAAAATTATCTAGACAAAATGAAATGGAGAAAGAGCCAGCTCTCAATTTTCAGCCTCTGCTGAAGATCTCAGTTAAACTTTGCCTAAAGGCACCAAATCTTAGATATGTCATTCCCACTCTATGTTTAAGATTTGTCAGCCCTCAAGAATAGTTTCCTTTCTTCAAAACCCTGACTCACTTAAACAAATACCCTGATATAGATCAAACTTGCTTAGTCAATGACAGAAATTATAAGTTGCCCTGGGTAATATCATCTGACTTGATCTTATATAAGTAAAGACTTACCAAGCTTATCAAAACTTTTTATTCATTTTTAAATGTTATTCATTTATTTTTAAGACTATAAAATTAGAATTGGATATAGTCATTGAAAAAACTTTAAAAATTCAGAAAAACACAAAGAAGATAATTAAAATTACCCATAATCCCATTACTTAGATTTAACCAATTATTATTTTGGTATATTTCTCTCCTTTTATGCATATTGCTACTTAATATAATGTAAACATTTTAGTGTAAGTTTATAAATTACCAAATTTAGCATAAAATGTGAGAGTAGGAGAATTCCTCTTTCAAAAATCTTCACTGAAAGGGCAAATCCAAAATATAAGCCAAACGAGAGAAGAGCTGATGTAAGTGTGGGTGGTGATGTGGAGGTGAGAGGTGAGAGTTGGGCGTGAAAGGTCCAGAAGTAAACCTGTTGGCCTCTCCACTCCCTATAATGGTTCCCAAACACATCTGAGGAACCCTAAGTCCCCAAATAATACTGTTTAAAAATCACAAATCTAGTCTAACTCATTTAACAGATGAAACTACTTGCTTTTACTAGATAGAGAACTAGTAAAAGAACTAATGAAAGAACTTAGGATCCCACATCTTACAGACAAGTGCTCAGCTTTTGCAACTTGGCTACCCTTTCTACAAAAGTCATCAAATGTTCATTTATCCACTGTTGTTCTTCCTTTAAGAAAAATACAAGGGAAAAAGTTACATAACAAAAAATGAATAATTAATATAATAAGCTAGATCTCAAGGAGTTCCACTTGCCCTAAGCAGGTTCTCATACTATTCCTCATATTACTATGAGTGAGAGAAATGTTCATTTCGAAACTAAAGAGAAAGGCATGATTACATTATTTTCCTCAAGAATACACTGCATGTCCAGTATACCTACAAACTGTTCCTTCTTTTTCACTAATTCAACACTAAATATTTATTAAGACTGTATCTGGGCTGGACAGCAGAGGTATAATTGTGAACAAAACAAACAGAAGTCCTGCCTTCATGGAGTCTGTAAGCCTGACAGGCTTGAGCAAACTGCTTTAACTTTCTGAATCCCAGTGTTTGCCAGTCATAAAGTAAGGCTAATAAGATTTAACTACTGCATTGTTTAAGAATTAAATGACATGATGTAAGTAAAAAAATCCTTTTAGGTAATCAGGCATATAATACGTGTTCAGTTAACATTAGTTACCTTTCCTGCCAAAGTGTTAAATATCAGATTAAAAATGAGAGGTGAGAGTGTAAGTCTCTTTGCTATTAAAACACTGATTTGAGGCAGTACAACTGAAATAGCAGGTTAAGATAACTCCAAAGAGATTCTGGGCCAGGCGCAGTGGCTCATGCCTGTAATCCCAGCACTTTGGGAGGCCGAGAGGGGTGGATCACCTAAGGTCAGGAGTTTGAGACCAGCCTAGCCAATATGGTGAAACCCCATCTCCACTAAAAATACAAAAATTAGCTGGGAGTGGTGATGGGTACCTGTAATCCCAGCTACTTGGGAGGCTGAGGGAGAAGAGTCACTTGAACCTAAGAGGCAGAGGTTGCAGTGAGCCGAGATGGCACCACTGCACTCCAGCCTGGGAGACAGAGTGAGACTTTCTTAAAAAAAAAAAAAAAAAAAAAAAAAAAGATAATTCCAAAGACATTTTTACACTAGGAAAGAAGTAAATATTTCAATACAAAGAAATGAAATTCAGGCCAGGCACAGTGGCTCACACCTGTAATCCCAGCACTTTGGGCGGCCAAGGCGGGAAGATCACTTGAGGTCAGCAGACCAACCTGGCCAACATGGCAAAACCCCACCTCTTCTAAAAATACAAAAATTAGCTAGACATGGTGCCAGGCACCTGTAATCCCAGCTACTAGGAAGGCTGAGGCAGGAGAACTGCTAGAACCCAGGAGGCAGAGGTTGCAGTGAGCTGAGATCGCGCCACTGCATTACAGCCTGGGCAACAGAGCAAGACTGCGTCTCAAAAAAAAAAAAAAAAGAAAGAAAGAAATGAAATTCACATGAGCCCTCCCAGTCAAATTCTGTAATTCACCTTGTTTCCTCTGTCACCATTTACTTTCAGTTACTTCTGGACTCTTTCCACAACATTCAGCCCTGTATAGTGTTTAGGAAAGAAAATATAAAGCAAGCAGTCCTCTTCTCCAAATACCATTTATTCATCATATAAATATGGGCAGCTAAACAAGCTAAGATTTAAACTTAACAAAATCAACTTAAAAGACAATGGTTTAAAATACAAAATATCAAATCTGAAACCCACCAAAATCTATAAAGGTTTGATCACTATTCACCAATAAGAGTACAAACAGAGGACATAAGCCCTTTTCATTAATATAATATGCAGAAATCAACAAAATGTGAATTGCAAGGTCTTAGACATTCTAAGAGCACCTTGTAAGCCATAGTGCACTGCACACTTGTTAATTATTAATATTAAAGGCACTCTGTTCACTACTAACTTTAATTATATTTCTAATGGGGAAATTCTGTCATTCAAAAGATCAAACATTTGTTTCTTAACCAAATTAATTATACTGGTATGCATCTCAAAACCACCTACCAACAAAAACAGCTCATGTTATTCATAAATAGGAAAATAAATTTGCTACTTATTCAAAGTACTTAATTTTTTTTTAGAGCCAGATAACTTCTGTTTTGAAAGTTTTTTCTTTATGGTTCCTCAGAAGAAGGTGGCAGGGGATGGGAAGGTGTAAGTTGGACAATAAAGAAGACCCCAGCGAAAAAAGAAAATATTTTCTCCATTTTTTTCCAAAAAGAGAGAATACCATGTTCTGAATATGGTACAAATGATGACATTTTCATAATAAGAAGGCTTCATAATCTAAATTAGACTAAAAACAAATCAATAGGAAAAAAGTCAAAGTCACAGAGAAAGACAGATTTTGTTCTCAGTGCAAACTGTTCAACGCCATGCATGCTGACACTAACACATCTTCAAGGACTTTTTGTTCATCTAGAAAGATGTCTTGGAAGAATTAGGCTTTGAGGAAGCACTGAAGGAGGACAAAGTGGTAAATTGTTAAACAGAGAGGGTAATTTGGTTCCTTAAAGATCATGGAAAGAATAGATGGGGCTAAAAATAAAAGATATGAGTGAGAGGAACAGATAGAAGACTTTAAATTGAAAAAAAATGAGCAAGGAGAATGGAAGAAAGGTTGTTTTTGGTTTTTTTTCCAATGAAGACAAAATAATAGGGAAAGACTTTTTCTGACAATAATTATCTGTAGAACAGTGATATTATGAGAGAGATTATTTTGATACAAATTTATCACAGGTACTCACATAGATACACCCAAAAGGATAATCACTTTAAGTAAACCTTTACTATGATTCAAACGTAGGCATCCAGACATAATCTGTATCTTCTTCATCACATTTTTAGAAATCCTCCTTTAAAGTTACCAGGGCATTCAGGGTAGTCATTTCTAGTCAAAAATAGATGAATCAAAATGTATACTTGAAAAAAAAACTAAGTGATCAAGAAGCGGTCCCTATAATACACTGTCAATATTACTAATAAGGATTTTTGTATCACACCTAAAAAAAAAAACACACAAAAATCAAGATAAAGGCAAAAATCAAGGATTAAAGCTATTTATAACTTAAAATATCATCTAACACTGTCTTTCAGCTAAACAAGGTCTTACATTTTTATTTTCTTCTGATCTATTAAGTACCCTACAGCAGAACTCTCTCCACCCATAATTGACTCATCAGTAAAAACAGCACTGCAATACTTTTCTTCCATTCTTTTTATAAGGGTGCCAGAACATCTGGAAGTTAATATACACATTTAGAAATGCTAAGATGAAAAGTTACACACACTTTAATTTTAGGGGTCTTTTAAAAAAATAAAGATAAAAAGTCCTAGTCAGACTATATCAATGTGTACATTTTCAACTAGGCAGGAGGCTTCCTGGGGACATAATTCAGAAGATTTGAAACTAATGTTCTGGAGTTTATGCTGCTCCAGAAACTAATCAGACTAAGGAATTTCTACAGAAACTTCAGCACTTAGGCCAGGCATAAGGTATGATAAATTTAGAAGTCCCTGGGCTGGGCCCCACAAAAAATATAAACAAATCTCTCCATCACAGAGAAACTTAGAACCTAATTAATGAAACAATAAGAGCTACAATTTAATATAACAATTGTAAAACATTGTCAAACAGAAAATTCAGGGAGGTGGCTGGGCGCGGTGGCTCACACCTGTAATCCCAGTACTTTGGAAGGCCAAGGTGGGTGGATTGCTTGAGTTCAGGAGTTCCAGACTAGCTTGGGCAACATGGCAAAATCCCATCTCTACTAAAAATACAAAAACCAGCTGGGTGCGGTGGTGCATGCCTGCAGTCCCAACTACTCTGGAGGTTGAGGTGAGAGAATCATTTGAGCCCAGGAGGTTGAGGCTGCAGTGAGCCATGATCGTGCTGCAGCACTCCAGCCTGGGAGACAGAGTGAGACCCTGTCTCAAAAAAACAAAAACAAAAACAAAAACAAAACAGAAAGAAAGAAAATTCGGGGAGATGAATGAATAGCACACAGTGGAACGAACACATTAAAAGCCAAGGAAGAGTAGAAATTTTCCCAGATTAATATCTAAGGACCAATTATTTTTAGCAAAATGGTTTCCTACTCTTCTAGACAGTTGGTTTCTTTAAATGCCAATAATATGGATTCTGGAGCTAGACCCACTAGGTTTGAATGTAGGTTCTGCCAGAGCTGGGCTTCTACAGAACTCAATTTCCTTATCTATAAAATGAGGATAATAACAGTAACTAACTCAGTAGTTCCTGTTTTGGAGATTAAATGACTTAATATACATAAGGCACGTAGAACAGTGCCAGGAACATAGTGTGTTTGTAATTACTATTACAATAGTCCACAATCCCTCAAATCTGATGCTCAATACCAGAAGCTGTGAAACTACAAATTTTCCTGTAACTCATTTGGTGGCAAATATCTGACCTACCCTGAATACATTTGGCAACAAAACCTGACCTGAGCAAATGCAAATAAAACCTGACCTGAGCAAAGGCTACTGGTAGTCTTTATCCCACTTAGTATAAAGATATGTGCATTTTGCTGCAGATATCTTAATGTGTTTGATTACAAGATGCTGCCCCCAATTCACTGGAATGTATTTATGAAAAAATGAAAAAATCTAAATTCTGAAACACATCCAACCCAGAGGTTTTAGATAAAAGACTGTGGGTCTATGTTAACTTTGAAGCCTAGACAGTTTGTATTTCCTTAAAATAAATGGCATCTTCTTAAAGAAACACAAGTAAGTAAGATCCTGAATCTAGTATTAGAGAATATTAGGATGAGGAAAACATTTCCCAGTACAGTTAGAAGGGTCCTATATTCCTAGGTCCTACATTTCCAGGATGTTCTTTTCAAATATAATCCATCTTTGCCGGGCGCGGTGGCTCACACCTGTAATCCCAGCACTTTGGGAAGCTGAGGCAGGCAGATCATCTGACGTCAGGAGTTCAAGACCAGCCTGACCAACATGGTGAAACCCCATCTGTACTAAAAATACAAGAAAGTTAGTTGGGTGTAATGGCACATGCCTGTAGTCCCAGCTACTCAGGAGGATGAAACAGGAGAATTGCTTGAACCTGGGACGTGGAGGCTGCAGCGAGCCAAGATGGTGCCACTGCACTCCAGCCTGGGCAACTGAGACTCTGTCTCAAAAAAAAAAAAAAAAAACCAGGCTGGGCGTGGTGGCTCATGCCTGTGATCCTAGCACTTTGGGAGGCCGAGGTGGGAGGATTGCCTGAGCTCAGGAGTTTGAGACCAGCCTAGGCAACATGGTGAAACCCCGTTTCTACTAAAATACAAGAAATAAATAAATTAGCTGGGTGTGGCGGCAAGGGCCTGTAGTCCCAGCTACTCAGGAGGCTAAGGCAGGAGAATCACTTGAACCGGAGAGGCGGAGGTTGTAGCGATCCAAGATGGTGCCACTGCACTCCAGCCTGGTGACAGAGCAAGACTCCGTCTCCAAAAAAAAAACAAACAAACAAACAAACAAAAATAAATAATCCATCTGTAATATTTTGTTTACATGTCACGGTAGTCAGAGTTTTCAAGTTCTAAATTCTAGGGCTTGCTTAAACAAAGTCTATTCTCATCACTTAGATAACAAAGAAATAATTAAGGTTCTTTGTGGGGCATAAATATGCCTTGAATCATGCAGACCAAACCATCACAGAACTTTAGAGCTGAAAGAAACCCTTCAAAACTAATCTAAATTACTATCCTTTACCTTCCAAATTGTTTTATCATCTGTAAATTCACTCTTCCCTATGAGGTAAGAATAATCTGCCCTAACTTGTCCATAGACTCTGTCTATAGGAACACCCTGTAGGTAAATGCAAATAAACTGGGTGGAGTACACTGACAAACTTGGGATCTAAAAGGATAATTGAATTTAACACAATCAATCTTATAAATTTAGTAAAGTCTCAGATCATACTTTAGAAAATTATAAGAATTTCCAAGTCCAGAATGAAAGGAGACTCACCTAGCACATATTTAAAAATAAATAAATTTTAATAGACCTTAGCAATCTTAATGGGCTCAATGAGTCAACAACATAATGTGGCTGCCAAAAAGCTCCTGTGATTAGGAACTAACCACACCAACATCAGTATCCCATCCAGAAGGAATGAGGTAACTGCCCTCTCTGCTACAAGCTGGTTAGAGCACATCTGGAGTATTATATTCAGCTCTGTTCCACATTTTGGGAGAGACACAGAAAGACTGAAAAAGACTAGAAGAGGGCCAGGCACAGTGGCTCATGCCTGTAATCCCAGTATTTTCGGAGGCTCAGGCGGATCACTTGAGGTCAGGAGTTCCAGACCAGCCTGCCCAACATGGTGAAATCCCGTCTCTACTAAAAATACAAAAAGTAGCCAGGCGTGGTGGCATGCACTATAATTCCAGCTACTCAGGAGGCTGAGGCAGGAGAATTGCCTGAAACCATGACACGGAGGTTGCAATGAGCTGAGACGGCGCCACTGCATTCCAGCCTGGGCAACAGAGTGGAACTCCATCTCAAAACAAAAAACAAAAAAACTATAAGAGAAGTAACCAAGATAGTGAGAAAATTTGAAAACATGTCACATAAAGACCAGTTGAAGGAGCTGAAGTTATTTAGCCCAGACTGAGAGGGATTATGATCCCTGTCCCCAAATCTATAAGAGCTGTCAAGGCACAGAGACAGCCAACTTTTTCTGCATGGTCCCAACAGGCAGAGCCAGATCAATCAGTTAACTAAAAGAAGAAATTTCAGCTAAGCCTATGGAAATATTTCTTCAAATGTAGAGTCACATTAGGAAGTAGTGGCATTTAAAGTCCTGTCTAACCCTAAGGGTCCATAATTTTAAAAATCAAACATTTGGGCCAGCCCGCGGTGGCTCTTGCCTATAATCTCAGCACTTTGGGAGACTGAGGTGGGAGGATAACCTGAGGACAGAAGTTCGAGACCAGCCTGGCCAACGTGGTGAAACCCCATCTCTACTAAAAATACAAAAACTAGGCGGGCATGGTGGTGTGCACCTGTGATCCCAGCAACTGAGGAAGCTGAGGCAGGAGAATCGCTTGAACCCAGGAGGCAGAGATGGCAGTGAGCCGAAATCGCCCCACTGCACTCTAGCCTGGGCAACAAGAGCGAAACTCCGTCTCAAAAACAAACAAACAAACAAACAAACAAACATCTGTCATTACCTCAGTGTCTTACTGATTATTATTACTTCTAGTATCACAGCATCTCTCTTCACCCTGCTTAAAATGTTCTACCCAGGACCAGGTGCTGTGGCTCACAACCTGTAATTCCAGCACTTTGGGAGGCCAAGGTGGGCGGATCACCTGAGGTCAGGAGCCCAAGACCAGCCTGACCAACATGGAGAAACCCTGTCTCTACTAAAAATACAAAATTAGCTGGGCTTTGTGGCTCATGCCTGTAATCCCAGCTACTCGGGAGACTGGGGCAGGAGAATCGCTTGAACCCGGCAGACGGAGCTTGTGGAGAGCCGAGATCGCGCCACTGCACTCCAGCCTGGGCAACAGGAGTGAAACTCCGTCTCAAAAAAGAAAAAAAAGTCCTACCCAGCCAACCAATCAGCTGAATGTTTTGCTGGGTTTGTGGGAGAAAAAGTGCCTGCTTGCTGGGCAATTAGTTTCAGTTTGCAGATCAGTGTCCATGTAAATAAAAAAGGGTCCTAATTGAGGGGCAGGCAAGAGCTCTCAGCTAGATCTCCATGAAAGAAATTATTATTAATTCAAAAAGCATCTATAAGACCTATCCAATCAAATAATATATTATCAATGGCACTTAGTTCTTACAGGAACATTGAAATTAAAAAATACTGTATGTACAACCATCTTCTCAAATGCCAGGGAATCCAACTTTGCAAGCCAAACCAGTTGTCTCAAATTCAATTATAAGTTTTCCTTCTGCCAAAGAGATACGTTTTCTGTTTAAAGCAAACTGGAGCCCATGCTCCATACTTGATCAGATCATGGTAAAGTCAGTTTAGCCGCTGAGAACTAGATACTGGCAATCCAGACTGAATTCACAGAGAAGTACAAACTACCTAATATTTAAAACACAGGAAAGTTATCGAAACTGGACATCCTTCTAAAAATTTTTCACCCAAAGACTACCACAGACGTAAGTATAATGTTCGTTCATGAAAATTACCAAAAGCCTTGAACAGTTCAGATGACAAATATTTTTCAATCCGGCTTTACTGCAGTTTAAATTGAATTGGATTCTAAGCAACTCCAGTGAAAGTATTAGAGAATATAGTAAATATATGATGGACTTAGCAAAAATACTCTGTGCTGCTTCCTCTCTGTGCTTTTTAAAGTGAAGCCTAGAAGCAATCTAAGTGTCCATAAATAAGGGCTTGGTTAAATAAATTATGATACATTCTTACCCTGGAAAATGCAACTATTAAAAAGAATAAAGTAGGCCCTAGATACTGACATTTTTTTTTAAAGTCCATGATACCTAGTTAAGTGAATACCACAAGTGGCAAAACATGTAGAGAATTATTCCATTTTGATTTTTTAAAATCTATTTTTAAATACCCTGTGTGTATGTTCATATATGCCCAGCAAAAACAGTTGAAAAAGATCTGACAAATTGCTAACAGTAGTAACCTCCAGGGACTGACTGAAACTAGGAGGCAGTGAAGGAGTGACTTTCCCTTTTTCCTTTGTGGACTTCTGGTTGTTTGTATTTTTTTGCCAGTGGGGGTAACCTCTGTGGTTGAAAAATAACAACATAAAAATAGTAAAAGTAAAATAAGATGAATTACACAGATCTACGTATCAGATACTAACCAAAGTGATCTTTCTTCTTAAATGCTACTGTATGCTTAAAACTCCAGAGAATCTAATTCGTTCTTTTTCTATTATATTTTACTAAAACAAATAAAAATCACCACAAGTCCCTAATAGTTTTCTCAAATGCTTTCTATACACACACACACACACACACACACACACACACACACACCCCCACAGGCCTGGTCATAAGCATAGCTAACACACATGGAGCTTATTCTACACTAGGAACTGTTGTAAACACAGTAAGTGTTAACTTATTTAATCTTCCCAGCAGGCCTGGTGCAGTGAATCATGCCTGAAATCCTCGAAGTTTGGGAGGCCAAGGCAGGAGGATTGCTTGAGTTCAGGAATTCAAGACTAGCCTGGGCAATATAGTGAGCCCTCATCTCTACAAAAAATACAAAAAATTAGCTGGGCGTGGTGACTCACGCCTATAGTCTCAGCTACTCAGGAAGCTGAGGTGGGAGGATCGCTTGAGCCTAGGCAGCAGAGGTTGCAGTGAGCCAAGATTGCGCCACTGCACTTCAGCCTGGGCAACAGAGCCAGACCCTGTCTCAAAAAACAAAAACAAAAACAAAACAGTCTTCACAGCAACCTTATGAAGTAAGTACTACTATAATATTATCTTCATTTCACAATCGAAGAAACTGAGTCCAAAGAACTTCAGTGAGCCGCCTAAGCTTACACAGCTAACAAGGAGAAGAGCTAGGATTCAAACCTAAGAATAAACTCCAGAGTCCATACTCTCAACCACTATGCTTCCTGTCTCTCAGTAATGTCAGTCTTTCTATATGAAAGCCAAAAGGGGTTACAGGTAAAACCCAGCTAGCTAATGTGCTCCTTGACGCTGGAAGAGATGCACACTTGGCTTTTTATGGGTGAATAATCCTACTTATGTCATTGCCAAGCTCCAACCCAAGGCTCAAGACTGTATTAAGGCTCATAACCACGTGGGAAAATTCTCTACACACTCCATTATAGTCCAAAGTCCATACCTGACTCCACAGTAAATCACTAAGCCTAAGATTTAGGTCAGAGATTCAGCTAGACAAACGATTTGGACAAATCTCTACCCCAACTCAAAGCAAGAGAACTCAAACTTTTGCCCAACATCTTGACAAGGTAGGTTTTCGTTTTGTTTTGTTTTAGTTCTAGGCCCACTTTAGATTTAAACGGGGAAAGAATAGGAGTTGTCTCTAACTTTGGTTGAAGACTTCAGCAAGAAAAGCTTTTTCTACATGGGCTCAAACAGAAATTGGCATTTATCAGCATCAGCAAAGTTGAACATCCTGGCTTAAGGAGACAAAAATAGGCATCCTTGCTTAAATTGTGTATTTGTCCAAACATGTTGACCTTATAATTGTGGAAGAAAAAAATGGTGCGAGGAAGAGATTTAACCTAATTTGTAAATGTGCTCAGCCTAGATACACACCTGTCCCAAATGACCTACTGAATCCACTTATGTGCAGGGACAACATGAATTACAATGCCTTTTTTGTTTTTTTGTTTTGCCCTCAAGTGGTCCTTACTACTGTTTGTAAACAAAATCCTCTCACTACCTTTCCTCCACCTGTCATACACACACATCTGATATTTACATAAACAAGAAGAAATGAACGGGGAAACTGGAGCTCTGGGAGGAATTCCTTACCCTCAGCTTTTGACCCAGTGGTTGAAGGAGGTACTATGCGGGCTTTCAAACTTCCCCAAATAACCCAGGCAGAGAGGCTGGGTGCGCGAACCCAACCCAAAAGTTGGCGCCCATTCTGGGTCTCTGAAAAAGGCCAGAAAGCCCTGTTGGGAAGAAGATGAGATGCCTTCCACCCAGCAGCCACCCCCTCCCGAGGGAGCACAGCCCACGGGGGACAAAAGACTTTCCAGATTGATCGGGGGCGGGAGGAGGACTAGCTGGAGCTGGGATCCCCCCTCCGGAGCCAGAACCTGAGAAGTCTTTGGGGCAAGAAACGATAAATTATAGGCAAGAGCCCAACCCCAGATGCCGGGGCTGGGGTGAGGACGGGTCCTGCCCGAGAGGGAGCGCCGGACTCACCTGGAGAAGGCGAAGAGGGGGCCTCGGTGGCAGGTGGGGTTGGGGGGACGCTGCTGCTGCTGCTGCTGCTGCTGCTGCTGCTGCTGGGGAGATCGAGGGTCGGGGTCCGGGGAGTCGTGGGCGCCGGTACGGTGGTCGCTACAGGGGTGGTCGGCACGGGGCCAGTGATCGTCGAAAGGGTGGTCGGCGGGGGTCTGGTCGGCGCCTGAGAGGTGGTCGAAGCGCGTTCCGCCGCCGGAGGGGTAGTCGGCGAGGGGCCGAGCGGCGCCTGAAAGGTGGTGGAAGCGGGTCTGGCTGTCGCCCGAGGAGGGGTGGTCTCCGGGGACTGGGCTGGAGAAGTCGCAGCCAGGGGTCGGTGGACGGTGGCGCGCAGGGGCCCGGTCCTCGGGGCCTGGGCCGTAGGAGCCGTCGCCCTAGGGAAGGGGTGGCTGGGCTCGCCCCGCAACCCAGGGCCCGGCGACGCGTCCACCTGCCCTGCGGCCCCGCTGCCACCGGTGACATTCCCCGCCGAGGCGGCTGAGGCGGCGGCGGCGGCGGCGCAGCACAACAGGGCGAGGCCGCCCAGGCTCGGCAGGCTCCTCATGGCGCGCTCGGCTCCGCCATTCATTCATTCAGCCAGTCGGTTGGTCAGTCATCTTCTCCTCGCTGCAATCCTACCGAGGAAGCTTCCGCAGCCGCCGCCGCCACCGGGCGCACCATCGCCACCTCCCTCTGACAGGCGGCCGGCCCCGCGGGCGGGCCCCAGCGCGGAGGGAGCGACCGGACCAAGCACGGACCGCCCGCCCTCCTCGATTGGCAGCCCCGCCTAACCAATGGGAGGCAAGGGTCGCGCACGTGATCCTCCCGCTTCCCGGCCTCTTTGTGGGCCCGTGGGCCAATCAGAGGACGTCCAGGAGAGGAGGCGGTCCGTTAGGCGGGAGAAGGGTGGTGAGAGCCCAGCTCCAGCCCGCCGGGCTCGCGGCGGCCCCGGCTTTGTCTGCCCAAGGAGTGGGGCGCGGGCCTGGGGCACCGGGCGCCGCGGAGCAGACAAAGGATGCGCCCCGCGCGGCCGACGCCGGGCCTAGTCATCTGCTCCACCGGACTGCGAGCACGACCCGGGGGTGGATCAGCACTCGGGAGCGTCTCCGCCCTCCTGAACAATGGGGCGCCGGCGCCGTACCCCGGCTCGGGCGGGGACCACGCGGGAACCCCGCGATGGGAGAGGGCGGCGGCAGCGACGATGTAGAGCTTAACATGCCCTCTGCTGCTCCAGAGAGCCTGGTCGCAGCCTTGCGAGGTCTCTGCCGCCATTCCCATTTCAGAGATGGAGAAACTGAGGCCCTTGTTGAGGCCCTCTCTGAACCGAGACCCACGCCGTCACCAGAAACCTGCTGTGGGCCAGGTTGTGTGTCAGGCTGGACGAGGGGGCGGGACCGGGCGGTGGAGACCCCTCAGGGCAGAAGGTGCAGGCCTCCTGCGTGGAGGAGACAGTCTCGCAAGCACACTTCCCTAAACCGCAGGAAGAATAGGATCAGACAGGGTTGAACCTCAACTTGATGTCTCTTGCTGAATGGTTTTGTCGCTTGAGCGCGGTTTTTTCACCACTAAAATGGAGACGATAGGACCCCCCTCACCCCGCTCACAGAGCTGTTGTGAGAATTAAGTCATGGACATAAAGGGTTTAGCCCAGCCCCTGGCCCACTGTTGTAACCCTCATTATTGCTAACTATTCTCAGCATTCTGCGCCAGGGCAAGCCTAGGATTAGAAAGCAGCCCCAGGCCACAGCCCTTCAGTGCCCCCAGAGCCTCCGGCTGATTGCAGGGATTGGGGTGGGGCTAATAGCCGAGCTTGACCCTGGGTGACATTAAACCCTGGATCAAGCTGGAATTCGGACACGCAGCCTCGCATCATCCGCCCAGGATCCGAGCTAGGTCAGGCGCTGCTGCTTCGGCTCAGCAGCTTCCAGGGGGAGCCAGGCAGGGCGGGTTTGTCATCTGATGGGGCTTAATCCAAGCCCCACTGCTAACCCAATCGCGGCCTCCCCTACGTGATGTTTGGCTTTGTGCATGGTTTCCCATTAGTCACTGGTCTTCAACCAGACCGGCAGGATGAGATTTTTATGTGTGAACTTGTATATGTTAATGAAAGCATGCATTTATTTTCCTGCATGAACAGTGGGTGGGGGAGGCTGTGTATGAATGCATAAACATGTTTGTGAGTCTTGTGTGTATGAGTATTGTATGTATCTGCGTGAGTTTATGAGTATGGGAGATTGTATCTATTTTCATACATTGTGTCTTAATAATCTGTGCATGTGTACTGGTGTGTGTTTTTGTGTATTTTCTGTGTTTTTGCATTTGTGGTTATGTATGGGTGTGTCTTGATAGGTCTGTGTATATAAGACAGCGGGAATGAGGGAGAAGGTGAGTGTTCTGTCTTCAGGACCAATATTTAGCAAGCACTAACCAAGGTTCTATTTTTACTTTGCTTTGGAAGTATTCCCTTGCTGATCCTCCCTGGCCCTTCAAACCCCAACCAAAATGCCACATTCTCTAAAAGACATTCCTGGATTTGAGTGGGAATTAATCTCTCCCCTCTTATATCCCCACCACCCCTTGTTTATGCATTGATTACAGCCCTGATCTACCAATTTACCTCATCCTTGCCTCTTCCTAAAAGGATTAAGGATGGCTTTCAGAAATATATACAACAGGATAAATCGAATTGCCCACATGGCTTTATTACTTCTCATAGGCATGCATCAGCCTTAATACTAGAACTTGTTATTTATGTGTCTGTCTCTTATATCGGCTGTTCTCCCTGTTCTCAGTACCTAGCAGGGGTAACACATGTAAGTGCTAACCCATGCTGGTTAAATTGAATTAATTGAAGTCTTGTGGTGCTTGTGGGAGGAGCTTGTGTCTTTAGAGTCAGACAGACTTGGTTCGTGACTGCCAACTCTGTGACCTTGGAGGAAACCTTTCACCTCTCTGAGCCTCAGTTTTCTCTTTTTTTTTTTTTTTTTTTTAATTTGAGACAGAGTTTCACCCTTGTCACCCAGGCTGAAGTGCAATGGCGCCATCTTGGCTCACTGCAACCTCCGCTTCCCAGGTTAAATCCATTCTCCTGCCTCAGCCTCCCGAGTAGCTGGGATTACAGGCACCCACCACCAGGCCCAGTTTATTCCTGTATTTTTAGTAGAGACGGGGTTTCATCATGTTGGCCAGGCTGATCTCGAACACCTGAGATCAGGTGATCCTCCCGCCTAGACCTCCCAAAGTGCTGGGATTACAGACATGAGCTGCCGCGCCAGGCCAGTTTTCTCAACTATTAAATGGGGCCAATAAATCGTCTCTCATTTGTTGAGCTAAGGATTGAGGAGAATGGTTTTACAGAGCCTAGCACACAGACAGTGCTCAAGGTGTGTAGGTTCATATTTTTGTTATACTATTGCTAACTTTGAGCCTTGTTGGCTGAAGGACCAGAGCAGAAACCCCTGCCCCGTAAGTTCCCCATCAGGTGACATGGCCTGACAGTTGCCCTACCTGATATTTCCAAATGATATCTGAAAAGTGCTGGGTTGGCCCTGAGCTTTGCTGTATCAGAGGTTCTCTGGCAAGGGGGAAAAAGCTGATGCAGCTTCTTGGCCAGGAGAGACACAGAGCAAATGACTAGAAGACCTTGTCTAGTGATTCAGGTCAGCTCTCTGCCTTAGGCAAGGATCATCCATGCCAGGGCTTTTAAGATGGGATAATTAGCCTGTAATATGTATAGAAAATATTGAATTTTTTGAAAGATTTTAGTAATTTAAATGTATTAATGTCCATTCAACATTTAATTCTTAAATTTCCTTAATCTTAAATCTTCCTTAATCTCTAAACTACAAGATGACTTTCTTAGGAATTATGTTTGTGTTTAAAAATTGGAAACACCTTACATATCTGCCATCAGACAAAGGTATTATTATACCAGTTAAACTTAATCATATAAAGTCATTGTACGTGTAGCTATGAGGACAGTGTAGCAAATATTAATAGTAAATAATTGAGCTCATAGCCTGTGCTAGACACTATACCAAGAGCTACATATGAATTATTTTGTTTAATCCTAAGAACCCCAGGAAGTAGGTACTACTGTGTCTTAGTCCATTCGGGCTGCTGCAACAAAGTACTGTAGATTGTAGCTTGTAGACAACAAAAAATATATATCTCTCAGTTCTGGTGCCTGGGAAGTCCAAGATCAGGGTACCAGCAGATTCAGTGAGTTCCCTGGGTGTCCTTTAAAAGGACACTAATTCCATTCATGATGGCTCTGCCCTCATAACCTAATCACCTCCCAAAGGCTTCCAAATACTTTCACATGGGGTGTTAGGATTTCAACGTATAAATTTTAGAGGGACACAAACATTCAGTATATAGTCTATTATTATCTGCATTTTACAGATAAGGAAACTAGGACGCAGGTTAAGCAACTTGCCCATGGTCACTTAGTAAATAATAGAGCTAGAAATCAAACTGAGGCTGGCTGGCTCCCACTGACACCCTTAACTATAAAGGGAAAATACTTATAATGGTAAGAAGAAAAGAAAAAAATTACAGCTGTGACACTCTGTGTAACAGAACATCAACTGGCACTTTTTCTGTTGCCCCAGAACTGTAGCTAAGGCCCATGAGACCTGGAGCCAAAGGCTTAGGGAAGGACCACAGAACAGCAGGAGTCAGAGAGGGCCTTGTTGGAGCCAATGTGCAGCCTGACTTTTCTCCTAGGCAAAGGAGATGCTGTAAAGGGCCCCATCTGATTTCTCACTTTATAGTCAGCACCTAGCACAGTGTCAAATACGCAGAAATGGCTCAAGAATTGTCTGTGAGCCAGGCGCGGTGGCTTACGCCTGTAATCACAGCACTTTGGGAGGCCAAGGTGGATGGATCACAAGGTCAGGAGTTCAAGACTAGCCTGGCCAGGCTGGGCACGGTGGCTCACGCCTGTAATCCCAGCACTCTGGGAGGCCAAGGCGGGCAGATCAGGAGGTCCGGCGATTGAGACCATCCTGGCTAACATGGTGAAATCCCGTCTTCACTAAAAATAGAGAACATTAGCGGGGTGTGGTGGCGGGCGCCTGTAGTCCCAGCTACTCGGGAGGCTGAAGTAGGAGAATGGCGTGAACCTGGGAGGCAGAGCTTGCAGTGAGCCGAGATCATGCCACTACACTCCAGCCTGGGCGACACAGCAAGACTCCGTCTCAAAAAAAAAAAAAAAAAGAAGACTAGCCTGGCCAACATAGTGAAACCCCATCTCTACTAAAAATACAAAAAAGTTAGCCAGGTGTGGTGGTGAACGCCTGTAATCCCAGCTACTCGGGAGGCTGAGGCAGGAGAATTGCTTGAACCTGGGAAGCAGAGGTTGCGGTGAGCTGAGATTGTGCACTCAAGCCTGGGCAACAGAGCAAGATTCCATCTTGAAAAAAAATTTTTTTTAATTGTCTATGAAGTCTTATGATGTGGCAGATGCTGTTCCAGGAGTTTTACATTCATAACACATTTATTCCTCAAAGACAGGCTATCATCTGCACTTCGAAGAAGAGGAAACTGAGCCTCCAAGAGCTTAAGGGACTTACTTGCCGAAGGCCCTTGTGACTCAAAAGCCCAGGCTCTTCTCTATCACTACAGTCCATTAATGTGGCCGCTATGCGTTGCACATAGTAGGAGGTCAGTGAACACATACTAAAAGAAAGGCTACACATGCACCAAATTTAACCCTTCTGCTAGAAAAGAGAAGCTTTGGGAGTGAGAAAATAAAATAAAGCATAATAATATGATAGATATGGCTCAGCAAAATAACTTCATCTCCCAGACTCCAATAAAACACAGACACCTTTCCCCTTTCTTGTTTCATTGAAACAGCAATGCTGACATGGACTATTTCTAATCCTGCCGGAGGCTGGCCTCCTATCAGATGTGGCTAAATGCAAGGTTTGGCATCTTCTGCAGACAACTGTGGGATTATGGGGCCACTGTTCACAAAGTCGGCCCAGCAAAGGACACTAACAGACAAGTCACAGAAAGGAATACAAATGACTAAGAAATATGAAATACTGCATATGCAACTTGAATAATTAAAGAATTGCAAGTTGAGATAAGGAGTTGCCATTTTTTTAACCTATGATTTGGCAACAATTTTTACAAACTGGTAATATTTGTTATGGTCTCTCACGTTGATAGAAATATAAAGTGAAACAACCTTTCCAGGAAGCCTTAAAAGTGTTTATACTCTTTGACCCATTATTTCCACTTTTTTTTTTTTGAGTCGGAGTCTCGCTGTTTTTGCCCAGGCTGGAGTGCAATGGTGTGATCTTGGCTCACCGCAGTCTCCACCTCCTGGGTTCAAGCGATTCTCCTGCCTCAGCCTCTCAAGTAGCTGAGATTACAGGCATGCGCCACCATGCCCAGCTAATTTTGTATTTTCAGTAGAGATGGGGTTTCTCCATGTTGCTCAGGCTGATCTCGAATTCCCGACCTCAGGTGATCCGCCTGCCTCGGGCTCCCAAAGTGCTGGGATTACAGGCGTGAGCCAGTGCACCTGGCCCATTATTTCTGCTTTTAATAATCTATCCAAAGGTCAGGCACAGCGGATTATGCCTGTGATCCCAACACTTTGGGAAGCTGAGGTGGGCAGATCACTTGAGCCCAGGAGTTCAAGACCAGCCTGGGCAATGTGGTGAAACCCCATCTCTACTAAAAAAAAAAAAAAAATACTAAAAATTAACTGGGCATGGTGGTGTGCACCTGTAGTCCCAGCTACCTGGGAGGCTGAGGTGGGAGATCACCTGAGCTTGGGAAGTCGAGGCTGCAGTGAGCCATGATCATGCCACTGTACTCCAACCTGGGCAACAGAGGGAGCCCCTGTCCCAAAAAGAAAAAGAAAAAAAATCTACCCAAGGGAAATAAATAATCAGATGTAAATATATATGTACAAAAATGTTCACCAGTGTTATATAATTATAAAAATTAAAAAAATCTAAACAGTTAACAAAGGATTAGTTGAGTACTTTGTGCTCTATGATGTTTCTATGTAGAAATACTATACATCTATAAAAAATGATACTCACCTGCCCAGCGCTGCCTGCCCAGCACTGCCCACCCAGTGCCTGTCCCCAGACCGAGGCCCAGTCCCCTTTGCCCTTGTCCATCAAAGGTGCCGCCAGCGTGTCTGACAAACTGCCCTACAAAGTTGCTGACATCGGCCTGACCACCTGGGGACACAAGGCCCTAGACATTATGGAGAAGGAGATGCCGGGCCTGATGGGCATGCAGGAGCTGTACTTGGCCTCCAGGCCACTGAAGGGCGCCTGCATTGCTGGCTGCCTGCAAGTCACTGTGGAGATGGCCATCCTCATTGAGACCCTCATTTCCCTGAGCGTTCAGGAGCAGTGGTCTAGCTGCAACATCTTCTCCACCCAGGACCATGCAGTGGCTATCTTTGCCAAGGCTGGCATGCCAGTGTTCATCTGGAAGGGCAAAACAGATGAGAGGCACCCATGGTGCATTGAACAGACACTGTACTTCAAGGACGGGCCCCTCAACATGATTCTGGATGATGGGTGTGACCTTACCAGCCTCGTCCACACCAAGTACATACCCACAGCTCATGTCGGGCATCTGAGGCATCTCTGAGGAGACCAAAACCGGGGTCCATAACCTATACAAGATGATGGCCAATGGAATCCTGAAGGAGCTTGCCATCAAGTCAATGACTCCATCACCAAGAGGAAAATTGACAGCCTCCATGGCTGCCCGGGAGTCCCTCATAGATGGCATCAAGTGGGCCAAGATGTGATGATTGCCAGCAAGGCAGCAGTGGTAGCAGGCTATGACGATGTGGGCAAGGGCTGTGCCCAGGCCTTGCAGGGTTTTGGGGCTCATGTAATCATCACTGAGATTGACCCAATCAGCACACTGCAGGCTGCCATGGAAGACTATAAGGTGACCACCATGGACGAGGCCTGTCAGGAGGGCAACATCTTTGTCATCACCACAGCCTGTATCAATATCATCCTTGGCCGGCACTTTGAGCAGATGAAGGATGATGCCATCTTGTGTAACACTGGACACTTTGACGTGGAGATCGATGTCAGGTGGCTCAACAAGAATGTTGTGGAGAAGGTAAACATCAAGCCCCAGGTGGACTGGTACTGGCTGAAGAATGGGTGCCACATCATCCTGTTGGCTGAGGGTTGGCTGGTCAACCTGGGTTGTGCCATGGGCTGCCCCAGCTTTGTGGGGTGTAACTCCTTCATCAACCAGGTGATGGTGTAGATTGAGCTGTGGACCCACCCAGACAAGTACCCCATTGGGGTTCACTTCCTGCTCAAGAAGCTGGATGAGGCAGTGGCTGAAGCCCCGGCTGGGCGAGCTGAATGTGAAATTGACCAAGCTAACTGAGAAGCAAGCCCAGTAGCTGAGCACATCCCGCGATGGCCCCTTCAGGCTGGATCACTACTGCTGCTGAGAGTCCGGCCTGCCCTTCACCTTCCAGCTGCTGTCCTTGCTCAGGCCCCATCTCTTCTCCCTAAGAGCAAATGGCACCAACTTTGCAATTGATTTGTCAGTGTCTCCCATTGATGGGGCTGGTCACTCAGTTTTTGGCCTCTGCAGCATCCCTCACACTATATCAAGTGTGGCAGGGGGAACTGAGAGGCCTCTCCTCAAGCCCTGGTCATGATGGAGGTACAAGGGAGGCATCCACAGGGAACCATGAGTTGAATGGTCTTGGAACTGCTCACTAAGTCAGTCCTTCCTTAGTCTGGAAGTTGGTAGTGGAGTCACAAAGCCCGTGTACCTTACCATTCAGGTAAGGTTCCGGGTCTGTGGACTTATATCCGTGTGCTTGGTTTATAGATTCAGTGGTTCCTCAGCCCATGGCAGATGAGAAGGAGCTACATTGAAGGGCAAAGAGGAACTGTTGTTTGACTTTTCCTGAGAGCCTGGCTTAGGGCTGGGCCTTCTCTTAAACCTTATAACAATGAGGTTGGTACTTTTAGTCCCTGTTTTACAGGGGTCAGAATAGACTTTAAAGTGATAACTGAGAAAGGACAGAGAAGTGACAGCCAGAGGGGCCATAAAAACATAAAAGCAGGCATAGATCTGCTACCACTTTGTAATAAGATGGTTCCTATCACAACCCTGGGTCAAAAAGATAATAATTTGGTTTATAATGTTAAAAGAAAGCAGGAAAGTGGGTAAATAAAAATCTTGGTAACTGAAAAAAAAAAAAAAAAGATGATACTCAGGCACAGTGGCTCATGCCTGTAATCCCAACACTTTGGGAGGCCCAGGCGGGCGGATTGCTTGAGCTCAGGAGTTCGAGACCAGCCTGGGCAAAATGGTGAAACCCCATCTCTACCAAAAATACAGAAAAATTCGCCTGGCATGGTGGTTGCACCTGTAGTTCCAGCTATTCTAGAGGCTGAATTGGGAGGATCACTTAAACCCCAGAGGTGGAGGTTGCAGTGAGTGGAGATGGTGCCACTGTACTCCAGCCTGGGTGACAGAGTGAAACCCTGTCTCAAAAAAAAATAAATAAAAAGATACTTATGAAGGAAATTCTTACGATATAAAATTGTGGAAAAAATCGTTAATATAACTATTTATGCCATGACCCCCAATTATGTAAATGATAATATATGCAGAGAATAAAATACCAAAAGGAAATACACCAAAATGTTAACATTCTTTTCTTCTGAGTGACTGCATTATGGATATTTAACTTTTTTCTCCTTCATAGTTTTCTGCATTTTCCAATTTTTTTATAGTGAGCACTTATTACTCTCAAAAATCAATAACAATCAACAATAGCATTAATTTGAATCTGCAGATATGTCTCTGCCAACCACATCCCTGACCTGCCCTCATGGTATCTCAAGAGGATGAGAGGAAGAAAGGCTCAAGTTGTAAACCCACATTAAATGCAAGGCACCATCCCCAAACAATGAAGCTAAATGTTGAAATCCTGCTTCAAAGGTCCTCTGATGCTAAAATAAGCCCAGAAAGGCATTTGCTACAGTTCTTGGAGATCTATTGAAGGACGTCATTCACAGTGGGCACCAAGTCAAACCCTCACTCGTCATCAGTGTTGGCTGCAATACAAAGAATTTGAACCAATTTGGGGAGGAATAGGGTTGGAGCTTCACAAATAACTCTATCCCTTAGGTTGCTATCATTGTAATAAAGGGGATTACTGACAGGTGCACAGCACAGAGCTTTCCCAGCCATCATCTCATTTGAACTTGACAACAACCTGGAGAAAAGATGTTGATAGTAACAACAACAACAATAACAACGATGACGGAGACGTAAGATTTACTGAATACTTATTATGTGCCAGGAATCAATTCTAAACACTTCACATACATTGTGCCTTTTAATTAAAAAGCAAAAACAAAACAAAACCAGGGGCTTGCTCTGTCACCCAGGCTAGAATGCAGTGATATAATCATAGCTCACTGCAGCCTCAAACTCCTAGGCTCAAGTGATCCTCCTGCCTCAGCCTCCCGAGTAGCTGGGACTACAGGTGCACATTACCTTTTAAAAATTTTTTGTAGAGGTGGGGTCTTGCTATCTTGCCCAGGCTGGTCTTCAACTCCTGGTCTCAAGCAGTCTTCCCCTCAGCCTCCCAAAGTGTTGGGATTTCAGGCTTGAACCACTGTGCATTCCCCTTTTAATCTTTTTAGCCTTATCTGTGAAGTAGAAAGAGTGATTACCCCCACTTTAAAAGCTAGTATGTTGTCACTCAAAGTAGTCAAATGACTTGTCCCAGATCACCATGCTTACAAATGAAAGCATAGAATTTGTAGTCATTTCTTTAGACCTCAGGTCCAGAATTCCACAACTGCCTACTGTTGTTCTTCAGCTTTGAGGTTTTTTTTTCATTGCTGTATTATTAGAGGAGACAGTAGTTTAGCAGTAAAGAATGCCGGGTTCAAATCTGGTGTTTCTAGCTGTATAATCTTGGACAAGTTACTTTAGCTCTGTGTCTCAATTTCCTCCTCTGTAAAATGGGGATCATAATATTTATCTCATAGGCCTCAAAGTCAAATGAATATAAAGCTTTGAGCCAAAGTCTGCCCTGAAATGAACACTCAGAAGACCTTGGTATGTGTCTGATTTTCCTATACCTTGCCTTCTCACATAGACAGTCAAGGTCAGGAGGGTACAATGTCCTTGGGTTCAATGCCCAGAACTTCTAGATTTTCAGAAGAGTCATACTCTCTGACTTCCATGGCCTCGGCCCTCTTGAAGAGCCTCCTTTGCTGGAGCATGTGCCTGTCCGAGGGTAGCTTCTAGGACTGAGAGAGTACTTGGAGGAATGAGCACTTGACTCCTTCTCAGAAATCCTTAGGCCTTTAGGACTATGATGCCCTTTGTTGAACTATTTGAGGTAGCTGTGTTGATTTCTTGCTGGCTTCTGGGGGCTGGATAATAAGGAAATCCACTTCTGGAAGAGCAACTGTTTCCCTGAAAAGACCACAAAAATGGCAACTATCACAGCTGGAAGGGGACTTGGCATCAGTCCTTTCAAACATGTCCTTGTACAGATAATTAACCAAGAACCGCAGAAGTAAAGCATCTTGATAAGATCCCACACTGTCAAGAGCCAGGGTCATATTCATCATCAGACTCAAATCAGTCCATACAAAGGAGGCAGCTGAGGGCCAGTGAGAGGCCTAGAGTCTACTGGCTGGACACCGATGGATCTTCCCACCTTCTGACTCTGGCCCAAGGCTCTCTTTATGTCCCCAAGCTCCCTCTCTAGGAACTTCCTTCCTAGAATCACAGAAATGGCACCCCACTGCCAGCTTCTTAACAATGGCCAAGGCAAGATTTTAAATAATGACAATACCAAGGTGGGAGGATCACCTGAGGTCAGGAGTTCAAGACCAGCCTGGCCAACATGGTGAAACCCCGTCTCTACAAAAATACAAAAAGTAGCCAGGCATGATGGCAGGTGCCTGTAATCCCAGCTACTCGGGAGGCTGGGGCAGAAGAATCTCTTGAACCCAGGAGGCAGAGGTTGCAGTGAGCCGAGATTGTGCCATTGCACTCCAGCCTGGACAACAGAGCGGGACTCCATCTCAAATAATAATAAAATGATAGCAATAATGAGGATCTGCTCTCAGGCGGCAGTTGGGAGGTTAGGAATTATAAAATCTTCCAAATTAGGTCACATTCGTGTAAAGGAATTAGAAACATCTTTCCCATTTCTTCAGGCCCAAATTAGAACAGGCTCTGCAGAGGGTCCTGGTAGATCAGTCCTCCTCTCAGGCCCATGGGTCTGATTTCCTTTCTCAAACAGCCACTGAACTTTTCTTATGATTATGGAGTGTTTATTGGGTGTGTGCAACGCCTCAAGTGCAGTCTGGAATTTGGAACTGTCACATACTGGCAGCACGACCTCTTTAAGAGGCAGGAACTGGTTATCTCTGCCATCCGGTCCCATGTTGGGGAACTGTCTATGAATCAGCTAAGATGGGTTCCCAGCCCTCCGTCTATCTCCCTTCAAGGTAAAATGGGCTAGTGGGAAAAAAAGTCCATGATCTAGCAAGCCTGGCTGGTCTACTTCCAGCCTATGTTACTTAGAGCAAGAATCGACCTTTTTAAGCTTCAGTTTTGTCATCTGTATAATAAGCATACAATACCTGGTCTACCTATTGTGTTGCTAGGAGGATTCATTCATTCATTCATTCATTCATTCATTCATTCAGCAGAAATGTATTAAACACTGATATAGAGATACCCTAGTGAACAAGACAACAAAAAAAGGTGCATACAACATAGTAAGATAATCAATTAACAAATAAATGGGTAAATAATCAAGATATTTACAGGTTAAGCAAGTGCTACGAGGGAGATAAAAATGGTGCTGTGACACAGAATAATATCCCCTTAGAGTGATCAAGGAAAGCCTTGCTGAGATGTGACATTCAACCTGAAAGCAAAAGGAGACAACTCTGTCAAAACTGGAAGGAACAGCAAGTGCAAGACTTTGAAGCTGGAAAGGAACAGAAAGGAAACCAGAATGGGTGAAGCATATTAAGTGAAGGAGAGAGTGGTACAAGCTAGAGTGCAGGACTCTGTAGCCAGGGAAGAAGACTGGGCTTCATTCTAGGAGCAAAGAGAAGTCAGGGAGTGTTTTAAGCAGGAGATGAGGGCAGATTATAGAGCAGCAGGGACAGAAGCACAGATGGCAGTCAGAAGGCCGAGTTATCCAGGCTTGAGAAGATGGTGGCCTGGACTGGCTTAGAGGCAGATTCAGAATCTGTTTTAGAAGTGGAATTGTCAAGACTTGCTGTTGGTTTGGGTGTGGGGTGAAGGAAAGACAGAAATACAAAGTTACTCCTAGATTTTGGAATCCACAGGATCACTCACTCACTCATTCATTCAACAAACATCAATTAAACACATATATCTGCCTGTCTCTAGGCATGGTGTTGGGGATAAAGATGGAGATGAAGATCACAGCTTTGTAAGGGAAATGGACCAGAAAATAGGCAAATATAATACATTTAAGTAAGTGCAGTAAGTATTAGAGAACATCGAACTCTGCTGAGGGGACAGAATCAAAGAAAAGTCTTCCTAGGGGAGGGAAGTTTGAGCTAAGCCTTGAAGGAGCAACAGGAATAGCAGAAGGGCTTTGGGGTTATAGAACAGAGCTCTGAAATAATAACAATAGTAGTAGTAGTAGTAGTAGTAGTAGTAGCAGTAGCAGCTACTACTTGTTGTTAAGCCCTAACAATGTGCTAGGTCCTGTTGTAAGCATAAATGAATCATTTAATCCTCACATAAGAATCCTATAAAATAGATCCTATTGCTATCATCCCCACTTTACAGATGAGGAAGCTGAGGCATAGTTAACTTCTGTTACATAACTTGCCCCAGATCACGCAACTCATAATGACAGAGCCCGGCTTTAATCACATGCATTTTGGTGCTGGAAGCTATGCTCCAAACACCACAAGAAACTGCCTCACTGTGGGACGTCACTGCACATTTAGGGGCTGAGAACAAGTGAAGGACGCATAGGATGTAGGAAGATAGGAACTGATGGGAGGTCAGATAAATGACATGAAGATATTTTGCAAACTATAAAGTACTGTCCCCAAGCAGATCGTCATCACTACTATTATAATAAATAACTACCTTTCCTCCCTGTGAAAAATGAAGGCTTCTCAGCAGTATCTCTGGATTATTGGCCTTGGAAAAAAGTGGCTGCTTGGAGGGCCTGTCCAGACAGAGTGAATCCCAGGAAAGGTTGGGCTGATGTGAATCTGACCCTGAGTTGGGAAGCAGCAGATATGGGCTCCAGTCCCAGCTCTGCACCTAACTTATGATGTGGTCTTGGGTGGGTTACCTCCCCAGCCTGTCTTTAGTTTCCCCATCTCTAAGATAGAAGAAGGAAAGAGTGGGGATTTTTTTTTTTTTCCAGATGGAGTCTCACTCTGTCACCCAGGCTGGAGTGTGGTGGTACGATCTCGGCCCACTGTAACCTCTGCCTCCAGGTACAAGCAAATCTCCTGCCTCAGCCTCCTGAGTAGCTGGGACTACAGGCCCATGCCACCACGACCAGCTGATTTTTGTATTGTTTTTAGTAGATGTGGGGTTTTGCCATGTTGGCCAGGCTGGTCTTGAACTCCTGAACTCAAGTGATCTGACTGCCTTGGCCTCCCAACGTGCTGGGATTACAGGTGTAAGCCACTGCACTTGGCCAAGAGTGGGGATTCTAAGGCCTTTTTCAGCCTTCACATTTTGAACAATCGCTGCTACTGTTGGTGTTCCGCTTCTCCGAGCTGGACAGTGACCAAAAAGGAATGTCAGCTTGGGGCCCTTTACCAAAACAAAGGCTTGGTGGCAACCTCTGATGGGAGTGGCACCTTCCAGAAAGCAGGACCCATGCTGGATGGGAAGCCTATTGCTTATGTCCCCTGAGTCCACAGATCTCCAGTTCAAACGCTGCTCATCACTCCTGTCCCTGCCAGGACACTTGCTGGTTTCAGGCTCCTTGAACCAGGCCCATTCCTGTTCCTTTTAATGCTCCAGTGGGAGTCTGAGTAATGACAGCATTCTGGACACCATCCTTTTGAGGATGTGGCCAGAAAACGTAGATGTAGTTTACATCCTAAGGGGTCCTGTTTTGATTTTTCTGTGAGCCAAAACCCCCAGGGCTTTCTCACATGCGCTGCTCCAGGCTCCATCTTTTGCCATTGAGGGTTTTGTATTCACTGTCCTGGAATTAAAAGTGTTCTTGAGGGATGCAGCATTGAGCCTTTCTCCTCATGTCTCAGGATCTTCATCATGAGAATAGAATCATACACCTGCAAGAGATCCCCTTACATCAAGTCATTCCATCCAAACCCTTCTCGCTGACACAGAACTCCATAAACTGTAAAGCACTGTTGTACATCATTAATTCACGTATTATTCCTTCTGTACCTTATAAAAAGTACTAGTTTGGGTAGGGCTAGGATTATCAGATAAAATGCAAGATGCCCAGTTAAATTTAAAATTCATATTTAACTAGGCATCTTGTGATTTGATCCATTAAATCTGGCAGCCTCCCATTTTGCAGAACTGAAGCTCAAAGGGGTGAAAGGATTTTATCCAAACTGCTTGAGAGCAGGGACTATGTCCCAGAGCTGTGAATAAACATAGACTTTCTGAGAAGACTTGAGCTGCCGATGACAGAGGTCAGGGTTCTTTGTTCCTTTTAAATATTTTTTTCAAACATGAGAAGTATATTCCCTTAAAGCTAATGTATCAGTCCATTTAGCAGTGATCTAAAAGATTTATGTTTTGTGAAAAGCCTATACAGAATCTATGTCCTGTGTCTGTGTAGGTATATATGTTGCACAGAACATTAAAAAGTTAATAAATTCATTTTTAATCCTCAGTTCCCAAGTTGGGGTTAGCTCAGAGAAGATGCTTGAGAAATGTTTACTCAACTGGTGGGCTTTCTGAATATTTCATTCCTACAAGAACCCTACAGAATGAAAACAAAATTGCTGACTCAGGACCGAAATGGCCCCAGAATGCAGTGTCAGGCTTCCCTGATCTTCCTACATGGCTGTGCCAAAGATGAGTTGAGTTTCAGGAAAGCTCAGTGAAACCATCACATCATGAAATAGTCATGGGCCTCATGAAAGGGCTTCTTGTCATTACACTCCCTTCCTGCTCCAGGTTTAGGACCACAGGGAGGCTTCCCTAAGGCTGCCACTTGCAGGGAGGTCTTGGTCATAAATGTTGCCCAAGGAGTCCTTACACCATCAAAGGCAGAGGCACAAAGTCCCTTTCCTGCCCTTTGGATGAGTAGACCTGTTGGGGGTGCTGGTGGGACAGCCCCCAGGTGGCTTCTAGACTTAGCTCATCTCCCTCATGATGGACAGCTCAGGATCTGTCCACTGACAGACCATGTACTTTTCTCAGCTGCCTAGCCAGAGCTGTGAATAAACATAGATTCTCTGAGAAGACTTGAGCTGCCAATGACAGAGGTCAGGGGTCTTGGTTCCTTTCCAGGCTGTCAGCTAAGAAAGAGGATCTGCTGAAGAATTGAAGCCTGGGCACGAGCTCTTGCCACGGATGGAACTTTTTTCATGTGTGAGGTTCACTAGTAGAATCCTAAAATGTTAGAGTTAGAAGAGATGGCCTTAAAAAGCACCTAGGTCAGGCTGCGCACAGTGGCTCATGCCTGTAATCCCAGCACTTTGGGAGGCCGAGGCCGGTGGATCACCTGAGGTCAGCAGTTCGAGACCAGCCTGACCAACATGGAGAAACCCCATCTGTACTAAAAATACAAAATTAGCTGGGCATGGTGGCACATTTCTGTAATCCCAGCTACTTGGGAGGCTGAGGCAGGAGAATCGCTTGAACCCGGGAGGCGGAGGTTGCGGTGAGCCAAGATCACATCATTGCACTCCAGCCTGGGAAACAAGAGCAAAACACCATTTAAAAAAAAAAAAAAAAGCATCTAGGTCTAATCCAAACATTCTTCCAGAAAGACACACCAAGGCTCAGAGCAGGAAAGGACTTATTCAAGCTCACATGATAACTTGGCAGCAGAACCAGGCCTGGAACGCATATTTCTTTTTGGTGCTGCATTCCTGATTCAGATGAGCAGCTCGCCCTGCTAAGCAAACAGCAGGTGGGCAGATGTGGTCACTAATCAGTGCACTGGCACTGTGGGTCATTGAGCTTTAACCCCAGGGCACTATTAACAGCTTAACTCAGTCTGTCACCCTCTCCTCCCTGGAGGCCCTGCAGTCCTCAGGATTAGAAATAAACTGCTCTCAGCCGAGCCCCTGAAATGGGAGATGAAATGGCCCACAGAGACCATCCAATTTAGTTCTCCCAGTGATGCCGAATCCCCACCCTCTGTGCTGGGAAGCGGTTCCAGTGACCAATGAGCTCCGTGAGCTTGCAGGTGGGTGGGCAGGCTGCACAGAAGCAGAAGTTTGTGAGCGGACCATGGCGGGATGGACCCGCATGGAGCTGGTGCAGTTTAGCAGCGGCGTCCCCATTCTGTCTCCTGTCAGCTCTGTTCTCAAGTCCTTTTGCTATTACACTAAAGTCCATCTCTGCGAACTTCTGTCCACTGGGTCCAGCTCAGATCCCTGGAGCCCAGGCCTCACCCCTTGTGAAGCTGCTAAGTTAAGCGGGAACCCTGGTCTCCATGCAGGGTTGGCTGCCTGGCTCTATTCACTGCCAAGCCAATATCTGTATACCACTTAGGAGGAAAACTATAAAGCCGAATGAGGAAAGGCAAGGACGGCTCTGCCTGCGATCTTTGGATGGATCCCCTGTCTGTGCCAGCACTGTTCTCAGCTCTTAGCAGAGAACAGAAAGGCCCTGTCGCTGTTCTCATGGAGTTTATGTTCTGGTTAGGGAGCCAGACAGCATATGGGTACATAAATAAATCAGATAATTTCAGAAAACGACAGTGCTAAGAAGGAGATACAGACTAATAACGGGATAGGAAATGACTCCAGGGTGGCATGTCACCTTCACAAGCATGGTCAAGGAAGCGCTCTGGGAAAAGGTGCACATTGAGCTGAGGCCTGAATGAGAACGAGGAGGCAGGCTTGGGAAGACGAGGGAGAGAGAATGGGAAATGCAGAGTCTCATAGACAGACACAAGCTTTGTGTGTGTTTGAGGAGGAGAAAACCCAGAATAGGTAGAATATAGCAAATGAGAGAGATAGAATCTGAAAGGAAGTTTTGGTCTGAGCCACAGTCTAGTGCGCTGAGCTGGGCTAAAGGTTAAATCATGGTGATGATTCTGCTTCTAGAGAACCAGAGCCACAGCAAAGCAGAAATCACAGCATCATCATGGTGCTAACTGTGAAGGCCAGGTGCCCACTGGGGCAAATCCACTGCAACTGCAGCTCAGTCAGTTCTCCAATCCAACAGGAAACGCCCATCCCAGGTTTCTTTCTGGGCTGAATGACCTCGGAGGTGGGGGAGCTTGTCTGCTGCTCCCCCAAAGCACATTGTTCTTCTCAGGGAGCCCCCTGGGGCAGAGGTAACTAGAGAAGGAAGCCTAGGTTTTAAGAGTTTTTGTGAACTATAGTAGGCTAGACCATGAGCTTAGCCTCCTTCACGGGGCGCCTTTTCTTGCTTTCAGGATCTTTCCTTTCTTCCTTCCTTCCTTCCTTCTTCTTTCTTTCCTTCCTTCCTTCCTTCCTTCCTTCCTTCCTTCCTTCCTTCCTTCCTTCCTTCCTTCCTTCCTTCCTTCTTTCCTTCCTTCCTTCATTTCTTCCTTCCTTTCTTCCATCCTTTCTTCCTTTCTCTCTCTCTCTCTCCTTTTTTTAATAAAAACTCTCACTGTGTCCCAGGCTGGAGTGCAGCGGCGTGATCTCAGCTCCCTGCAACCTTCACCTCCCAAGTTCAAGTGATCCTCCTGCCTCAGCCTCTTGAGTAGCTGGGACTACAGTCTTGTGTCACCACATCCGACTAATTTTTGTATTTTTAGTAGAGATGAGGTTTCACCATGTTGGGCAGGCTGGTCTTGAACTCCTGACCTCAAGTGATCTGCCTGCCTTGGCCACCCAAACTGCTGGGATTACAGGCGTGAGCCACGATGCCCTGCCTTGCTTTCAGGATCTTCGTGGGGCCTCTTCACCTCCTTCCCCAACCAGGCCTGTTCTTAGAGTCAGCTTTGGTAAAATAGTTCACTCTGGGATAAAAATGGCACTGTGCCCTCTCCCAGGAGTCCTATATTTTATCAAGAGTCAAAGTCCTGGCAGGGTGTAGTGGCTCACACCTATAATCCCAACACTTTGGGAGGTCAAAGCCAGTAGATCACTTGAGGTCAAGACCAGCCTAGCCAATACGGTAAAACCCTGTCTCTACTAAAAATACAAAAATTAGCTGGGCATGGTGGTGCGCACCTGTAGTCCCAGCTACTTGGGAGGCCGAGGCAGGAGAATTGCTTGAACCCAGGAGGTGGAGGTTGCAGTGAGCCAAGATGGTGCCACTGCACTCCAGCCTGGGTGACAGAGTGAGACTGTATATTTAAAAAAAAAAAAAAAAAAGGAATCAAAGTCCTAGGCCAAATAAATGCATCTATAGTTGTGTAAATTAAGAAATCTGCCATCCAGGTGGGGAGGGGGTACCTGTTGCATAAGCAGGTTGACAGCGGGGCCCTGCCTGGTCAGTGTGGTTCTCCATCTCCCAGGTCATGCCACCTTGTTCAGGTAGGACACTATTCCTGACCACCACAGGCATTTGACTCTCCAGAATTCATGGGCGGTTCTAGAGCGCGTCCGGCTCTGTGTCAACTGCCACTGTACAATTCCTGCAAAGGCATTTGAGGCGGGGGCGGAGTAGTCCTGCACAAACTGACAGTCTGAGGACTGGGATATCAGCTGAGAACGTTCCCATGGAAAAGAAAAGTCCAGCCCCTTCCAGCAAATGCTGCCTGGCTCTGCGAAAATTGCCTTGTCATCTCCTTGGCATTGCTTCTGTATTTTTTTCCTATTTCAGACCAGAAGTGAGTGCATGGAGGATCTCTGTGAGCTGGTTTTCTCTATCTTCAAGATAATCCAACCTTTAGTAACAAAAGCAGAAAAACCTATTCCTATCCTTTGGCTCCTGAGTCCACATCTAAGTGATTCATCCTAAAGAAGTATTTCCAAAATTGTTTTAAAATCTTGTTTTAGGCCAGGAGTGGTGGCTCACGCCTGTAATTCCTGCACTTTGGGAGGCCGAGGCGGGTGGATCACCTGAGGTCAGCAGTTTGAGACCAACCTGGCCAACATGGCAAAACCCCGTCTCTACTAAAAATACAAAATGTAGCCATGCGTGGTGGTGGACACCTGTAATCCCACCTACTTGGGAGGCTGTGCCAGGAGAATTCCTTGAACCCAGAAGGTGGAGGTTGCAGTGAGCCAAGATGATGCCATTGCACTCCAGCCTGGGCAACAGAGTGTGACTGTCTCAAAAAATAAGTAAATAAATAAATCTTTTTAAAAATAAAGGTTGCTAGTATTGTGCATGATTACATAAAGTGGGGCCTACCCAGGTCCCAAATGACAGGTGGATGGGCAAACTTTGGCCCCCATTTGAAAGAATATTATGACAAACTTTAAAATGACGAAATGAAATCCATCAAAATATAGAAAAGTATATATGAAAGAATGTCCAGGGAAAATACTGGAAACTCAGACTGCACAAGTCAATCAGTTTCTCCCTGGAGCCCTGTTGATGAAAACTGGAAGAGTTCAAGAAATAATTGTGTAAAATTTCAATAAAGCCCATGTTCTTTTTTGTGGGTATTTGTGTGCTTAAGTAATGTAAGTATCATAAACCCTAAGAAAATACTTTCTAACTTTTAAATATTGTTCACTATAAAATTATTATTCACTTTCTTCAAAAAATAATAAATTAGTTTAATAATTGTTAATTGCTCCGTCTAGAGGTAGGTGGTTGGGATACAGAAGTAATTGCTTCCTGGCATTCAGGAAAGTACAGGTCTTGCTTTGACCAGGCCTCTGCCTTCCCAGGAATTGGGATCTAGAACAGCATATGTTCACACCCAAAGGTGGGAGATCACTTTCTCAGGCAGGACTGGTCCTGGACTGGGGAAAACTACTCTAGCTGAAACAACCTGTCCTTCCAAAGAAACTATTCTGCTCCCCCAACTAATATTAGCCATATCAGGATTCTTAACTGCAAACAAGAAAAAATTTGCCATGGACAGTTGCGATAACAATTATCATCATTGTTATCATCATTTGTGGTGGGGTTGTTGTATGCAGGCCCTGTGCCAGGCTCAATGGAAGGGTTTTATGTGCATTATCTCTTTTAATCAACAGCCTAGAAAAGGAGGCAATTACTTCCTGTTATGGATGAGGGAATTGAGGCTAAGAAAGGTTGAGAAACTTGCCCAGAGACCACAGATTTAGTAAGTGGTAGAGGAGATTTTCAAAGCTAGAGCTGACTGCCAAGCTTGAGGTCTTAACAAGCTTAGTTTCTGCAGTGAAAATCCTGCTGGGCTTCAGTGAGAATCCAGCAAGCTGGTGATGCAGCCTCCATCCTTGGTGGGCCTCTACTAGCCTTAATATTTCAGGGCAATTTCCAGGAGAGCTGGCTGGAGTCAGTGGTTGGCATCCACACGCAGCAGAGCCATGAAGCTGGCTTTCCCAGCAGCTCACATTAACTGGCAGTGGCAACCAAGGCAGCTCAGAAGCAGAAATGCTCTCAGGTCCTCAGGAAACATCTGCAAGTCCTCAAGGAGGCAAGACCTGCCCCCTTATCACCTCCACGGGAGGAGACAGTGGGCCTATCCCATTTGCAGGGAAAGGACAAACACATTGCTTTTATTTTCCAAGCTGTGTTTCTGCAAATGAAACAATTCACTGCTATGGAACTTTTAGGATTGCCACATGAGAGTAGGCCTTGTACTGGACAATGGGGTGGCAGTCCTGAAATCAGAGCCACCACCTGCCTACTAGGGCTTGCGGGGCAATGGTGAAGATGGTGACAAGTGACAAGCAGTATTTGCAATTCAAAGTGAACGGTGCAAGGAAAAGGGGATGTGGTGTAAGGGGAAAGTACGAACTTTGGGGTCAGAAAGATCTGTTTCTTCATGTCCTGGTTGTGAGACTTTGGGCAAATTTCCTAACATCTCGAGGTTGTTTCCTCATTTGGAAGAAATGTAAATAGTTATACTTGTATTGCATAATTACCATGAACATTAAAAGGAACAAGTATATCAATACTTAAAATTGCCTAACGGATAATGGGAGCTCAATATGTGATAACATTACCAGTGTTATTAAAAAGGCTCTAGTTGGAGGATCTATAAATGGTGTTGTTAAAAAGAAAACAGAAGGGACATATTAGCTGGGTTTTGATGGGGAAGTAGGAGTTTGTTGACCAGCTGGTAGGCAGGAAGGCTTTTTTAGTTAGTAACCTAGCAAGGACAGCTTTGTGAAGGTGCATAGAACATCCAGGCAACATGCGTGGACCAGTTAGGAGCTACTGAAATATTTCCACCAAAATGTAGGGCGTCGGCCGGGTACGGTGGCTCACACCTGTAATCCCAGCACTTTGGGAGGCGAGACAGGTGGATCACGAGGTCAGGAGATCGAGACCATCCTGGCTAACACGGTGAAACTCCGTCTCTACTAAAATACCAAAAAAAAGTAGCTGGGGGTGGTGGCGGGCACCTGTAGTCCCAGCTACTCGGGAGGCTGAGGCAGGAGAATGGCGTTAACCCGGGAGGCGGAGCTTGCAGTGAGCCGAGATCGCGCCACTGTACTCCAGCCCGGGCAACAAGAGCAAAACTCTGTCTCAAAAAAAAAAAAAAAAAAAAAAAAAAAAATATATATATATATATATATATATATATATATATATATATATGGCATACCCCTGGGGCAAGATGAGTCTCTGACGTCCACTTGCTACCATTCTCAAATAAAGGACCATGAACAACGTCTCAGTGTAAATTCATAAACCAGCATTCTTGTAAGCTGTGCTTCCTGAAGTGGAGCAGCCTCCAGGTCCTTGGCCTGACAATCCACAAGGAACAAACAAAGCTGAGAATTAGGTTCCAAGAGCCCAAGCTCTTCCTTCTCTGGAGTTAGACAGGCTTGAGTTTTCATTCCTGTCCTTGCCGTGTAAACTTGGCAAGTCACTCATCTCTCTTACCTTACAGTTTTGCCATGTGAAAAATTGGAATAATTATACATTACACATAAATTGTTATACATTATCACAGTGCCTGGTGCATGGCAGGTGCTCTCTACTCTTTAGAGAAAGGAGCTGCTCTCTTGCCTGAACTTATGGCAGAGTGAAGGCAAGACTGACATATTCTAGAAGAAGCCCTACAATCTCGACCATGAAATACAGAAAAAAGACTTTCACAAAAATGGCATAGGATAGATGTTATTCTGTACTTTGCTTTTTTCAATGAGTAATACATGGTGTGAATACATTTATATCTTTCTCATTTGTTTTTTGTTGTTGTTATTGGTTTTTGTTTTTGTTTTTTTGTTTTGTTTTTTTGAGACAGAGTTTTGCTCTTGTCACCCAGGCTGGAGTTCAATGGCACAATCTTGGCTCACTGAAACTTTCACCTCCCGGGTTCAAGAGGTTCTCCAGCCTCAGCCTCCCAAGTAGCTGGGATTACCAGTGCCTGCCACCACACCCAGCTAATTTTTGTATTTTTAGTAGAGACGGGGTTTCACCATGTTGGCCAGGCTGGTCTCGAACTACTGACCTCAGGTGATCTGCCCGCCTCGGCCTCCCAAAGTGCTGGGATTACAGGCATGAGCTACCGTGCCCGACCCTCCTCTTTTTTTAAAATTGAGAATTTTACTGTATTATTACAGTATAAAGCTCACCCTTTTAAAGTGTACAAGTCAGTAGTTTTTAGCATATTCATGAGGTCTTTCTTGCAGTCATCACTATTACCTAATTCAGGACAATTTCATCATCCCAAAAAGAAACCCTGTATCTGTTAGCAATCATGCCCCATTGACCCCTTCCCCTGGCCCCCAGGGACTGCTTATCTTATTTTCTGTCTCTATGATTTGCCTATTCTAGCCATTTCATACAAATGGAATCATATTATATGTGGCCTTCTGTGTCTAATTTATCTTATGTAGCGTAATGCTTTCAAGGTTCATCCATGTTGTAGGATGTATCTCATTCCTTTTTATGGCTGAGTAATATTCCACTGTATGGATATAATACCATATTTTGTCTATTTATTAGTTGATGAACATCTAAATTGCTTCCATTTTTGGCTATTATAAAGTAATCCTAATTTCTTTAAATAGTTGCCTAGTATTTCATTAATTAGAGGTAGCATAGTTTAGTTAAGCATTTCTTCCCGAAGGATAGTTCTGGTCTTCTTCATTGTTTGCTAAGCCAAAAAGGATATTGTTACCACAATATCCTTCTCGTCTAAGAGGTAGTCAAAACTCACCCCATTTCCTGAGGGAATTATCCAACAGAAGCAAAAAGTCATATTGCAAAAGATATTAATTGCAGCAATTTTTGTGGTAACACAAAATTGGGAACTACTTAAAGAGTCCACAGTAAGGAGCTTTTTACGTAAACTCTATTGTTCAGTCAAATAATGTACAATTACTAAAATGATAATTACGAAGGCAATGTAGCAACAAGTGAATTGCAAATGGTGATGTTAAGTGGAGGAAAAACCATGACAACATGCAAAATGGCATCCCTTGCCCACACTGGTTCTCGCGATAGTAAGCAGTGGGGCTGGAAAGCACATCCATGCCCTCTGGCCTTGAAATTCCTGTCTCTGCCATGTCACAATGAGAAACAGAAGCCAGGCTTCCTCACTAAGGAGCAGGCTGGGGATCACTGACATCCTACATCTACTGCGGGTTCTAGGAGAGGGCCCACTCGGGAGAAAGGAAGGGTCCCCTCCCACGTGACGAGGGGAAGCTGAAGTCACTGTTGCCTTCCCTAGATTTTGAAGGTCCTGACTCCCTGGGTCCCCAGGGGGTGGGTCATAGCTGGGCTATATAATGGTGATGAGAATCGTGGACCCAAGTCATCCTGGTGGCTGTGGAACCAGTTGTTCATGAAGATAGTGGGTGAACCGTTGTGATGAGTACCTTCCAAACTTCCTGTGTATGGTGCTGGAGTCTCTTGCCAACATCCGGTATCTGGGACAAATGCTGACTTCTCAGAGTGCCACCTGGCACTGTACTTTCCAGAGTAGTGACTGCAAATACATTCAACAGCAGTAATTGTGAATCCATTCAATTGAACCAATAATGTGAAACTGTTATTTTATTTATTTATTTATTTATTTATTTAAAGACAGAGTCTCACTCTGTTGCCCAGGCTGGAGTGCAGTGGTGACATATTGGCTCATTGAAACCTGGGTTTTGAGCAATTCTTCTGCCTCAGCCTCCCAAGTAATTGGGATTACAGGTGCCTACCACGATGCTCAGCTTATTTTTGTATTTTTAGTAGAGACGGGGTTTCATCATGTTGGCCAGGCTGGTCTCCAACTCCTGACCTCAAGTGATCCATCTTCCTTGGCCTCCCAAACTGCTAGGATAAAGGTGAAAGCCACCATGCCCAGCCTGGAACTGTTTTTACAAGCTTCTTGCTTGTAATCCCAGCACTTTGGGAGACCAAGGGGGTGGATCACATGAGACCAGGAGTTTGAGACCAGCTTGGCCAATATGGTGAAACCATGTCTCCACTAATAATACAAAATTAGCTGGGCGTAGTGGCGTGCACCTGTAGTCCCAGCTACTTGGGAGGTTGAGGCAGGAGAATCACTTGGACCCGGCAGGCAGAGGTTTCAGTGAGCCAAGATCGCACTACTGCTCTCCAGCCTAGGCAACAGAGTGAGACCCTATCTTAAAAAATAGAATAAAAATGGCCAGGCGTGGTGGCTCATGCCTGTAATCCCAGCACTTTGGGAGGCCGAGGCAGGCAGATGACGGGTCAGGAGATCGAGATCAACCTGGCTAACACGGTGAAATCCCATCTCTACTAAAAATACAAAACAAAACAAAAATTAGCCAGGCATGGTTGCAGGCGCCTGTAGTCCTAGTTGCTCGGGAGGCTGAGGCAGGAGAACGGCGTGAACCCAGGAGGCAGAGCTTGCAGTGAGCCGAGATGGCGCCACTGCACTCCAGTCTGGGCGACAGAGCGAGACTCGGTCTCAAAAAAAAAAAAAAGTATGCTTCTTATTGTCATGATCATGAAAACCACAACCATTGCTATTAAAAGCACACAGTGTAGCAGAACCACTGATAACCTGTAGCCTTAAAAGTATCAATAAGAAATTTATCCTCAATGGAGTATGTTGGTTGGCAGCTTGTTTTTTTGGATACTTATAGTGTGATTTTTACATTATGATTTTGTATTTTGTATCGACCATTAATTATATTTATTTCCAAACCTTGTAAACAAAAAATATACTAACACAGAATTTTGTTAAAATTTATATGAAGGAATATAAAAAAACCAATATTTTCTAGTATTCAGGAAAGTACACAGTAGCTTCCCAGTCCTCTGCTACCAGCTTCCAAACAGCTCCACAAACTGTGAAATGGTCCCCAAAATGTCCACAATCTTAGGGAGAAATTTGAGATTATTAGGGTCACAGCTACACTGCTGTAACAGAGGCCCCAAAATATCGTGGGTGCAAACAACATCAAAATTATTATTATTATTATTTTTTGAGACGGAGTCTCACTCTGATGCCCAGCTGGAATGCAGTGGCATGATCTCGGCTCGCTGCAAGCTCTGCCTCCCGCCTCCATTCTCCTGCCTCGGCCTCCCAAGTAGCTGGGACTACACGCACCCACCACCACGCTCGGCTAATTTTTTGTGTTTTTAGTAGAGATGGGGTTTCACTGTGTTAGCCAGGATGGTCTCTATCTTCTGACCTCGTGATCCGCCCACCTTGGCCTCCCAAAGTGCTAGGATTACAGGTGTGAGCCATCAAGCCCGGCCCAAAATTAATTTTTCTCTTACAAAACAAAACAACCAGGCTGGGTTGTTCAGGTGATGCTGCTATAAACAGATACAGTTTCAGCCAGGCGCGGTGGCACATGGCCTGTAATCCCACCACTTTGGGAGGCCGAGGCAGATGGATCACTTGAGGTCAGGAGTTCAAGACCAGCCTGGCTAATGTGACAAAACTCCGTCTCTACTAAAAAATACAAAAATTAGCGGGCGTGGTGGTGGACACCTGTAATCCCAGTTACTCGGGAGGCTGAGGCAGGGAGAATTGCTTGAACCCAGGAGGCGGAGGTTGCAATGAGTCAAGATGATGCCACCGGGCCACAGAGCAAGACTCTGTCAAAAAAAAAAAAAAAAAAAAAAAAAAGCCAGGTACGGTTTCCCTGTTGCTCTCCATCCCCTAAGGTGTCATTATTTGCTTAATCAAGGCTGGGTTGCTCACTCTGGGAAAGGAGGAAGAACCAACACTCCAGATAAGGAGCTTAAATCTGGAGGTGACCCAGAAAATGTTCACATCACTTCCTTTCAATATTTGGTTAGTCCACACTTAACCACATGGTCACATCCAGCTGCACAGGAGGCTAGGAAATGTAGCCTCTAGCTGGGCAACTGTGCCCAGGAAGAGGGGAGGAATTTGGAGGAACAAGTAGCCATCTGCTACAGAGATTCTTTTTAATTAAAAAAATTTACAACATAAAAGAATTATATCACAATCCCATCATAGAACTACTGACATTTTTCTATTGTTCTTTCCACACTTGATACATGTGTGTTCCATGTATTTTTACAAAGTTGTAAAAATAGTGTGTATGCAATTTTACATTCTACCAGAAATAATACAGTATAATGAAAATAACATTAGGTTCAAACAATGATATGCTATTTTTTTACCCATGACATTGGCAAGATCTTTTAAAAAACCACAATAACCAATGTTGGAGAGATCATGGGGAAACAGCCACTCAAATGTTACTAATGAGAGTGTACATATGTGTAATTTCACTTGGAGGGCAATTTGGTGATATATTTAAAAGTTTTGGCCAGGTTTGATGGTGTGCACCTGTATCCCCAGCTACACGGGGAGGCTAAAGTGGAGGATGGTTTGAGCCCAGGAGTTTGAGGCTACAGTGAGCTATGATCACCCCATTGCACTCCAGCCTGGGCGATAGAGGGAGACCCTGTCTCATTTAAAAAAAAAAAAAAAAAAAAAAAAAAAAAAAAAAAAAAAAGTTTTACAATTTAACCTAAGGGGAAAAATTTAGAGATGTGGGTACAGATTTGTATAAAGGCTAGTTGTCAAAGCCTTACTTATGCTAAAAAGTAGAACTAACCTAAATATCCAACAGGGATTGTTTAAATGAATTATGATTCAACCATCCACAGAGATTAGAATCATGCTCTTGAAGAACACTGACGATGTAAAAATTCTGCTAACATATTAAGTGAGCACATTACAAAATGGAATGTATGTTCTGATAATTTTTGGTAAAAACTATCCATAGCTATAAAGAGGACTAGAAGAATATTCACCCAAATGTCAACAGTGGTTCTTCTGTGTGAGTGCTATTGACAGTGGTTTTTACTTCCTTATTTACTCCTTTTGGTATTTTTCAAATATTTGGCAATAGACATATATTAGTTTTATGATAAAGGGATTATTTAAGACACTGAACTAGACATACAGAATCTTAACACATTAGAAATGATCCTCAAACTCCCTCATGTTCCAAATGGGGAAACTGAGGCCCAGAGTGGGTGAGCGACTTGCTAAAGTAACACAACTAGTTAGAACTGAGATTTGAACTGAGGTAGTTTGTCTCCAAGGCTGGTGTTCTTATCACTAGATAACTAAAACAAACAAACAAAAAAAAAACTCTTTTTTTTTTCTTTTTCTTTTTGTAGTCAGTGTTCTACTGAACAAAAAGAACTTTTCTAAAAACAGCTTGACTCCTGGCAGCTTAGTCAGTGTTGAGATACACAAAAAACAAGTGTCTGCAAGTCCTTGGAGAACTTAAAACAAAACAACTTAAAACACACACACACACACACACACACACACCCCCCAAATTTCTGGTACATCCAGTGCTTATAAAGAAATATACATTGGGAAAACAAACATTCACACTGATAGAAACAGGATGTGAGTGCCTCATTCATTCATTCAAAAAATATTTGTTGCGCACCTACCGCATGCTGTTTTTAACACCCTAGATCCTGGTAATCAATGGTAAGCAGACATGATTCTCACTCTTCTGGTGGCTTACAGTATTTAAATTCTGCTAATGTTCGTTGGACATCTATTATACACTTCACATATTTTTAAAGTTTTTTTCAGTATAGAGATGGGGTCTCACTATGTTGCCCACGCTGGTCTCAAATTCCTGGGCTCAAGTGATCCTCCTGCCTTGGCCTCCCAAAGTGCTGGGATTACAGGCATGAGCCACCACACCTGGCCAATGCTATACATTTTTATGAACCTTTGTCATTGTGCTATACCAATAATGTTAACCTCCACTTAATGAGTTATAATTTAGCTACTAAGCATTGTAACTAGGCACTATTTCTAATCTTACAACAGCCCTATGAGATAGGTACCATTAATTCTGTTTCACAGATGAGAGAACTAGAATCACAGATATTAAGTGGATTTCCCATGGTTACACAGACTAAGTGACAGATCTGTTTTCTAAAGCTCATCTCACTGCCCTTAAACATAGGGTCCTCTTCCCACAACTGTAGCCTCAACCTCGAGCACCCACTCATTACAGAGGTTGAATAAAGGGCTAGGACTTAGTGAATTTAGACTTTTTCAGACTTATTGAACTTACTGAGATAGAGCCCAGGAATCTGCTATTCTTTATTTATTTATTTATTTTGAGACAGAGTCTCTCTCTGTCACCAGGCTGGAGTGCAGTGGCGGATCTCGGCTCACTGCAACCTCCACTTCCCGGGTTCAAGCGATTCTCCTGCCTCAGCCTCCTGAGTAGCTGGGATTACAGGCACGTGCCACCATGCCCAGCTAATTTTTGTATTTTTAGTAGAGACGGGGTTTCACTATGTTGGCCAGGATGGTCTCGATCTCTTGACCTCATGATCTGCCTGCTTCGGCCTCCCAAAGTGCTGGGATTACAGGTGTGAGCCACTGCGCCCGGCCGAATCTGCCATTCTTAATAAGATCACTCTATAACTTGTATCTGTGCTAAAGTTCAGGGGCCACTGCCCTTATCTGTAACCTGGATTCCTACAATTCAATCTCCCATTAGAGAATGTATCCCAGGTCTCAGGTGGGATGTACCAATCCTCAAATTCCACTAGGGGACAGTATAGGCCAATATGTCTAGAGAAGTGGCACATTGTTGAAGACTGTGGAATCAATCCCTGATGACATTCATTCATCACCGGACCAGCAGCGAGGGCTTGTTGGCTGCCAGGCACTGGGCTGAGCAAAGGCGGATGATCTCTTTAATGCTATTTACAAACTAGGAAAACTGCTTTGGGGCCAGGCGCAGTGGCTCACGTCTATAATCCCAGCACTTTGGGAGGCCGAGGTGGGTGGATCACCTGAAGTCAGGAGTTTGAGATGAGCCTGGCCAACATAGTGAGACCCCATCTCTATACTGAAAAAACTTTTTAAAAATGTATAATGTATGGTAGATGTCCAACAAACATTAGCAGAATTTAAATACTGTAAACACCAGAAGAGTGAGAATCATGTCTGTTTACCATTAATTACCAGGATCTAGTGTGTTGAAAACAGCATGTAGCAGATGTGCAACAAATATTTTTTGAATGAATGAATCAATGAAGCACTCATATCCTGTTTCTATCAATGAGCGGAGATTGTGCCACTGCACTCCAGCCTGGACAACAGAGTGAGACTGTATCAGAAAGAAAAGAAAGGGAAGGGAAGGGGAGGGGAGGGGAGGGGAGGGGAGGGAAAAAGAAGGAAAGAAAGCAGGCTGCTGTGGAGTAATGTGGTATGTTGAAAAGCAGGGTCATGGTGTTTTGCAGTTTCTCCCATCAAAAGGTAGATCTATTTCCTCACCCCTTGATTCTGGACTTGCTTTGACCAAGAGAACGTGGTAGAAGTGACTTGCCGAGTTCCGGAGCCTAGACCTCGAGGTCTCACTGCTTCTCCCTTTGCTTTCTTGGGAGGCTTCTGGCATTGAGTTCAGAAGCCTAGGTTGAAAGACCATGCAGAGAAGCCCAGCTATCCCAGCTGATGCCCCAGCCTTGTGGATAAAGCTGTCTTAGCCCACATATTCCTGGACCAGCCACCAGTGATTGTAAGCTGCCTGGTGAGCCCAGCAGACCCAGTCAACCCACCAAATTGTGAAAAATAACAAATCATTATTTTAAGCCACTAAGTTTCAGAGTAGATTATTACACAGCAATAGATAACTGACAGACGTGGCAATGCACAGGGGATTTTTTAAATTAATCTAGCAGTTCTTTAACTGAGTGTCTGCTTTGTACCAAGTATTGTATTATCCCATGTGTTGGAGAACTGTGCCTTGTGGAACAAGATGGAAGAAGCCCCAAGCCTCAGATGGGCGAAGACGTGCAATCAATTAGTAAATGGATAGATATATGGGACAGTATAATCCCATATGGAGATAAGTGCTGTGAAGAAAAACAAAATATGGAGTTCAAGAATGATTGAGGGTGGAGATCAGATTCTTATAGAGTGGTCATGGAAATCTTCTCTACAAAGGTGAAATTTGAGGATAGCTCTGAGTACTGAGAAGTAGCAAAACCTGTGAAGATCCAGGAGAAACACTTCCATTTCAGGCAAATGGAACAATAGGTAAAAAACTCCAAAGCGGTAAACATCTTAGTATACTCAAAGAGTACAGCCTGGAGGCCAGTGGGATTTGTTGAATGCAATGTTAAATGCAAATTAATACAAATTTGTTAAATGCAACTGTCAAATGCAAATTAATATAGTTTAACTTGTTAGGCCGAGCACGATGGCTCTTGCCTGTAATCCCAGCACTTTGGGAGGCCGAGGAGGGCGGATCACGAGGTCAGGAGTTCGAGACCAGCCTGACCAACGTGGTGAAATCTCGTCTCTACTAAAAATACAAAAATTAGCCAAGCGTGGTGGTGCGCATCTGTAGTCCCAGCTACTCAGGAGGCTGAGGCAAGAGAGTCGCCTGAACCCGGGAGGTGGAGGTTGCAGTGAGCCAAGATAGTGCCACTGCACTCCAGACTGGGTGACAGAGTGAGACTTCATCGCCAAAAAAAAAAAAAAAAAAAAAAAGGTTAAAAACTGGTGCAAGATATCATTTTAACTTATTTAGGATTCCCTATACTTCAATTTTCTTTTTTTTTTTTTTTTTTTTTTTTTTTGAGACGGAGTCTCGCTCTGTCGCCCAAGCTGGAGTGCAGTGGCCGGATCTCAGCTCACTGCAAGCTCCGCCTCCCAGGTTTACGCCATTCTCCTGCTTCAGCCTCCCGAGTAGCTGGGACTACAGGTGCCTGCCACCTCGCCCGGCTAGTTTTTTGTATTTTTTAGTAGAGACGGGGTTTCACCGTGTTAGCCAGGATGGTCTTGATCTCCTGACCTCGTGATCTGCCCGTCTCGGCCTCCCAAAGTGCTGGGATTACAGGCTTGAGCCACCGCGCCCGGCCTATACTTCAATTTTCTTAACGCTAAGAACAGGGTCATGTCAGCCACTCACATTCACTGAATGCTAACTCGAATGAATATTATTCTAAAGTATTTGTCAAAATATGTTTAAAAGTTCTTTCTTTTTCTGGCTTTTGAATCAGTAAACTATTTTATACTTCTCTGAAGCTCTTGTTGCCTTTAGTGTTATGATGCTCAGAACCTAATTTTCAGATCTAGACTACCTCATCAAAGAATACTAATTGGTTTTACAGAGTAAACAGGCAGCTTACGGAATGGGAGAAAATATTTGCAAACTATACATCTGACAAAGGTCTAATATCCAGAATGTACAAAAAAACTTAAATAAATGTGCAAGCAAAAAATAACCCCATTAAAAAATGGGCAAAGAATATGAACAGACACTTTTCAAAAGAAGACATACATGTGGCCAACAGGCACATGAAAAAATGCTCAGTATCACTGATTGTTAGAGAAATGCAAATCAAAACCACAGCAAGATACCATGTCACACAGGTCAGAATGGCTATTACTAAAAAGTCAAGGCCAGGCGCAGTGGCTCACGCTTGTGATCCCAGCACTTTGGGAGGCCGAGGCAGGTGGATTACCTGAGGTCAGGAGTTCCAGACCAGCCTGGCCAAAGTGGTGAAACCCTGTCTCTACTAAAAATACAAAAATTAGCTGGGCGGGATGGCGGGCGCCTGTAATCCCAGCTACTGGGGAGGCTGAGGCAGGAGAATTGCTTGAACCTGGGAGGCAGAGGTTGCAGTGAGCTGACATAATGCCATTGCACTCAAGCCTGGGTGACAAGAGCAAAACGCTGTCTTAAAAAAAAAAAAAAAAAAAGTCAAAAAATAACAGATGCTGGCCAGGTTGCAGAGAAAAGGAAGCACTTACACACTGCTAGTGGGAGTGCAAATTAGTTCAACCACTGTGGAAAGCAGTGTGGCAATTCCTCAAGGAACTAAAACCACAGCTAGCATTTGACCTGGCAGTCCCACAGCTGGATAGATATCTAAAGGAATATAAATTGTTCTGCCATAAAGATAAATGCACATGTATGTTCATTACATCACTATTCATAATGGCAAATACATGGAATCAACCTAAATACCCATCAGTGGCAGATTGGGTACAGAAAATGTGGTACATATAGACCATAGAATACTATGCAGTCATAAAAAAGAACAAGATCAGCTGGGCATGGTGGCTCACCCCTGTAATCTTGGCACTTTGGGATGCCAAGGCGGATGGATTCCTGAAGTCAGGAGTTCAGGATCAGCCTGGTCAACATGGTAAAACTGTGTCTCTACTAAAAATACAAAAATTAGCTGGGTGTGGTGGCGGGCACCTGTAATCCCAGCTACTCAGGAGGCTGAGGCAGGAGAATTGCTTAAACCCAGGAGGCAGTGAGCCGAGATTGCACCACTGCACTCCAGCCTGGGCAACCGAGCGAGACTCCATCTCAAAAAAAAGAAGCAGCCGCCTTTGGGGTGACAGAATTCTGTCTGCAATGATTTCTATACTCACGGGCAAGGAGGGAAGTGCCGGCAGCCTGGGTTAAGGGCTGATGGAGGCGGTAGAGAGAAACTACAGGCCAGGAAGGTCGCTGTTGCTCACCCACGTGTTGTCTTGGGACAATCACTACCTACATCCTACTTCTTCCCTTTAGAAACCATCAGCATAGCCAGGCCACATGGATCAGCCTTCCAGGAAAGCAACATGCCCTAATAAGGAGAAAAGTTAAGTGAAATTAAGAGATTATTTCCCAGAAAGACGCCTCCTATCACTGCTGGCTGTTTAGTACAAATTTAAGGGCAAATCCCTGACCAGAGGATAACTCTCACCTAGAAAGATGTGATTAGACCAGAGGGATCAAGAGGGGTTTTGGACAGGTGTGGTGACTCACGCCTGTAATCCCAACATTTTGGGAGGCTGAGGTGGGAGGCTCATTTGAGGCTAGGACTTGAGACCAGCCTAGGCAACACAGTGAGACCCTATCTCTACAAAATAAAATAAAATAATTAGCCTGGTGTGGTGGCTCACACCTGTGGTCCTAACTACTCGGGTGGCTGAGGTGGGAGGATTGCTTGAGCCCAGGAGTTAAGGGTAGCAGTGTGCTGTGATCACACCATTGCACTCTGGCCTGGACGACAGAGACTCTATCTCTTAAAAAAAAAAAACTGGGGGGCACTCTGTGACCAGGGCTTATCTCCTCTCTCCTTAAACCCAGAGGGAGAGACAGACTGGTCCTCAGTCCTTCCCCTAGAAGTTGCCATGCAGAGTGGCTGATAACTTCAAGGGAACAGGAGCTCATTGATCAAACTAATTAGCCACCTGAGGAGTACAAACACAGTAAAAAGAGGACGACGAACATCTACCATCTGAAGCAAAATTATTGGAATAGACCAACCAAGAACATGCGCGGTAAATAAACTTAGGAAAATAAAGATAAAGCAAGAACAAGAAATCATTCTGTACCACTTTAATGAAGTATACTTAACATACAGTAAACTACACATATTTAAGACATTCAATTTGATGAGCTTTGACATAAGTATACACCTGTCAAACCATCACTATAATCAAGATAATGAACATCTCAATCACCCCTAAAGCTTCCTTGTACCCCTCTATCTTAGCCTGTTCAGGCTGTTATTAACAGAATATTATAGACTGGGTGGTTTATAAACAACAGAAATGTATTTATTTATTTATTTATATTTTATTTTATTTTTTGAGACAGAGTGTCATTCTGTCACTCAGGCTGGAATACAGTGGCGTGATCTCGGCTCGCTGCAACCTCTGCCTCCCGGGTTCAAGCAATTCTTGTGCCTCAGCCTCCCAAGTTGCTGGGATTACAGGCACCCACTACCACTCCCAGTTAACTTTTTTTTTTTTTTTAAGTAGAGACGGGGTTTCACCATGTTGGCCAGGCTGGTCTTGAACTGCTGACCTCAGGCCATTTGCCCACCTCGGCTTCCCAAAGTGCTGAGATGACAGGCGTGAGGCACTGCACCCAGCCAACAACAGAGATTTGTTTCTCACAGTTCTGGAGGCTGGAAGACCTTGATCAAGATGTCTGGTAAGGGTCAGCTTCTTCATAGACACCTGTCTTCTCACAGTAACCTCCCAGGCAGAAGAGGGAACAGACTCACTGAGTCTCTTTTATGAGGACACTAATCCTATTCATGGAGGCTCCGCCCTTATCACCTAATCACCTCCTGAAGGGCCACTTCCTAATACCATCACCTTGAAGGTTAAGATTTCAATATATGAATTGTGGGGGGACACAAACTCAGACCATAGCACCTTCGTGGTCATCCTTTCCTCCAGCTCCATCCCAGATAACCATTGATCTGCTTTCTGTCACTGGAGATTAATTTTATAGATAGAATTTTGTATAAATAGAAGCATATGGTGTGCATTCTTTTTATCAGGCTTATTTTACTCAGCATCATAATTCTGAGGTTCACTCATATCATTGCATATATTGATAATTTTTCCTTTGATTGTTGATTAGTATTTCATTGAACAAATAGATCTCAATTATACATCCATTTATCTGTTAATACATATTTGGGGGTGTTTCCAGTTTGGGGGCTATTACAAATGAAGCTGCTATAAATATCTAGGTACAAATCTTTGTGTTGATGTATGGGTTTGTTTGTTTGTTTGTTTTGAGACAGGGTCTCACTCTGTTGCCCAGGATGGAGTACAGTGACACAATCTCGGCTCACTGAAACCTCCTGAGTAAATGGGATTACAAGTGCGTGCCACCACTCCTGGCTAATTTTTGTATTTTTAGTAGAGATGGGTTTGTACCATGTTGGGCAGGCTGTGTGTTGATGTATGTTTCTATTTCTTTTGGATAAAAAAAAAGCTGAGAATGGAATGGCTGTGTCATATGGTAGGTGTCTATTAAACTTTAAGAAACTGCCACGTCTTTTTCCAAAGTGGTTGTGTCATTTTTCATTCCTGTTAGCAGTGTATGAGATCCCCAGTTGCTCCACGTCTTCTCTAGTACTTGGTTTGGTTGGTTTTTTAAATTTTAGCCATTCTATTTAGATGTTTCCCTGTTTACTAACGATGTTAAGCATCTTCTTAAGTTCTTATTCATGTATCTTTTTTTTTTTTTTTTTGAAACGGAGTTTTGCTCTTGTTGCCTGGGCTGGCGTGCAATGGTGTGATCTCGGCTCACCGCAACCTCCATCTCCCAGGTTCAAGCGATTCTCCTGCCTCAGTCTCCCGAGTAGCTGGGACTACAGGCATGTGCCACTACGCCCGGCTAATTTTTTTGTATTTTTAGTAGAGATGAGTTTCATCATTTTGACCAGGCTGGTCTCAAACTTCTGACCTCAGGTAATCCACCTGCCTCAGCCTCCCAAAGTGCTGGAATTACAGGCATGAGCCATCACACGTGGCCCTGCCTCTTTCAATTTATGGATTCTTCCTCCACCCCTTTCATTTCCTTACAATGTATCTGTTGAAAAACCCAGGCCATTTACTGCAGTTTCTTGCAGTCTGGATTTTGCTGATTTTATACTCCTGTTGCAGTTCAACATTTCTCTCTATCCTTGGCATTTCCTGCAAGTTGGTACCTAGGTTCAGAGAATGGTTCAAAACCACGTTTGGTCCCTTTGGCAAGACTACCAAGGGTATTTGGCATGACTATAGGAGACACATTATGATTCGTTGTTTCTTTGAGATCTTAGGAGTGGCTGATGCTCAATGCCTATCTATTTATTCAGAGGAGTTGCAAACTAGTTATATTCTATCTTTTTCCCATTTAGAGTTGGAATACTTTTATTAAGAGGAATTTTTCCTCATCAACTATTTGGATACCCAAATAATATTTGCTTTTTATTTAAAGTTTAACAAGTTTAATGGAATGTTTTAATGTTGGTCCCTCAGGGTGTATATTCTGTTGGTATACTTTCAATTTTAGTTTCAACCTTTTTTCAATTTCTGAAATGTTTTCTTGAATTATATCTTTTGGCATTTGTTCTGTTCCTCCCTTGCTTGGTTTTCTTCTTTTGGAACTCCTATTACCTGTATGTTTCATCTTTGCTGCTTTCAATATTTGTCAGTTTCCCTCAAATCTTGTTTATCTCTTCATTTCCTTTTTATTTAAACATATTTTTCTTTTTCACTGTCTTTTATCTCTTAAGTCATTATCTGTTTATCTGTTATTATTATTATTTTTTTTTTCTTGAGATGAGGTCTCACTCTGTTGTCCAGCCTGGAGTCACTGGCTCAACCATGGCTCACTGCAGCCTGGACCTCCCAGGCTCAAGTGATCTTTCCACCTCAGCTTCCTGAGTAGCTGGGGTTATAGGCACATGCCACCATCCCCAGCTAATTTTTTTTGTTTGTTTGTTTGTAGAGATGGGGTTTCACCATGTTGCTCAGGCTGGTCTTGAACTCTTGGGCTCAAGTGATCAGCCTGCCTCGGCCTCCCAAAGTGCTGGGATTACAGGTGTGAGCCACCATGCCCAGGCTGATGTATTTGTTTTTAAGTAAGTTAGTCTTGGTCTGTTTTATGGTGTGTTTTCATTGTGTGTAAGGATGTTAATCTGCTCCCTCTTTGCATTTTTTTTCTTAACAACTGTGTACAGAATTTAATCTTGATACTTTTATATTATTTTTATGTAAAATTTGTTTTCCTGACTTTTTGGAATGAGTGTTCAGGCAAGCTTTTCAATCTTCTTAGAGCAGCCCCTCTTCTCTTGTTTATGTGTGGAGTTCAAACATATTGCAACCTGCTTTCTGGATTTTCCTGCCTCTGTTTTTAATCCTTTCTTGAGTCTCGGCCATCTTCTACTTTCCTCTCTTGTCGCTGTCCTGCTCCCAGGAGTTTTAGCCCCAGTTTTCCCTGGTGTGGGGCCTTGTCTTAAAAGAGAGCCAATCAGCCTCAACTGTTTATAAGGGCTACAGTGCTCCAGCCCTTTCAGGCGTTCTTGCCTTAGGTCCTTGTTCTCATCCACTGTTGGAGAGGACAGCGCCTCTCCCAGCTTCAGCTGATGTTTTCAGATTGGCAGCCCAACTGTCCATTGATCAGCTGTTACCTATTTTGGATTCTCCTGTTCTCAGGCCTCTCATATACTATCTCTTTTCCTTCTTTCATTTTCCTCTTACAAAAATGTTCTTGTGGCAATAGGCATTTTGCCTCAACCACTTGTATTCAGGGGCTCATGAGGTTACCTTGTACCTAGCTTTGTTGAAAGTACTGTTTGGGTCCTTGGTTTTGCTATTCAGTTGCTGGTTTTTTGTTTGTTTTTTGAGACGAAGTTGCCCAGGATGGAGTGCAGTGGCCTAATCTCAGCTCACTGCAACCTCCGCCTCCTGGGTTAAAGCGATTCTCCTGCCTCAGCCTCCCAAGTAGCTGGGACTACAGGTGCACGCCACCACGGCCGGCTAATTTTTGTATTTTTAGTAGAGATGGGGTTTCACCATGTTGGCCAGGCTGGTCTTGAACTCCTGACCTCAGGTGATCCACCTGCCTCAGCCTCCCAAAGTGCTGGGATTACAAGCATGAGCCACTACACCCAGCAGACATGCATGTATCTTTATGGTAGAACGATTTATATTCCTTTGGGCATATACCCAGTAGTGGGATTGCTGGGTTGAATGGCAGTTCTGGTTTTTAAGCTCTTTGAGGAATCACCACACTGCTTTCCACAATGGTTGAACTAATTTACACTCCCTTTACACTCCCACCAACAGTGTATATGTATCCCTTTTCTCCACCTCTCCAAAGTTTTTTTTTTTTTTAGACGACAAACTGTCACTGTGTTGCCCAGGCAAGAGTGCAGTGGCATGATCTCGGCTCACTGTAACCTCCGCCTCTCGGGTTCAAGCTATTCTTCTAACTCAGCCTCCTGAGTAACGAGGATTACAGGCGCCCACCACCACGTCCGGCTTTTTCGTATTTTTAATAGAGATGGGTTTTCACCATGTTGGCCAGGCTGGTGTCAAACTCCTATCCTCAGGTGATCCACCCACCTCTGCCTCTCAAAGTGTTGGGATTAAAGCATGAGCCACCTGGCCTGGCCAACTTTTTTTTTTTGAAACGGAGTCCTGCTTTGTCACCCAGGCTGCAGTGCAGTAGCATAATCATGGCTCACTGCAACCTATGCCTTCCCGGCTCAAGCCATTTTCCCATCTTAGCCTCCCGAATGGCTGGGATTATGTGCGCATGTCGCCACGTCCCGCTAATTTTCGTATTTTCTGTAGAGATGCAGTTTCACCATGTTACCCAGGCTGGTCTCCAACTCCTGGGCTCAAGCAATCCACCAGCCTCAGACTCCCAAAGTCCTGAGATTACAGGTGTGAGTCACCACACCTGGCCATGTTGTTTTTTGACTTTTTAATAATAGCTATTCTGACTGGTGTGGTTTTGACTTGCATTTCTCTAATGATCAGTGATATTGAGCTTTAATATGCTTTTTTTGGACACAGGTATGTCTTCTTTTGAAAAGTGTTCATGTCCTTTGCCCACTTTTTAATGTTTTTTTTTTTTTTTTTCTGTAGATTTGCTTAGGATCCTTATAGATGCTGAATATTAGACCTTTGTCAGATACATAGTATGCAAATATTTTCTCCCATTCTGTAGATTGTCTATTTACTCTGTTGACAGTTCCTTCTGCTGCCTACTGATGTCTTGACATTACACGCCCTGTGATAACTGGAAATAAAGTAGAAGGCAAGTACAGTATTAGAACACATTCAGGCCGGGTGTGGTGGCTCACTCCTGTAATGCCAACACTTTGGGAGGCCGAGGTGGGCGGATCACCTGAGGTCAGGAGTTTGAGACCACCCTGGCCAACATGGTGAAACCCCATCTCTACTAAAAATAAAAATTAGCTGGGCATGGTGGTGTGCGCCTGTAATCCCAGCTACCTGGGAGGCTGAGGCAGGAGAATTGCTTGAACCTGGGAGGCAGAGGTCATGCCACTGCACTCCAGCCTGGGCAACAAGAACAAAACTCAGTCTCAGAATGTGCAGTAACCTTAAGTGCAAGAAAGTCCTTGGTATAATTAAATGTCTTCAACAGCAACAGAATCTGGCTCTCATCACCAGATGCAACTCCCAAACTTTCCACTAGGTGGCAGAACAGGCTAGATAATAGCTGGGGTTCTCACCCTTAGGGAGCATGGCCAACAGCTGTGGGTCTCCAGCCCCAAAGTTTGATTCATTAGGTCTGGGTGCGGCCTGATAATTAGCATTCCTAACAAGCTTCCAGGTGATACTGATGTTTCCAGGTGATACTGGTGGAAAGTTTCCAGGTAATGCTGGAAGGAAAGTACATTTTGTGAACACTGGATTACAGAAATGTAGACCAACCCAAGGCCCGTTCACCCATCAAGCCATTCATCCCTTCCTCCAGTTTACTTTGTAGTTCTAGGTGATGTAAGCACAAAGGATGAGACATGGTTCTTGTTCTCAAGACATAGTCGGGTGAGGGAGAAGAGGAAAACTAAAAAAGCAACTCTTAATTACTTCCACCTCTCCATTTCTTCCAACACACAGACTTCTTAAGTGTTGTTTTGCTGTTCGTCTGTCAAATACAGTTTAAGCCTTATGCCCTTAGAGTCTGCATGATGAACCAGTGCAAGAGCTGCCCTACATGGCTAGACCTGCCGAACGACAGTCTCAGGAACGTGTGCTGTCCTATGACAAGTTTCCGACGGAAAATCTCTGAACTTACAGAGGCTGAGATATAAAAGCACACCTGACACCCCCGAGTCTGCACTGAGTAAAAATAAAACACAGGATTACTACGTTCTTCGAATCTGTGCTTGGTTGCTTTCCAAAATGAATTCCTCATTTTAAACTTCAATATATATTATGGTTAATTTGTGGAAAAAATCTTTTGACTCATGATTGTCCATATTTTCCTTTAAATATTGTTGACTAGCTCTAATCTTTGGTACTGGGTCTTACTAGATCTACTTTTTGCATAATTTGTGATGTACCATATAAACCAATAGTATGTAAACAGATTGTGTATAGGTTCACTTGACACAAATCCTTTCTATGTAATCAAAGAACACTTCAACGCATGTCTTGGGTTGAACTATTATTTCTAAATCAGTGATAACTAGATTAGTGAAATTTTATTTATAGCCATAATTCATCTCGACCAATATTTTCACAAGTATTTGAAAGTGTAATAAAATAAATGGGTAAAAGATGCAGACAGAATTCAAGAGATACAAATAAGCACACATAAAAATATGTCATTTTCTCTCTAGTCTCCCCCCCCCATAAAAATATGTTGTCATGTGTTAAAGAAATGTCAGTTAAAGCAACCTTGAGATACTTCCTTTCTATCTATTAAATTGGCAAACATGTTTAGAAATGTTCTTTCTTGACTTGGGCAGTGGTTAGACAAGTGTTCACTTCATAACTATTCAACAAAACTGTGTGTTGTAAGCACTCTTCTGTACCTGTAACAGAAAATATTAAGAAAAATTTCCATTGTTTTTGCGAGTAAGTCTTCTACTGGAGCTTGTTCTAAGGAAATATGCACAAAGAAGTTCTCTGTAGTATTTTCTAAAAAGCAGAACTGGAAACTACCTAATTATCTACCAAAACATAAAAGATTTAGCAAATTACAGTAATGAAGGAAAATTACAAAATATTATGGTAGTTGTAAAAACCTAACGCGCATTTTTGAGAACGTATTACAAAACAATGATTTGCAGTACATAAATCCATACACATGCACATAAGGATTAGAAGAGAGTATTAAAAATCATAATGATAAAGGAACTCTGGGTAACTTTCTCCATAAGTTTTTATTACTGTTAGATTATCTTTACCACAGAGAGCACAGAACATGTGGTTAAAATGCAAAGGACAGGCACATCCTACTGGCAAGGACTACTCATGTCTAATCACAGTGTGATCATTAAATATTCTGTCCAAATGTACTCAGAACACTTTAGATGTTTACAGGATATGGCAGAAAAGGGAAGTCTGAGAGAGGAAGAGTTGTGTGGAATTGATCTTTCATTTTGCTTCTGATCTTTTATTTTCAATTTTAGATGCTTTGGAAGTTATTTTTCTTCCAAGTTTAGATAGCTCTTAAGACAATCCATGGAATTTGTTAAAATCTCACTGAGTTCCTACTCTCAATCTTACAATGTTGCTGGGGAAACCAGGTATTCACCTGTATTTTGAAAAAAAAATTGAGAATCAAGATGAAAGTTAATAGTTGTCTACTGCAAAAGGTACAACAGTATTTATTGCTAAATGAACTGCACCACTAACCTTACACAAAAATGCTCAGTGAGGCTGGAGTAGGGCATGCTGGTCAGCAGAGGCTTTAAAGATAGCGGGAGATCAACACCCAAAGTGCAAGGGTGGGAATAAATAGAAGAACAAGAACTGTTTGCTTGAAGAAATTAGCTAGGGCTCCATTATGTTAAGGAATCCAGATGTGCCCTGTTGGTAATGGCGAGTTACCAAGGTTGAACAAGAGCCAAGTAAATGCTCAAAGATGTGGCTGGGGAGACTCCCTGGAAGCAAAGCATAAGACAGGTTGAACCGTGCACACAGGTGGTGGAGGGAGAAGGCAGCAGTTGGGGTTTGAAGAGACTTGAAATACAGAAAGAACAGACAAGGAAACATGAAAACATGGAAAAAAATCCAGGTTTGTGGGGGCTGAAAATCAGGGCTTCGGCCTCACCACCTACTACAACTCCTCTAGGCAATGAATCACTTTACCAAGCCACAGCTTTCTCATCTGTAAAACAGGAATGACAATCTGCCCTTAATGATGCTGTCAGGGGATCAAAGGTGCAGGGCCATAGTATGCAAATGACAAGAAGCCCCGTAAGTTTAAGTGAGGAGGAAAGAACTCATGCAAAGATGTGCTGGATAGACACATCCTTGGGTAAGAGAGAAGAAGAGTATTCCAAGGTCTGGAACCTACAAAATGGGACGTTTACCCACCCCACCCCTTCACTTGCAACTATTCATGAAATTCACCAAAATTATTTCCTAGAGTTTTACTTCTATTTTTTTGCCTTTTGGATCACCTTCAGAAATGGTTATATTGTTGAGTTTATCTTCTAGAAGATGTAGAAACAGTAAAAGAACAGAGCCACCTCAGATCACTCAAGGGGTTGTTCCGTTTTCAAAAATACACTGACTTTTGAAAAGTCCCTCAATTGGTTGGATAAAATGTCTGAAGCCATTGTGGGGAAAAGCAAGACAAGTCTTAACTACAGAATATATTTTTAAGGAGATGCAGCTTTATTACTTTCAAGTACAAACAATAATTTGGACTTGGCTAACCAAATTTGCCTAATTGAGAGAATCTGCTTTAATGTACAGATATAAATGATTTATAGTTAGCACAATCACTTATGGGTAAAAAGAGTGCTTCTATGATGCAAGAAAATAGCTTCTCATCTTAGAGACATCTTGTTCCACAATCACTCCACCATTTGCTTAAGCAATCCCTTCTTCCGCCTACCCCACACAGTTCAAATATAAACTTTATCTCACGCCCTCTAAATCACAACATACATCAAATTAGTGAAATACGAGTTGATGACTTTTTCCGCATTGCTATAGATGTTGGATTGGTGACAGAACTCTCTCTTCAACCTGAGCATTTTCATCAAGTACACTAAGTCCAAATCAGTGAAATATGCCTGTTCACCATCTGAGTACAAAGACGCCAAAACATGATGAGCTTTTATCATCTGAATTAGTAATTTTCCAGGGTTGAATATTAAAAACACATCTTTACTTGGTTGGGCACATTTATGAAGAGTAGAAGTAGCTGAATTCTTTAGGCTGCAGTAATTAAGTGGGTTTACACTGGTCAGGATTGAATTACTAAATTTAAACAACTGAACTGTTCCAGGGAAGACCAGAAACACTGAAACATCTTGACAGCAAAACAGCTTTTTGCACTGAGCGTGACCGTTCAGTCGGATGAGGCTGATGGGAATGGTGCAAAGACTACTCAGTAATCCATCTGAGGATTTATTCCGAAAAAAGTTTACTTTCCTAGAGCAGGCATGGGGAACCTTCGATTAGAGACACTGCCAAAGATGGCTAATGCACATTTTGTCAAAAAAGTGAATCTGTTCTTTTCATCAGACACTCCATCTGAGGACAGGGTAATTCTCAAGGGTCTTGGTTGTCTTAAACCAAGCGAAAGCACCAGCATAACCTGGTAGGAGAGCTGTGTCAAGAAGACAGACCTAAAGGGCTTCTCCCCTATCCTGACAACTGTGTCCACAGGCAAAGGTGACAGTATGCCCTGCCCAGACTGCATCATGAGTAGTAATCTGATTCTGCTCACTTCCCTACAGAGAAAGGCAAGTGGCTTCATACACCAAGGCCCACAGAAGGAGGCACAGAAAGCTATAAAAGTGATGTTGGGGCTGGGCGCAGTGGCTCATGCCTGTAATCCCAGCACTTTGGGGGGCCGAGGCGGGCGGATCACGAGGTCAAGAGATTGAGACCATCCTGGCCAATGCAGTGAAACCTCGTCTCTACTAAAAATACAAAAATTAGCTGGGTGTGGTGGCACGCGCTTGTAGTCTCAGCTACTCGGGAGGCTGAGGCAGGAGAATCACTTGAACCCAAGAGGTGAAGGTTGCAGCGAGCTGAGATCGCGCCACTGAACTCCAGCCTGTGGACAGAGCAAGACTCTGTCTCAAAAAACAAACAAACAAAAAAAGTGATGTTGGTAGGATTCACCTCTAGGCAACCTGGAAGCCACACCATAACAACTTCAAGTTGCCAGCTGGGTTTGGTCAAAGAAATAAATGTGTAAAGCCAGGATCCACTATCCTTAGCTGATTCTGTTAGATCAAAATGCCTAACCTAATACAAACAATTTCTTCAGGTCTAAAATACTGTTTCCAAAAGTATTTCTTTTGTTTTACAAATGGAGAGCCATAATCATTTTCCTATGAATACTGGAATGATTATATAATCCTCATTCAAACCTCACCAAGTGTTTTCAACAGCCAGAACACAGCAATTTTTAAACTATGAAAAATGAAGTGCAAACCTTACAATTCAATAGCAATGTTGCCCACGTTTCACTATCCAATTGCATGCACCTTCCTGCAGAACTTCTTTCAAGTCCAGTCCTTCCACTGGAGGGGCTTTCTTCCTATTTCTCTAATAGGTCTAAAATGTCAGGTTAGAGTCAGATTTGGCAATGTGTTTTACTTCAAATAATGGAGCTGGAATGATGACAGAATCATCATTCCTTTGGAATGATGACAGAATCTACTAGAAACGTCACACATCCACTCAGCTCTCCTGGATCCCTGTCCCCACCATGAAGCCCGAAGTTGTTATGATGGCCTTTATGAACCTGAGAGAAGCCCCTTGCTTCCACCACACCACAGTGCCACCCAAGAAATCCAATCCTTGTAAGAAAGGATGGGGCTTATCTTCTCATGACTTAGAATTTTTCAAAAATGAGAATATTCACAAAAGAGGGAAAGGCAATTCCCTTCCCTATGCGCTAAGGAAGCCAAAGTCAGTGTGTGCATGAGCTAGTTCTCAAAGGCAATAAAAGGAGAGTAAATAATAGTTTTAGTTATCCCCTACCCACTTCTCACTCTGATTCCCCACTTTGCTTTCTTTTGCAAAAAGGATGAGCTAGTTTTCCATTTTTATAACTGGCGACAGTACGAATATATCCAGCATCTACAAAGCAGTTAAATAAAATCTCAGGCCAAATAAAGGCCTCCATAAGGAAGAATAGACATTAGGACTCCAATTACTGCCCAAAGTTCTGCTGTCAAAATCCAGCTGCATGATGATGCCACTGCACTCCACCCTACTGTATAACAGAGCAACACTGCCTAGGAAAAAAAAAATTCCAGCGGCACCAAGTACCACCTTGATGACTTCTATATTCACCACTAAAAACTGAAATAGAACACACTATATACAGCTTCAAGTTTGTCACTTTAATAAAACTTTTCCCACAAATAATTATAATTACTTGCTCTTTGAAGCTATTGGATAGATCTGAAAGTGAGGTGGGGTGGGGATGGGCATTAGATCAGTAATAGTTACCTGTTCAGGCTCGATAAAAAGTAAAAACTCAGCCAGGCGCGGTGGCTCACGCTTGTAATCGCAGCACTTTGGGAGGCCAAGGCGGGTGGATGACCTGTCAGGAGTTCGAGACCAGTCTGGCCAACATGGTAAAACCTTGTCTCTAATAAAAATATAAAAATTAGCTGGGTGTGGTGGTGGACGCTTGTAATCCCAGCTACTTGGAAGGCTGAGGCAAGAGAATCACTTGAACCCGGGAGGCGGAGGTTGCAGTGAGCTAAGACCGTGCCATTGCACTCCAGCCTGGACAATAAGAGCGAAACTCCATTTCAAAAAAAGTAGTAATAAAGTAAAAAGTAATTTACCCTCATCATTGCCCAAAGTCTCCTGGGGCTTCTGCAAAACAGATTCAGTTGCAATTCTGGTTCTATTTCTAGGAGTACTAAGCAGAGCTCATGCACAGAACTCAATGTGAGATGGATTAAACCCAGATTATGTGGGATGGGGGGAAGATATTGTCCCTTTGCTTAAACCCCACAGAGTTTCAACATGGATATTAATGATACCTGTCCTTGAAATCCACCATTAATTTCTATCAACTTCACAGCACTCAGAGGTCCACAGTCTGGCTCTATGCTAATGCAGATTCTGGAAGAGACAGGTCCCCACCCTAGAGTTTACATCATTCTCAGCTCTGCTAGCAACACTTTTTCTCACCTGTCAGATGGATATGCTTTATACTGGAGTCAGCAAGAAGCTCATGTTCCCAGACATAAGCTGTCACTGAGGTTCCAATTCTTATGTTCATCTTCAAACTACCTTCCTGTTGGTCTGTGAATGAAATACGTCCCTCCCCACCACCCTTGTAACACAAGGGAAGACAGCTGAAGAGTGGCTGAGATTTTTCTACTGCTTGCTCCCTCTACTCTCTCCCTGATTGTGGCCACTAACAAACATTACTACTGCTGAACCACAAAATTACCTACCTTTAGAGAGGGAGGACAACACAAACTGGCAGCCCAGGGACATGTTTTGTTTGGCTCACCTTATATTAAATTTTATCAGTTGTAACGTTTTAAAAATCCAGGATTTCAAATAAAAATCTGGATTTCTAGCTCCTCCTGAAACAATCTAAAGACCTGCCAACACTGGGCTTCTTTCTCCTAATGATAAAACAGAGCTGAATAACTGCCCTGTTATATCAACTTTCCAGGGGACGGCACAATCCTCCCCAGAACGTTTTACTCATTTATATTACCGGCATGGCTCCCTTAGGCATTTGGGTGTGTGAGCCCTAATCTAGGACAATTCCCTCATTTAAAAAATGAAGAAAATGATGGTATTAGAAGAGAAAGTTAATCTCCCTGAAGATGCAGATTAAGTTAGAGACAAAGAAGGAAGTTAAATTGGGTTCAGGTATCCTTCTAATATAGCATACTGTGTCCCTATTTAAACCATGGCTTCTATCAGCATTTCTTCAACCAATTACTTAAACTGTCTAAGTGAAATCAGTTATATTTTCTACATTTTCCTTTTATTCATCCTTTTCATATAATTGATGTTCTTATAGAAAACTTTTTATCAGTCATTTCATTTAAATATTATCCTGCCAGAAAGAAACCATGATCAGGGATCAGACAAAAATGCATTACCAACTTTTACACATTTCAGTAGGTAAAGGACCAGAAAGAATCTTAGAAATCACTGAGCTTAATACTTGGCTGTGCAGACAAGGAAGCTGGGACCCAGAGAGGCTGCAGAGTTCCTGGGTAACAGGCCCGGTCTCTAACCTTCCAGCTCACTGCTCTTTTCTGCTATACCAGGGCACTGCTGTGCAGTCATCCAGGCTGTCGGGGACTAGCTTCCCCAACATGGAAACAAAAACTACAGAACTTGCTCACATCTTAAACATGGCCAACCTTGACTCTGCCAAGACATAAGGTTTAGAATGAGTTGCTAACAATCAATTTACAGAATCAGATTTGCACTGGAAGACAGACTTTCTTTAGAACTGGTATTTGGTGGAAGTTTTAATAGTGGCTCTTATAAAAGCTAAACCCTGTGTAAGAAAAGTTGCTGTAACAACATCATAGCACCTTTGCTTCAACTTCAAAAGAAAAAAAGGCTATGGTAAAAAGCTTTAATAACACACAATGTGATTTCATAGGCAACCAATTAGCAGATTAATGGATCATTTAACTTTCTTTACTTAAAACCAATACTCCACTCAAGAAAGATGAACCCAAAATGCATCCTCTTACACTGACCAACTTAACTAAGTACAAATGAAGTCAATGGTGTACCCCATTAGCATGCTGCGTTGTATGTCAATAAAACAAGCCCTCCCCCACCCCGAGCCCTGGCCCCTGGCAAACATAGATAAATGATTGTGCACTGCGTGATGATACCATTAGGTGAGAACTTTGGTTCATGCAGTCGGCTGCCACAGAGGTTGCACCCAAAACCCGCAGCCCCGGCACCCAAAGTCAGTCAGCGGTGGTGGCTCATGGTGTCAGCCGTGCTCCTTCCACAACACCAGGTGAATACTGTGGTCAGGCATGCTGGTGGCAAAGACCAAGCCCGTGTCATTGTGCCCATCCAATCCATTCAGCCAGGATGCTTCGCCTGCCAGGAAGCTTGAGCCTCTCTTTGACTTCCTGTACTCTGGCAGAGGCCAGCGACTAATCAGGCTCTCTGTCCGCAAGTCCATGATGTACAGGTAGCGGTTGTCAAACAGCAGGGCAAAGATATCTCCAAAGCCAAGCAAGGCCAAGTTTGCTATCTCAGGTGTCTTGATGACCCTACAAGGATGAGAGTTAGGTACTGTGAAAGAAGGCAACTTTACTTCTGTTTATGCTACTATAATCTTTTCTGGAGATATTTAAAACCAGTATTAAATTCAAGCAAATTTAGAGTTAAATGTTTTTGATAAAAAGTAAAATATAAGGAGAAAAAGCTCAGCCCACTTATAAAAAAGCTGGGGGCGGGGGGTGGGGAGGTTCAGTCATTATATAATATTGGCATAAAAGGGAAAGGTGGTGTCTGATGAAAGTTGTTTTTTCTTGAGATAGGGTCTCACTCTGTTGCCCACACTGGAGTATAGTGGCGTGATCTTGGCTCACTGCACTTCCCAGGTTCAAGCGAATCTCCTGCCTCAGCCTCCCGAGTAGCTGGGATTACAGGTGCCCGCCACCACACCCAGCTAATTTTTGTGTTTTTTTTTTTTTTTTGAGACGGAGTCTTGCTCTGTCGCCCAAGCTGGAGTGCAGTGGCGCGATCTCGGCTCACTGCAAGCTCCGCCTCCCGGGTTCATGCCATTCTCCTGCCTCAGCCTCCCGAGTAGCTGGGACTACAGGCGCCCACCACCATGCCCGGCTAATTTTTTGTATTTTTAGTAGACACGGGGTTTCACCGTGTTAGCCAGGATGGTCTCGATCTCCTGACTTCATGATCCACCCACCTCAGCCTCCCAAAGTGCTGGGATTACAGGCGTGAGCCACCGCGCCCGGCAATTTTTGTATTTTTAGTAGAGACGGGGTTTCACCATATTGGCGAGATGGTCTCCATCTCTTGACCTCGTGATCCGCCCACCTCGGCCTCCCAAAGTGCTGGGATTACAGGCGTGAGCCACCGCGACCGGCAATTTTTGTATTTTTAGTAGAGACGGGGTTTCACCATATTGGTAAGATGGTCTCGATCTCTTGACCTCGTGATCCGCCCACCTTGGCCTCCCAAAGTGCTGGGATTACAGGCGTGAGCCACCAGGCCTGGCATGTTATCTCAATCCTCATAATGCAGTTAGGTAGAGGTATTCTCTCCACTATATTAGTAAATAAGACTAAAACATCTTGCTATGAGTCATATAGCTAACACGATGCAGGCCTAGCAAATGTTTTCCGAGTATCATAGGTGCTGAGTGCTGGCTGGGCCCTGGAAAGAGATAAGCAAGATAGTCTTTGCCCCTTAGAAGGGGAGGGCATAGCATATAACCGCCAGAGTATGTGAGAATATGCTGAGCACAAACACTCCAACGGATATAACGGGAGTATCAAGGAAGGAGCAAACCTTTCTGCCTTTTATCAGCTGGACCTGGAAGAATATTTTTTCTCTTTCTTGAAGAAGAAATGCAACTGGGCAATATGGATTGAGAGAATCCTGAAAGCCTGTCTAAATTTTACAAATTCTCTCTCATGCGCATGTGGTTCTCTTATAGTTAATATCTGAAAAAAAAAGTCTATGATACTAAGATACTAAGAATATCAACATACATCACTTCTATGAAACTAAGAAAATAGTTAACAGGTGCTGGCCCCTGCTTGAAAAGCAGTCAGAGAACGAGTTCACCCTCCTAGATTGAAAAAGGAAGAAACTTCTGCTAAAAGAGGTAGCCATTTAGATGACATGTTTGAGAACATCCAAAATCAATCACTGAACACTCCCTATGGCGTGAGCCTTTGTAAACAGGTTTACAAGATGGGAGTCTGATCCCAGGGAAAGCAGTAAGTTCAGATGACCTTGAAGCAAAGGGGAAACAAAGGTCCCAATATGTGTGCTCCAGTGAGTTACAACTGATAACTCATCCATCATTTTCTACTTAGATGACTCATGTTCATTCACTCAACAAATATTTACTAAGAGCCTAAAGTGAGCTAGCCAATGCTGGTACCAGGATTTCGGTAGCGAGTAAGACAAAGTTCCTCACACTCAAACTATCCAAAACTGAATTTCCTAGTCAAATCTGTTTTTTCTATTTCTTTACTTGCTCATTCACCCAGGTGCTCAAGCTAGGAAACGTGGCAACCATCCAATTCTCCTCCTCCTCAAATCACAAATTCAGTCACCAAGCTCTATGGATTATATGCCCTAAATTTTTCTAATTTATTCACTACTATCTGCACTACCACACCTCTAGTCCAAGACACCATCTTTTGCCTGCACTGTTGCCAACAGCTTTCTACTGATCTCCCCACATCTACTCACTCCCTTTGAATCAGTTAACCTCACATACAACCTGATCTGTTACCACCTTGCTTCAACTTCTAAACTCTTTGATGGTTCCTTATTGTGCCCCCATCTTTAGTCACACTGAGGCATTTAAGGAATTTCCTTCAATTTCTCAAATGTACCTGAGGCTCCTTTAACCTCAGGGCCTTTGAACGGACTAGTGTCTCAGTCTAAAATTCCTCACTGTACATCCACTCCTGGTACTTAGTTAAGGCATTTATACTCATCCTTTAGAGCTCAGCCCAAATGTCTCTTCCTCTTAGAAGCCTTCCCTTAGTCCACAAACTAGGCAGAGCCTCAAAGTACTCCATACTAGGCTCCTCTTAACCCAACCATTAAACAAACTGTTTGCAATTAGCTATTTAACATCAGTCTTCCCCCTCCTGCTGATCATTAATCTCCCTGAGTTTGGTAAGTACTTCTTATGCTTCCCAATGCATACCACAATGCCTGACACAAAGGTGGGTGCTCAATAAATATCTAAAGAATAAAGTAGTGGTGAAATAAACAGAGGCAAATGCAAATTCCTACAAAAGAGATCTAAAGGAGGCTAGGAAGCCAGGCATGGTGGCTCATGCCTGTAATCCCAGTACTTTGGGAGGCCGAGGTGGGTGGATCACTTGAGGTCAGGAGTTTGAGACCAGCCTGGCCAACAGGATGAAACCCCACCTCTACTAAAAAAAATACACAAAATTAGCTGGGCGTCGTGGCAAGTGCCTGTAATTCCAGCTACTCAGGAGGCTGAGGCAGGAGAATCGCTTGAACCTGGGAGGCGGAGGTTGCAGTGAGCCGAGATCACACCACTGCACTAGAGCCTGGGTGACAAAGTGAGACTCTGTCTCAAAAAAATAAAAACAAAAATAAAAATAAAAATAAAGGAGGCTAGGAAAAACAAATAGGAAGTCTGGTAGGTCCCCATCATAACAGAAACACAAAAAATAGGTGGCTACCGAGTTAGGGCTTAAAATCTGTGAAGATGAGCTGATTCCAAAGACTGAACCACAAATACATTGCAGAATAGAGCACAGGTCTTGACAGGTTTGTGGCTTTCACTTTGATCACTTTAGAAATGGAACCGGACATCCCTGCTGTGCAGAGTCTGGGTCCTTGAACCTAAGTAACCTTACATGCTGTAGAGATAACCTAACTCAAACAATCACATCATATCTCAGACTTATTGAGTAACATGCTGTTATTTGTGCTTTGCTTCTTTTCAATTAGCTTCAAAGCTAAGTAGCCCTACCTGGTCCTAGCAATAGAGGTCAGAGGATTTGTAGTAGGTTTCAATAGAGGTTGGTTTATTTGTGTTTGGGAGGAAAAAAGCAGACACAAGACAGATTCTTTTCGGAGAAAAAATCTGAACCTGGCAATTCCTACCAGCAAACAATCCTGCAGGTTTATTATTTAAAATTATTATTCAAACACTAAAAACAGAACTTTCATCTAGGACTCTAGATAGTCTCTATATGCCACTCCGAGTCAGAAGCATACATGAGAAAGCAGATGTGGGACCAAATTAAACCCTTTAGAGATGCTAAGCATTAAAACAACTATGACATCTCTAGCCCACCTTGCCTTTGCACCTTCCCTCCTAAAATTTTCATTAAAAATAAAAACAATATTAAACTACCAAAGATGTGATTTTCCCATGGTGATTACTTGAATATTTTGCTTTGCAAAATATCAAATTCTTTCAAAACTTTATTTTCCCCTGTTTCTGATGTCCCTGGCTTTCTGGTACCGTAAGTATATGCCTATTGGATAATCCAGCCATGCATGAATGGACGCATGTTGGAATAAAGTGAGAAGTGGAATGCTGGGCAAGGCCCCTACCCTGTCTCAGCTTCAGTGTCCCCATCTACAAGAGGAAAAGCTTAAACAGATGTTTTCTAGGAAAGGTTTCAGTCTTTTTTCTCAAAGCATAAATATCAATCATTTCTATAACTGATTCTGACACCTCTGAAACCTAACTGGTTAGAAATGTTGGTCTGACTCCAGGAAGGCATAAATGGGGTTGTAACTTTGTGATCAGAGAGATGCGGCCCACCAAAGTTTTGTAGTTACTGTGATCAGATCCACACAAGCTGACCTCAAATAGTCATGCATAAAAACAATTAAGAGAATGTTCAATTTTCTGTACTCCTCCAAGTCCTGAACCATGCTATGGGATGCTAACTTTGTGAGTTGTTATTAGTAAGTGTGTGCACAATAGGTGTGAAGTACAGTAGGTTAAACAAATTCAAACAGGTTTCTTCATATGGGGCCTCTCAGACTTAAATTATTAATAAAGATCTGCCAGGTGGTGTACTAGGTCCTCATCACAAGCATTTCATTTAATAGTCACTTTACAGATGACGAAATTGAGCTACAGAGGAGTTAAGAAAGTTACACAAAATCACACAGCCCATCAGAGATGGCACCATGTCTTAAACGAAGGTTTGTCTATCAGCAAAGTTCTCTTAATGACTACATGGCACTGGCTTCCATCAGCCCCAAACATGCTAACAGATATTGTCAATTTCCAAGAGGAGCCTATTGTATGCAGTGAATCACAAAATTATTTGTCTATGGACTGCTGCTTATTTATTTCTTTGGAGGGAAACCCTGCACATTTTATTTTTCTCTAAGTATCTCTGTCTTTCTACTAGTCAACAGAAGGTCACTTGATGCCTAGATGCCACTAAAGTTTAACCAAGTTTGTAAAACAATGCAGAATTTCAACTGAATATGAAGTAGAACTTAAAATATTAGAACTTACGGAGATCTGAAAGGTCTTTTCATCCACACCCCTCATTTTCCAGAAAAGCATGTTAAATATGAAAGAAGTGGCTCATGACTCACACAGTCAGGCAGGGGGCGTTCCAGTATGTAACTCTTTTTCATGTGCTTACTTCCTCTAAAATATTTTTCCTGAGATGTTCAGTATATATAACCTTGTTTACAAGTGATACAGTAAACATTTCATAAAAGCCAGCTACTGACTGGTAGATCCAAACATTTATTCTTGTCTTTCCTACCGAACTACAGCAGGCTTTCAAAGGTAAAGCGTGAGGTCAAAGTAAACATTACCTGAGAATATCATAACTAGCAAAGTCCCACTGGTAGAGACCAAGTGCTGAACTGCAGACAATGTATTTCCCATCAAAATGCAGTCTTGGCTGCAGGCAGATGCTTCTATCCTCAGAGACAGACAATGTCTTTAAGCACTTGCAGTTGATTTCTCTCCCAATTGGCCAAATCTACAGAAAAAAGAAAATGAGGAAAGATGAGAGATCACATCACTACAGAAAAGCTTGTCCTTAAAATGGTCTGTGTTTGCTGAAGTCAGATAGAAAGTGAAGTATACTGGAAAGACCACAGGCTTTATAGCCAAGAATCACAGGTTCAAGTCTTAATTATCCTGTGCAATCTTGGGTAAAATTATTTAATCTCTCTTAACTCCAGCTCCTGCAATGAAGATAATGCCTATCACATGGGACAGTTTAAAAGATCCAATAATGGGCCAGGCACGGTGGCTCACGCCTGTAATCCCAGCACTTTGGGAGGCCAAGGCAGGTGGATCACTTGAGGTCAGGAGTTCAAGATCAGCCTGGCCAATATGGTGAAACCGTGTCTCTACTAAAAATACAAAAATTAGCCAGGCGTGGTGGTGGGTGCCTGTAATCCCAGCTACTTGGGAGGCTGAGGCACGAGAATCACTTCAACCCGGGAGGCAGAGGTTGCAGTGAGCAAAGATTCCACCACTGCACTCCAGCCTGGGTGACAGAGCAAGACCCTATCTCAGAAAAAGAAAAAAAAAAAAAAAGAGAGAGAGATGCAATAAGAATGTGAGAGTGCTTTGTGAACTCTTTGCAATTCATTACAATAAATGAGTATTTATGTTTTCATAGTTCAGATCTAAGAATTAAGGACGGTAGGAGACATGTAAGAAAGTATTAAGAATGGGCTGGGCTTGGTGGCTCATGCCTGTAATCCCAGCACTTTGGGAGGCCAAGGCAGGTGGATCACAAGGTCAGGAGTTTGAGACCAGCCTGGCCAATATGGTGAAATCCCATCTCTACTAAAAATACAAAAATACCCAGCTACTCGGGAGGCTGAGGCGGGAGAATCGCTTGAACCCAGGAGGCAGAGGTTGCAGAGCGCCAAGATTACGCCACTGCACTCCAGCCTGGGCAATAGAGCAAGACTCTGTCTCGAAAGAAAAAAAGAATTAAGAATAAGCTGAACATAAATTTATGTGAATTTCTTTTTCATCTACAAATCCAAGTTAAGAAACTACATAGGACATAGAGCTAGCAAATCATCTCTTCTTCCAGTGGGTTTAAAATGGCTTGGACTAAGACATTCCCCCTCCTCTTCCCAGAATGTTTACCCTTTGCCATACCACTTTAACTTTCTTATGTTTTCCAGTTTTTCTTTAACGAAGCAAATTAATGGAGAAAAAAACTCACCTTAATCTCATATTTGTCTGCACTTAAGAGGATGTAGTCTCCAGGACTGTGCAAGAGAGACTTGACTTTGCACTTCTGCAAAACTACCTGCAAATGTAAACCATGTTACGGAAAGATCCTTTTAATGATTCTCCTACAACGATTTTATTCTTTAAATTAAAATATGAAAATGAGCTTAAAATATGCTAGAATAGCTAAGCCATAGCTCATTACCAAATTAACCTCTGCTAAACATTTTACTATTCTCTGTTATTAGCAGTATCTAAAAGTGTCTAATGTTAGCCAGATGAGGTGGCTCATGCCTATAATCCCAGTGAGTCGGAAGGCTGAGGTGGGAGGATTGCTTGAGCTCAGGAGTCGGAGGATGCAGTGAGCTATGATTGCACCACTGCACTCCAGCCTGGGCAACAGAGCAAGACCACAACGCTTTAAAAAAAAAAAAAAAAAAAAAAAAAAAAAACTGTCTAAACATTGGCAACATTTAATCTTAGCATTCATCTAGAAGCAAACATTAGGACTGATTTTTAAAAATTATAAAATGTTACTTAAGAGAAGGAACAGAAAAGAAAAAAGCCCATAGACACTGAAGTAGATGCAAATGATCTGCTTTCACAACCATGTGAATCATAAATGAAAAAGCCCTGGACTTGGCACCAGAATCTGTCACACACTGACTTTATTTATTTATTTATTTTGAGACGGAGTCTCACTCTGTCGCCCAGGTTGGAGTGCAGTGGCCGGATCTCAGCTCACTGCAAGCTCCGCCTCCCGGGTTCATGCCATTCTCCTGCCTCAGCCTCCCGAGTAGCTGGGACTCCAGGTGCCCACCACCTCACCCGGCTACTTTTTTGTATTTTTTTTTTTAGTAGAGATGGGGGTTCACCGTGTTAGCCAGGATGGTCTCGATCTCCTGACCTCGTGATCCGCCAGTCTCGGCCTCCCAAAGTGCTGGGATTACAGGCTTGAGCCACCGCGCCGGCTACATGCTGACTTTATAACCCTGGCCAAGACCATCTAAACTTGGCCAGTTACCTGATCTTTAAAATAGGAGACAAGCACCTATTATCCTACCTCATTTAATTACAGTAAAGATAAAATAACAATGTAAATTATAGTAGTAACATAATAAAAGCTAACATTCCGTTAGCACTTGAGGTAGTTTATAAACATCAGGTTCTAGCTAATTTTGTAATCAATTAGCCTAAGGTGAGAGGGGAAGCAGGGTTCATTCATTCAGAAGTCTGGATTGCAGACTCAACTGAAACAGACCAATTACTAAGTATCAGGCACCTTGCTGGGTGCTGTCCCAACATTTCATTTCATGTTCACAGGAACATTTAGCAGATGATACAACTCAGGTCCTGAAGGAGGAGTAACTTGTCCAAGACATCACCATCAGTATCCTAGCCCCAATCAACTGTGTTTTCCACAACACCAAACTGCCTTACACTATATAGCTTTTCTATGTAAAAAGTTAATGTGGGCTAGGCACAGTGTCTCATGCCTATAATCCCAGCACTTTGGGAGGCTGAGGAGGGAGGACTGCTTGAGGCCAGGAGTTCAAGACCAGCCTGGGCAACACAGCAAGAACCCATCTCTACAAAAAAAATTTTTAATTAGCTGCCAGGCACGGTGTCTCACGCCTGTAATCTCAGCATTCTGGGAGGCCGAGGTGGGTGAATCACCTGAGGTCAGGAGTTCAAGACCAGCCTGGCCAACACAGTGAAACCCCGTCCCTACTAAAAACAAAAAATGGTGGTGGGCGCCTGTAATTCCAGCTACTCGGGAGGCTGAAGCAGGAGAATCACTTGAACCCAGGAGGTGGATGTTGCAGTGAGCTGAGATCGTGCCATTGCACTCAGCCTGTATAACAAGAGCGAAACTCCATCTCAAAAAAAAAAAAAAATAGCTCGGTGTGGTGGCACATGGCTGTAGTGCTAGCTACTCAGGAGACTGACGTGGGAGGATCACTTAAGCCTGGGGATTTGAAGTTGCAAAGAGCTATGATCATGCCACTGTACTCCAGCCTGGGCAACAGAGTGAGACCCTGTCTGTATTACAACAACAAATGAAGAAAAAAAGAAAAAACTTAATGTGCCCAATACATAATAATGGTCTTACAAACTACTCTCCATTTAGCCCCATGTATTTCAAAACAAAGATATAATCATCCACCCCATCTAAAACCCACCAATCACCTCTGATTCTTCTTCATTTCCCACAGTGAATCTGCAAGTCCAGGTGGCTTTCCCTTAAAGACATATCCTTTATGGGTGTCCTTTTCATTACTGCCAGCCAAATCTAAGTTATGGGCATCTTTTGCTTAGACTACTGCCAAAGCCTAAATGGTCACCCTGTATCCACTTGTGCCCAACTCTAGTTCATTCTTCATTCAGCAGTTAATTTTCTTAAAACATAGATCGCATCAGACACTTGCTCAGAACTTGTAGATTGCTTCCTAGTACACTTCTGATGATATCCACCATACTTACTGTGGCCTCATAAATCATACAGGATGACCACCTCTCTGCCCATCTCCCCAACTACAGCATGGCTCCACTGGCTTATGTCCAGGTCATCAAATGTTCCAAGTTCTTTCCACTCCCTGGGCCTGTGCATATACTGCACCTTCTGAAACAATCTTTCAGCTACTCTTTCTACAGCTATCTCCTATTTATTCTTCATGTCTAACCCCCTTCTCAAAAAGCTTTCTCTGAACTAATTACTTTCCTAGACCGTTTTTTTTTTTTTTTAAAGAGTCTCACTTTGTCGCCTAAGCTGGAGTGCAGAGGCACGATCTTGGCTCACTGCAACCTCCGCCTCCCAAGCTTCAAGTTAATTCTCATGTCTCAGCCTCCTGAGTAGCTGGGATTACAGGCACTTACCACTACACCAGGCTAATTTTTGTACTTTTAGTAGTGACGGGGTTTCACCATGTTGGCCAGGCTGGCCTCGAACTCTTGGGCTCAGGAGATCCACCCACCTTGGCCTCCCAAAGTGCTAGGATTACAGGAGTCAGCCACCGTGCCCAGCCCCAGACTGTCTTACAGAACACTGTACTGATCCTTCACAAAACACCACAATTTGAAATGATATATTTACCCATGAAATTGTTTAAAAAAACTATTTCTCCTATTAGACTATCATCCACAGGGTAAGGCCTGGATCTATTTTGCTTACTGTTTCCTCAGCCCCCTCATAGAATGGCATAGTAAGCTCAAGAAAAGTGCTTCTGCATGGTATATCCATTATTAATACTGCATTTGATCCTCACAACAACCTTGTTTTAAAGAAAAAAGAAAACATTACAATATTTTACTAAAGATCCCGTACAGTTTTCTTTCTCCTACTTCTTGTAAGCATTATTTTTTCAAAATGAAAATTGCTTGCCTGATTAAAAAAGAAACATGTTTATTCGAAAGGGGAAAATGCACCCACAACCCCACCAGAAATACCAACCTTCAACATTTTGATGCATGAACACATTAAGAAACCAGTATCACACTCCACATACTTTTTTATATGTAACCTGTTTTATTTGCCCACTCTATCCACCTAATATATTGTGGGCATCTTTCCATGTCCGTAAGTCATTTATTTGTTAACTATTAAGTACCTTCCTACTTGCTGGTCACTGTTGTATACCATCATGCTTTGTAGCTACAGCAATTCCATCCTATGACTCACCTAACACTTACAAGGCAGTATCTACCATCCTCCACTCCCTCCCTCAAAAAGCCTGACAAGAAGATTTCTTCTAAGTCTTCCTACCTTGGTGACCCATTCCGTGTGCCCGGTGAGTGTGTTCAGGCATGTCCCAGCAGATAAAGCCCATACTTTCACAGTGAAGTCTGCAGAGCCGCTCACCAAGACATCCAGCTCATCATTGTAGTCCACGCTAAATACTAGTGCATATAATTACACAAAGTTAAAACATGTCTCTGTCAGTGGGTCTTTTATAAGAGAGTTCAATAATGTTTATTTTCCCTAGCTGCCCAATTAATTTCCCAACCAGAGACACTGTAAGAATGGTGCTATTCAACTAGCAATTTTATGATAAAAATATTTCAAAATTCTTACTATTATAGCTATTATTCTAAGGTGGAAAGTCCTAGGAATAATACAATCTCTTTTATTTGTGGTAGCTACAGTGAGAGGCAAAACAAGTGTTAGAGATAATGGCATTCCTTCTTAGGACTGCCTGCCTGATACTACATCGTACTTTATTTAATTTATGCAAGAAAACAAAAAGGACATGGTCCTACTCTAATACACACTAACAGTAAGACAAACTATAAAGAATGGAAGCTGCAAAACAGCACCCAGACTCAATAAAACCCAATGTAAAGAGAGAAAAAACAAAACAAAAACAAGGATCTCAAAGGTCAGATTAAGCCATTAACTCAAAAGTGTCTGAATTTCTTCACAGCTGTATCTCCAGCACCAAAAACAGTATTTGCAGTATCGTGAGTACTCAAATATTTGTTTTCAAATGTATACCAAGTTCTAAAGGAACATTAGGGACCCAGAAATGGAAGACACTGATTCTTCCTTTAAGGAACTCAGTCTAAGTAGGGAGTAGAGGAGGAAGCCCAGAAAATATAAATGTTTACCTCTTGCTAGGGAAACATCAAGGAGAAAGACTAACTCTGCCCAGGGGTATCAGGGAGGACTTCAGGGAAGAGGCGATATTGGAGATGGGCCCTGAAGGATGAGTAGAGTTTATCAAGGAAAGAAAAAAGAATACTGCAGGCAGAGGGAATAGTAAAGGTATGAAGTTAAGAAAAACCTCGGCAATGTCTAGGCAACAGTAATAAAAATTTTTAGAGCAGGGTTCTCAAAGTTGATCGGGAATAAAATCACCTGGAAGTCATGGTACATCTTAACATTGTGGAACATAACACTCCGTTTAACATATACTTCCATACATACATGCACCTTCGAATATTAATTTCTGAACAAGTTGTAGCAGACAGCAAAGACTGAAGAAGAGTATATAGGAGGACAAATAAAACGATGCAAAAAAATATGTGTTTTTATTAGCATAATGGCTACTTCTACTTCAAAGAATCACTAAGCACCAGGTACAGTGCAAGTAATTCCAGTCACATGGGTGAACAAGACAGATAAGATCACTGTCCTTATGGAGTTTAGTCTGGTGGGGAAGCAAGATCATATTTGTATAAGTGGTCTACAGTAGTACAAGTTACTGGGAAACAGAGGGACCCAACCTGTTAAGGGAGTTTTGGAAGGCTGCTCATAAACGTAATGCTTGACATTACAGACTATGACTCTCAGAGGCTAAAGCAGTGGGTAAATGGGGGAAAGGAAGAAGGGAGCTGCTACACAAGAGGCTGGGAAATAGCTCAATTTCTACACAAAGCCTCCCCGACCAAAAAAAGAACAGCAACAGAGAGAGAAGCTCAAATCTCAAGGCTATATTCAAATGACCAGTTTTTGCAAAATAAGGCTGCTGTACATTAGGAAACATTCAGGTATGTTTTTTTCACCTTATCTCTAGGTGGCAGCTTGCTTTAATCAACTGTCAACCAAGTTCCAACTGGATGTAATCTGCGTAGACCACACAATCTAGGAACCACCATCACACCAAAGAATTTTCAGCGCTAATGCTACAAATAAAGTGGAATTTACACGAGTAGGATTTACTCAATTTAGAGGTATGGAATCTGATAAAAGCAAAGGGACAGACTGTTCAACAGGATATAAATGAAACAGGAGTGGGGAAAGAGAGAATGAGAGAGAGCGAGACAGAATGAAAACTACCCTTCCCACCAGAAGGGTACATTCACAGAAGAAAGCAAGAAAAAGCAAAACTGGGTAAAACATTCCAAATAAGAGTAACTAGAATAAAGGGAAATGACTGCAGTGACTAAGAAAGAGGGTTGAAAAAAGCAGGTTAAATTAAAAAATAATAATAATAATAATAAAGCATTTCACATTCTTAGCTCCTGGCTTAAAAGGATGAGGCTAAGTTGTAAAAACCCTTGAAAAAGGGCAACCCACCCGCCCCCGTGTGCCCCCGAAAGTGCTGGGTCCTGGCTCCGGAACTCCATTCCCAGCAAGCCACAGTGTTGTCAAAGGAGCCTGTCACAAGCTTCTGTTCATCAAACTTCACCGCTGCACAAGTGTGGGTCTGGATGCCATAAACGCACTGCCCTGTGCTCACATCCCACAGCTTTGCAGACAAGTCATCTGACCCTTCAAGAGAAAAACAGGGAGGTTAATAAGAAAACAGACACACTAAAGAAGGAAAATCAATCCCAAAATCATGGTGTTCTTCAAGAACGTTAATGGTCCCCTCCTCTGGCACTCTACTGCTGAGGAAACCAAAGCATGGAGAGAGTAACACAACTTGCTCAGAGTCACCACAAAGGAGTCAAAAGCACTAGGACAGAATCCAAGCTTTTTGGGTGAGACACTTTCCCTTAACCCTCCAGGCTACAGAAGGGCATTAGACTAAAGCATCCCTTGGTGCTTCCACTTGAAAAATGTCATAAATCCTTGGCTATCATGAGCTCTCTGATTTGACTTCAGATAGATGGGTATTACACATGACTGCATGTTTACATTTGCATGCTTGTCCATTACCCAACAGTTCTGAACAAATAAGGATTGTTAAATAGTAAAGGTGTCTGGTGAAACACATTCCATTCTCAGGCAAGTCAAAGACAAACCTCAGAGCATGGGCTAACTTCTGCAAAAGCTAACTGCGAATTGCTCCAGCCATCTCGAAATATGTGAAGGAAGAAACCTCAAGGAAAACCTGGGATAAATTATCCCCGGACATTCACAACTCAACGAACAGTTTGTAAAGCCTCAAAATCCTGTAGGGAAAAGTTGGCCTTGTTTCTGCCTGATGAAAATTCTATACTAATCATGGTGACAATTCAGGACTTTAAGTTTAAAATCTTAATGATTAATTCATTCTCACAATGACCCTTTAATAAGGCTCAACAAATAAAGACATTTTTGAGAATCCACCAGTATAGTCACTATGATAATGGCACAGTATCCTAGGAAAGCACCAAATGACCAACTTTTAAAAAGCTGAAATGACTAAATAAAGCCAGCCACAATTCCACCTTTAGTCAAGAACCACTGTTTGAGACAACGGAAAAATAGCCATCACTTACGAAAAAGCTAGAGTATGAATTTTAACCTTGGAAAACTATGACAGCATACTGAAATAAAGACTGTATTTATTGTCACTTTGCTATTTAGACTGTTTCCTTCTGTATAAAAAGGGATAGGACTTGGTTCTCAATGGCCATGTGAGACAGCTGAATCATCTGGGAAGCTTCATCAAAACGCACAGGCAGGTCCCTATTTTCAGCGAGTCTAACTTGGGAACATCTGAGGCAGGGTCCAACAATCTTAAAACGTTTGCCAGGTGATTCTAACTCATTAGCAATATTTTGAGAGCCAATGGTCTAGAACGGTGCTATCCAACAGAAAATATAATGCAAATTGCATATATAATTTAAAATGTCCTAATAGTTACATTAAAAAAATAATGTTGGGCCAGGTGCAGTGGTTCACAACTGTAATCCCAGCACTTTGGGAGGCCAAGGCAGGCATACTGCCTGAGCTCAGGAGTTCAAGACCATTGTGAAACCCTGTCTCTACTAAAACACAAAAAATCAGCTGGGCATGATGGCATGTGCCTGTAGTCCCAGCTACTCAGGAGGCTGAGGCATGAGAATCGCTTGAGCTCGGGAGGCAGAGGTTGCAATGAGCTGAGATCACGCCACTGCACTCCAGCTTGGGCTACAGAGTGACTCCATCTCAAAAAAAAAAAAAAAAAGAAATGCTGGCCAACCTGGCAAAACCCCGTCTCCACTAAAAAAAATACAAATATTAGCCAGGCATGACGGCGTACGCGTGTGGTCCCTGCTACTCAGGAGGCTGAAGCAGGAGAATCACTTGAACCCGGGAGGAGGTTGTAGTGAGCCAAGATCACACCACTGCACTCCAGCCTCGGCCACAGAGCGAGACTGTCTCAAAAAAAAAAAAAAAAGAAATGTATTAAAATAATTGAATGTGTTTTATTTAACTCAGTATGTCAAAAAATGTCATTTGAACATGTAATCAATACAAATATTGAGATTTTTATATTCTTTTACATTGTAAGTCTTTGAAACCCAGTATTTCACACCTCCATCTGGACTAGCCACAGCTCAAGTACTGAAAAACTACATGGCGCTAGTAGCTACTGTACCAGAGAGCATAAGCCTGGATAGTCTTTAAGGCCTTCAGCTTAGGCATGTTATGACTGTATTCCTAAGGAGCTAGAGTAGGAAAGGAAATCATTTTAGGTCCTTTATAAGCTTGGTTTTGGTTGCCAGTATTCAAGTGGGGTCTCATTCATTCATTCAACATATATTTATAGAACTTCTGTGTCAGGCCGGACTCTTGTTCTCATGGCACTCAGTCTACTTGGGAAGACAAAAAGGCTAAACAAGCAATAATAATTCAGCATAGTAGGTGGTAGGCACTACAAAAGCCCATAGCAAATACAAGGAACAGAGCCTCCATTGAGTTTATGACCATGCTCTAACATGTAAGTGGACATGCCTTAGGAGCTGGCATGATTGGCTCTTCAACTACACTCTTCTTCTGTTTCTAAGCTGCGCTTTGGTATAAGACTATTTGAAGAAAGAATTTCATGGCTTTAAAAAAAAAAAAAAAAATGGCCGGGCGCGGTGGCTCAAGCCTGTAATCCCAGCACTTTGGGAGGCCGAGACGGGCGGATCACGAGGTCAGGAGTTCGAGACCATCCTGGCTAACACGGTGAAACCCCGTCTCTACTAAAAAATACAAAAAACTAGCCGGGCGAGGTGGCGGGCGCCTGTAGTCCCGGCTACTCGGGAGGCTGAGGCAGGAGAATGGCGTAAAAACCCGGGAGGCAGAGCTTGCAGTGAGCTGAGATCCGGCCACTGCACTCCAGCCTGGGTGACACAGCGAGACTCCGTCTCAAAAAAAAAAAAAAAAAAAAACCTTAAAGTTTTAACTAATTTAAATCTAAAGGATGAATAAGTTAGCCAGGACAAAACAAAAGGAATAGTATATACCAAAACTTATTCTGTAAAAGGCCTGATAGTAAGTATTTCAGACTTTGACCTATTGAGTTGTAATTACTCTCTTCTGCTGGATTTGGCCCACAGTCCACAGTTTGCCAATCCCTGGTATATACCTATTAAATCAACTATTAAATATCTCTGTATACAACACAAAAATTATTGAAAAGGAACTGGGATCAATTCATAAAGAACTATTTGGAATCACTCAAAAACCATCTAGGAGGTATGTACAATGCTTGTCAAAAAGCACAGCCTAAAACATGAACACTGATTATGAAAATAGTTCAGTCTGACTGCAAACAGTGGCAAGGTTTGGCTGCAGAACTGGGTTAGGAAGATGTTTAACTATGACCTTACTTGGATTTCAGAAAGATCACTATAGCTATATCATGGAAAAAGGTTTAAAGGGGGGAAAACTAGAGGCAAGAAGGCAGTTAAAAACCAGGAGAGAGGACAAACAAAATGTGACACATACAGGGAATACACACACACACACACACACACACACACACACACACACACACACACAATGGAATATTATTCGGCCTTAAAAAAGGAATAAAATTGGCCGGGTGTGGTGGCTCATGCCTGTAATCCCAACACCTTGGGAGGCTGAGATGGAAGGATCACCTGAGGTCGGGAGTTTGAGACCAGCCTGACCAACATGGAGAAACCCCGTCTCTACTAGAAATACAAAAATTAGCTGGGCGTGGTGGCGCATGCCTATAATCCCAGCTACTTGGGAGGCTGAGGCAGAAGGATCACTTGAACCCGGGAGGCAGAGATTGCGGCGAGCCAAGATGGCGCCACTGCACTCCAGCCTAGGCAAAAAGTGCAAAACTTCATCTCAAAAAAAAAAAAAAGGAATAAAATTCTGACACATTATGATATGAGGGAACCTTGAAGACATCATGCTAAGTGAACTAAGCTAGCCACAAAAGAACAAATACCGTATGATTCCACTAATATTAGGTTCCTAGAATAGTCAAATTCATAGAAAGTAGAATGGTGGGCTGGGCATGGTGGCTCACGCCTGTAATCCCAGAACTTTGGGAGGCCAAGGCTGGTGGATCACCTGAGGTCAGGAGTTCAAGACCAGCCTGGCCAATATGGTGAAACCTCGTCTGTACTAATCCCATACAAAAATCAGCCGGACACGGTGGTGCACGCCTATAATCCCAGCTACTCGGGAGGCTGAGGCAAGAGAATCACTTGAACCTGGGAGGTGAGGTTGCAGTGAGCCAAGATTGAGCCATTGCACTCCAGCCTGGGCGACAGATGGAGACTGTCAAAAAAAAAAAAAAAGAAAAAAAAAGAAAAAGAAAAGAAAGGTGGTTTTGCCACAGGTTGTAGGGGAAGGGGCATGGGCAATGTTTAGCTAATAGAGTTTAGGCTGGGCATGGTGGCTCATGCCTGTAATCCCAACACTTCGGGAGGCTGAGGTAGGAAGATCACTTGAGCCCAGGAGTTCAAGACCATCCTGGGAAACATGGTGAGGCCCCATCTCTACAAAAATACAAAAATTAGCTGGGCGTGGTGGCGCACACATGTAGTCCCAGCTACCTGGGAGGCCAAAGTGGGAGAATCGCTTGAGCCCAGGAGGTAGAAGTTGCAGTGAGCCAAGATTGTGTCACTGTACTCCAACCACTCCAATCTGGGGTACAGAGTGAGACCTCGTCTCAAAAGAAACCCCCCCAAAAACAAAAAAACTGGATACAGTTTAACTATATAGTGTATTATATACTGTTTATATAGTTAACACTGTATAGTGTTTAACTGATACTGTTTTAGTTTGGGAAGATGTAAAGTTCTGGAAATGGACAGTGGTGATGATTGCACAACAATGTAACGTACTTAATGGCACTCAACTGTATGCTTTAAAATGGTTAAAATGGTAAATTTTATGTTACGTATGTTTTAGCACAATTTGCAAAAAAAAAAAAAAAAAAAAAAAAAAAGATTATCCAAACTAATTATTTAAACTAGTTGTTATAGGAAAACATTGTGCCATTCAGTTTTACCCCCTAAAAAAAAATAAAAAAAGAATCAGGTTGAGTCAAGTTCCATTTTACAGTGATGCAAGTCTACTCCTGAGAATCCTTTAGGAACCACTGTTCTCTGCTCCTTTCTGGCTTTATGTCAGCCTCCCCTCTGGACTCCCATTTGCTGCACTGGCTAACCCAACATGTTTTCAAAGAGGTCACCAGTGATGCAGCATAGAGGTGAAAGAGGACTAAAGAAATGTAGACTCTTACACTGCATGAAAGAAAAAAAATCCCACCCCATTCAATATCTTAAAAATCTGAATAATACTTAAAAAAAAAAATCAGACTATTTCACAAAACTCTAGATTTCAGGTTTCTCTTGAAAAGTCAGATCTAACAACTCTTACCCTGAATCCCACCCACATGGCAAAAATTTATTACAACAGAGCAGCAGCTGCACTCTTCAGAAAGGCAAGTGTTCTTGATTTGCTATAGTCCACACAGAGACTTTTACCTCAGTCAGGTCATCTTCCTGGTCCCAGTGTGTATGTTCCACAAGAAAAGAACTGCTCTAATTCATCCATGTATGCCCTCACTTTGTTTTTCAAACAGTAGGCATCCCATAAGTAAATATCTACTTAACAGCACAAAGCATAATAGGTTCCCTTCTTACCATTTCAGAAATAAATTGTGAAAGAGAAGGATAACTATCTCAATGTCATTAGCCATCCATCTCTTTAATAAAACTGTCTATTGCGTACTCAAGGCACTAATGTGAGAGTCACTGTAAGTTTATTGCCAAATTCAGGGTTTCCCAATTCCACCACAGTGAAAATTCAATCTCTTAAGTAGCAAGATGACACGAACACATGTATAATTCTGTAACAAATACTTCTCTCACAGTTCCAGGGATGCTGCTGTTAGAAAAATTAAACTAATGCTTTGGATTATTTTCAACCACTGTACAACATAATTTTAAATATGCAAACCTGATGAATTGAATCAGAATAAAAATCCCATTAACATATAGACCCACCTAGAGAATAATCTTAAAATGCAGAATTGCAGGTATTAACTTTCCAGGTAGTTAGAGAATTCAGTGACTATTTCCCATTTACTTCCACTCCAAGTAACTGCAGTTTTTACTACATTTCAAAAATGAGGTTTGATAAGAGAAGAAAAAAACTTTTTAAAGCAAGGGGAGCTAGGCATGGTGGCTCACACCAGTAATCCTAGCATTTTGGGAGGCCGAGGCTGGCGGAGTGCTTGAGCCCAGGAGTTCGAGACCAGACTGGGCAACATGGTGAAATCCTGTCTCTACAAAAAGTACAAAAAGGAGCCAGGCATAGTGTTGCTCACTTGTAGTCCCAGTTAAACTCGGGAGGCTGACGTGGGAGGATCACCTGAGCCCAGGAGGTGGAGGTTGCAGTAAGCCAAGATCGCACCATCGTACTCCAGCATGAACTACCCTGTGAGAGGTTGTCTCCAAAAAAATTTTAAAAAAGGCAGCTGGGTGCAGTGGTTCACACCTGTAATCCCAGCACTTTGGGAGGCCGAGGCAGGCAGATCATCTGAGATCGGCAGTTTAAGACCAGCCTGACCAACATGGTGAAATCCGTCTCTACCAAAAATACAAAAATTAGCAGGGCTATATGGTGGTATGTGCCTGTAATGCCAGCTACTCAGGAGGCTGAGGCGAGAGAATCACTTGAACCCAGGAGGAGGAGGAGGTTGCAGTGAGTCGAGACTGCACCACTGTACTCTAGCCCAGGTGACAGAGGAGATCCTGTTTCAAAAAAAAAATGCTAGAGGTGGCATGAAAACAATGGTCAACTGCCAGTAGGAGCTCCAAGCTCCAAGGTGATACTGCATCTTAATCTTCTTTATTTATTTATTTTTTTTTTGAGACAGGGTCTTGCTCTGTTGCCCAGGCTGGAGTGCAGTGGCATAATCTTAGCTCACTGCAACCTCCACTTCCTGGACTCAAGCGATCGTCTCACCTCAGTCTCCCAAGTAGTTGGGACTACAGGTGTGAGCCAGCACACCCAGCTAATTTTTGTATTTTTTTGTAGAGATGAGGTTTTGCTATGTTGCCCAGGCTGGTCTCAAACTCCTGGGCTCACATAATCTACCTGCCTTGGCCTCCCAAAGTGTTGGGACTATAGGCATGAGCCCCCTCAACTTAATCTTAATCTTTTACAATCATGAGGCAAAATCTTTTAAAATCTTTTTAAATCATGAGGCAAAAGAGACATGGAAAAGCCATCACCGCAACAGAGAAAGTACATCAAAGCCTAGAAGAACTGGTGATGCTGTTCTAGTAATCAAGCTTGTAACACAAGTAAAATAAAGTGTGAAATAACATCAGGATGACAAACCAAACCATGAAAAATGCTTTAAATCAAATGTTTATTTTCTAAAATTAGTAGAGTGTCCAGCATTTCAGAGAAAATATCACCACATATTATATACCCTTAATGAATAAAGAAATGCAATTGTAAAATGGTCTTGAGAAATGATACATCTCGATATTAAATATTAATATTTAAATTGAGTCTGGTGAGACTCTTGAGGGAGAAGCAAGTTACTTAAGACTGTATTGTCATTGTATCAATTCAATCTATCTGGAAAGGGCACTAAGAAGAGCTATAAAACCAGGCCAGGCACGGTGGCTCACACCTGTAATCACAGCACTTTGGACAGCGGATCACCTGAGGGCAGGAGTTTGAGACCAGCCTGGGCAACAAGGTGAAACCCCACCTCTAATACAAATACAAAAAAATTAGCCAGGCGTGGTGGCATGTGCCTATAATCCCAGCTACTCCGGAGGCTGAGGCAGGAGAATCACTTGAACCCTGGAGACGAAGGCTGCAGTGAGCTGAGATCGTGCCACTGCACTCCAACCTGGGTGAGAGAGTGAGACTCCATCTCAAACAAACAAAAAAACATCTATAAAATCATTCAATCTTCTGTATCTGGTGATTCTACTTTTAGGCTTCTGTCCCAAATGAGCTCAAGGGAAAAAGAGGTAATACAAAGATACTAATAAAAACAGAAACAATCTGAATATGCATTGATATGTTTAAGCTTTGTGTCCTCACCCAAACCTCATCTTGAATTGCAATCCCCAGGTATTGAAGGAGAGACCTGGTGAGAGATGACTGGATCATGGGGGTGGTCCCCCATGCCGTTCTCATGATAGTGAGTTCGTTCTCTCAAAATCTGATGGTTTTATAAGGGCCTCTTCCCGCTTCACTCGCACACTCTCTCCTGCTGCCTTGTGAACAAGGTGCTTGCTTCCCCTTCACCTTCTGCCACGATCATATTGCCTTCTGCCATGACTGTAAGTTTCCTGAGGCCTTCCCAGCCATGTGGAACTATGAGTCAATTAAACCTCTTTTCTTCATAAATTACCCAGTCTTAAGCGGTTTTTTTTTTTTTAGCAGTCTGAGAATGGACTAATACATGCACTAATATGGAAATGGCTAAATAATGACTATTGATATATTTACACAAATGAACAGTTTATATTGTAACACACAAATGTTTATTAGAAGTTATCTTGGATGAAAAAGAACACCAAGTATTTCTATATATTATATACAATGTAAGGAAACAGGCATTGAATTATTAGTAAGAACTGCTTGGAGCTATTTTAAATGCTGCCTAATAATTATTTACATGCCTGTCAAAATGTATTATCTAACACATGGGCATTAGTTATAATCATATACAGAAACACATGCCCATTATAAATGGAAAATAACATATAATTTTAGATTTTTAATAACTATATTGTTTCATAAAATTACTTAATTGCCTAGTTTAAAACTATCCAACTCTCTCTGTTCCCAGGCCCAAACTCCAACTTCTACTACTTCTACTTAGAAGTAGTAGAATAATATAAATAGTATAATATACTAGTAGTATAATATAAATATATATATATATATATATTTTTTTTTTTTGAGACAGTCTCACTCTGTCGCCCAGGCTGGAGTGCAGTGGCGCAATCTCGGCTCACTGCAAGCTCCACCTCCCGGGTTCACACCATTCTCCTGCCTCAGCCTCCCAAGTAGCTGGGACTACAGGTGCCCACCACCACGCCCAGCTAATTTTTTTGTAATTTTAGTAGAGATGGGGTTTCACCATGTTAGCCAGGATGGTCTCAATCTCCTGACCTCATGATCCGCCCGCCTCGGCCTCCCAAAGTGCTGGGATTACAGGCGTGAGCCATCGCGCCTAGCCTTTTTTTTTTTTTTTTTGGAGATGGGAGCCTCACTCTGTCACCCAGGCCAGAGTGCAGTGGCACGATCTCAGCTCACTGCAACCTCCGCCTCCCGTGTTCAAGCGATTCTCCTGTCTCAGCCTCCTGAGTAGCTGGGATTATAGGTGCAAGCCGCCATGCCTGGCCTCTTTTTCGTATTTTAGTAGAGACGGGATTTCACCACATTGCCCAGTCTGGTCTCGAACTCCTGAGCTCAGACAATCCACCCGCCGCAGCTTCCCAAAGTGTTAGAATTACAGACGTGAACAACGGGGCCCGGCCTCCTTTCCCGTATGTTGAAGATACAGAGAGGTTAAGTAACTCAGCCAAAATGATCTAACTACTTGCGAGGAGTAGATACCAATTTTTCCACTGTTTTTCCTCAAATACAGTGCCAACAGAAAAAGAAACAGAATTTAACAACCTGGAGGACTATACATGGAGGAAACACAGAGAAAATGTAATCTACAGCTTTGTAATTTCGCATAATGTTTAAAAGACAGTCTGAAGCGTTTTTCTCATAAAATTTTATAAAAATGATTGTGTTCTCTACAAAGAAGGAAGAGGATAAGGGGGGGAATCCACTCAGGGATGGAGGAAAAAAAAGTCACTGTACATATCTCATATAATCAACACTTGTCATTCTCAAAGCTGAAGACTGGTTCAAGTTGAAATTCAAAACAAAACCCAAAAAACAGTTTCAACATCTCTTACCTGTACAGAGAAGTCCATCTTTGTAGTAAAGTGCATACACTCTGGCACTGTGTCCAATTAATGATGAGGTCTCAAAGGCTTCATGGTCCTCCAGTTGCTTCATTCTCAAAATAGCCTTCAAATAAACCTTCTTCCAGTGCAAAGCGTCCTGAACAGAATCATCTATCTGCCAGCCCAAATTTTTACATGCAGTCTGCCACACCTCTGTACAGGCACTTATCACCTTATTCCACTGTTTAGAGACGAGGCAGCATGTGAGTAAAGTCTGAGGATCGAGCCATTTTAACAAATAAAAACTGAGCTCCAGGGGAAGGAGTTTGAGGAAGTCCCGCTTGAGGAGAGTCTCTAGGTTATTGGAGAGATGCCTGAGCTGGACTGCCCCACTCAGACTAATCAGGTGATCCAGAGTTTCATTTTTCTGCAAGTCCGTCAGAGAAAGAAATGTAACAGAAATGTTATCAAGCCATGTCTCAAAGTCCTTTCTCTCCATAAGGTTATGGAAAATTTTACCTGTGGCACATCAAAATATTGTATTAGTTCTGCTCAAAAAGACTGTTCAAGCAAGACTGCTAACAAATGAAGTATTAAAAATTAGTGTAAAAAAATCTGCCATTACAACTTTATGCATAGTTACATTACAACTTTACAGTTAATACACTATATTTATCTGAACACTTTCCATGCACACAAAAGAAAACACATTTGAGAAAACATACTTTAACAAATCATGATCTCCAAAACATAAGTCAGTGAAACAGATTGGTGTGTGTGACTTATTCCTTTTGAAGTCCTTTTGCACATGCTACATGCATCTTCATAGTAATAGATTTACCAACAATTCATTATAAAACAGTATATTTTATAATACACCCCTCCCCCATCAAAACCATTATAAAACAATTTCCTTAATGAATTCCTTAATACATTCTATTTGAGTACTAAAATCACAAAAGCAAGCACCAGGATGTGACAATCAGAAACAAGTTTCCTGAGCAGTAACCTGAGACACTGATTATCATGGCAGGCACAACCTGTCACCAAAATCATAGAACTGACTACTTGGTTTTGCAACAGATGTTCAGATGAAAAGGTTTAGGGAAGAAAAGTAAGCAGGTGTAGTAAGTTATCTGCCTCAGAAATTCTGGTTCTTCCAACTTCTTTATGGCACTGCCTGTTTCTAACATGAATTACCAAAGATCTTATTTGGCTTTAGTTTGTTTTTATAAGCCTCGTATGAGCTAGTGACAACTCTTAACCATGTGCCCCAGGGAGCCATGAGGGTCCTGGAGGCCTGCACAAATAAAGCAAATTAATAATCCTTGTGTTTATAAAACACCAAAAAACAGACATTATAATCTTCACTTTGCAAATGAGGAAACCACAGGTTAGAGAAGGTATGTGATTTGCCTATGTTCACAGGGCTCTTAAATAGCCACAGAACAGACTGGATGCCAGTGTTCTCAAGATCAGGGTACCAAGCTCTCTCTCTGAAATAAGTGACAACCAGGAGAACCACGACCTAGTGGTAAGATCTGGGGGTAGCGTGTCTACCCATTAGACCATTTTCTCTTTTAGGAGAACGACAAATTGCTCCTGAGCTAACTGTAACAAACAATTTTTTTAAAGTATCCTGTATTAGTGTCAACTGGTATTAATTCACTCTTAATGAGGATTAAACTAATGAAAGATAACAAAAAAATAACCAGTAGAAACTATCTTTCTCAAGACTATGTGTTGATAGATGTTAATGCTGGGTGATGGGTACATTGGGATTTATTATTCTCTTTATTTCCATATATTCAAATATTTTCACGATTTAATAAAAACTTTCCTTCTGAATACTCAGTTTCTCACGAGACTGTCATATTAATTTTAAAAACATATGTCCAAATTAATGTGAAAAAGGAAAGTTAATTTCTTTCCAGACATATCACCTAGATCAGGTCTACACAAAAAGCAAGATCTCATCTTCCAACTTTGTTAATGTAAGGTGAGTAAAATCGTGAGTGTCCAATATCAAAATTGGCAATAACATTCTTAGACAAATAAGCAGTCCGATTTATTAGTAGAAGCAACCAAACCTTGCAATGACATATGTGCGAATACTTTTGATTTCTGGAACTGTGACTAGACTTCAAGCTAATACTTCTGAAGCCAAAGTTTGGGCTAGAGAGGATTTATTAATTTGTATTAAAAATGTACTTAGCTGACAAAAAATTATCAGATAGCTAAAAGTTTTATCGACTTATCACGCAATAACAAGCCCCCTCCTTCCTCTAAATCCTAACAATCCTCTTATCTATATAACATTTCTTCAAAATCTCTATTTTTAAAAAATAATTTGCAACAAGACAAAGCAATTATGTTCTGTGGGCATCTGCATACTGTCACAATAGCTAGTTAATTAATATTGGTCAATTAAAAACACACACCAAAACACCTGCTCCAGAAACATTTTTAACAGTGAAAAGTGTGGTGTGGGAAGCTTCCTCCATCACATCTACATATACACACATACACACACATGCTGACACACATCTATTGTAGAAATGCTTGTATTTAAGTGAGCTGAATTGTTACTCAAATAGCTACAAGGCAAATTTAGAATACTCATTAAAATCTTATCAGGTTCCCATCATTCACAAATATCTAAGAGACATACTATAACATGCCAAATTCACATGTATACCTATGTAACAAACCTACACGTTGTGCACAAGTATCCTAGAACTTAAAGTATAATTTTTTTAAAAAGTCAAATTAATGTGCCGATGACACCGCTAAAGATTATGGAAGAAGCTTTTTCAGAGAGCACCTCTAAAAAGCTCAGCCATATCTGAGATTTAAATATTCTCCTAACTCTTAATAAAAAAATTTTCCCAACTTTTAGATTGCCTTTTAAACCACTCAATCCCTTGTAGGATTGAGCAGTTCACCTCTGATTATTCTGAAAAAGGCATTTTTTTTCCCCTAAAAAAGCAAGTCTCACTAACCGCAGAATGTATTATTTAAAAACACCAATTTTTTACTTTTCCAAAAGGATCAACTAACTTTGGAGGGGGCTTTCTAAGGTAACAAGTCTAAACTGGACTCTTTTAGGCAGCCTCTAGAAATATCATATACTGGTTGCACAAACCTCAGGAAATGGGATTTCAATTCAACATGAGAAGCTTTTAAATCTCAGCGCTTTCCAACAATGGAATAGCTCCCTCCAGAGTAGTTAGTTTCCCATTACCACGAACAGTCAAGGACAGTTGCACACAGAGGCAGAATGTGATACATGAAAATGCTTTGGAGGTCAAATGTTTTACTGATTCAACCACTTCCTATGTGATTACGGGCATGTCCAACTAACTTTTAAGCTTCAGTTTTATCATCTGTAAAATGGAAGCTATCATCCAACTTGAAGGGTGAAACTTAGAAATATAGCAAGGACAAGCTTAGCACAGTGTACAGTCTAGGGGGTAAAAACTCAAATGGTACTTTTTGTTAGTTTTATTACTATGAATATCTGGCAGGAAAGATTTCTGTGACACTGAGGCTGGAATGGACATGACCACTAACATCTCTTTCGACCCCATCATCTTACCACAAAGTTTCTCTTCAAAATACCCGGAAGAAAAACTCAAGGGCTCAAACTTACTAGGGGTTTAACTTGATAATTAAGAGCACCTGTTGGCCGGGCACGGTGGCTCACGCCTGTAATCCCAGCACTTTGGGAGGCCGAGGCGGGCGGATCACGAGGTCAGGAGATCGAGACCATCCTGACTAACACAGTGAAACCCCGTCTCTACTAAAAATACAAAAAAAATTAGCCGGGTGTGGTAGCGGGCGCCTGTAGTCCCAGCTACTTGGGAGGCTGAGGTAGGAGAATGGCGTGAACCCGGGAGGCGGAGCTTGCAGTGAGCCGAGATCGCGCCACTGCACTCCAGCCTGGGCAACAAATCGAGACTCCGTCTCAAAAGAAAAGAAAAGAAAAGAAAAGAGCACCTGTTTATTGCAGGCTCTCGTTTCCCAGCAGGTGCCTTATTCTATCCACATTCCCTGCTGTTTGGCCCCCTTACCCCACACCTCTACCTCAGAGTTAACATTCAACTTGCCCTCTTGCATTCAGTATCAATAATCACAAAGTGGGTCATGTAACAAAAAGACTCCTAAATTGGAAAAAGAGAGCCCGGGTTTGGTCTCAGGTTCTGCCATTAACTCCCTATGTTACCTTAGGCAACTCACATATTTATATTGGTTTTAAAGAAAAAGTACCACTGGTAAACATCTCATTTGATCTTCATAACCTCATGGAAGGTATCAGTAATGCCGCCCTTAACTAACATGATAAGGAAATTTATGGCTCAAGAAGTGGAGTGGCTTTCCCAGAATGGCATAGGAAGTAGCAGGCTCAATATTTTGCCCAGTACCCACCCTCCCCAAACCTATACTCTGAGGTGTTAGAGACAGGACCTTCTGGAAAACAGTGTAAATGTGTTTTCCCCACCTCCTCCTCCATCAGAACCTGGCCTAGCCAAGAGTGAAAGCAACATAATTGTTAGTGTTAGAGGGAAGGAGGCTTCATTTCCCCCTCTTTTCTTATCAAGGAGTACAGAGGCGTTGAAAATGTATACACACCTATAAACTTACATATGCATAAAATGTATTCTGAATATTCAAGAAGCTGACAACCCTGGTTGCCTCCAGACAGAACTGGAGAAAAGGAATGAGAGGTCCCTTTTTATCGTATACCTTTTAAAACTGAAAACCATGTAAGTATGATATACTATCAAAAGACAGCCTTTAGTTTTAAGGTGAATTTTTTAAAGCTTTGAAAGAATACAAATGTTTATAAAAATGCGTTCTGCAACTCCACTTGTTGCTGGGTGACCTTGGGCAAAACACTTCACCTGTCTCACGCCCTGTTTCCTCACTTGTAAAATACAGCCACGAAGAGCATTACCTACAAGGGCTTTTATGAGGGTTAAACAAGATAGTGCACGTAAAGCGTTTAGCACAGTACCCGGCACGCTGTAAGCCTACAGTAAATGTCGGTTACCATTTTCACTCAGCATTAATATTGTTATCTTTGCTTTACTTCAAGCAGCAACCCCCACACACACCTGTTTTCACGGCATACCCACAATTATGGCGCAGCACAGCTCTTTGTACTTCATAAACCACCTCATCACACTTCATCATCTTTCAAACATTTGGTAGCCCTGGGACATCACTGTTAACTCATTTTGCAGCTAAGGAAATGGAGGCAGTAGGAGGCAGTAACTCCGAAACCCTGTTTTCCCATTTCTAAAATCCAGATCCCATCAACCCATTCGTCGCTCCCAGGTCCCTTGCTCTCGGAACCGTGTTCCGCGCGGCACTGACCTGAGCGAGCGCCCCGGGGCCCGGGACCTCGAGCCGGGTTCACAGCTACTAGGCACGCTCGGGCCGCCAGAGCCTCGCAGCGGCCGGGTCCGCTCCGCAGCCATGGCGCCTGCAGGGAGAGAAAAACAGCCAAGGCGCGGCAGGTCAGCAGCGGCGCGGGCGCCTGAAAGTCCCCTCCCCGACCGGCCCCGCCTCGCATACAGACCTGGACCTGCGGCCGCCGCTCCCGGTCCACAGCCTCACTGGGGAGCGGCTTCCGGTGCTGCCTGCGTCATCTCCGCGCGTCCCTCATGTCCGCGCGTCCCTCAGCTCCGCGGCGCCCGGCGGAAGTGGCTGCACTTCCGGTCCCCGCCCCGAGGTGGGTGGTGGGTGGTAGGAGGCTGGAGGCCAGGAGTAGGGATTGGGAGGAGAGCGTTCCGGGAAGTTGAACGCTCGCCGCGCGGCCCTGACGGTGCTTAGGCCGGATGCAACCTAGAACAGAGCTTCTTTTCGTACCGTACATCCAGGTTTGCACAGCGCTTTTGTGTCGCTCCTCCAATCCGATCTTGCACCAGCTCTGCAGTAGGCTTTCTTATTATCCTCATTTTCGGAGGAGAGGGAGCTGTGGCTCAGGGAAGTTGAGACGTGTCCAAATTCATACGACCTGTTGGGCCCCTCTTTATCCCGAACACTGTTCTAGGGGATAGGGTTCGTGAACAAAAAACGCAAAAATCCCTGACCGCCGGGGGCTTACATCTATTAGAAGGAGGAAGACAGATAGACTAAGTAAGGCATGTGAAAAGGAGAGAAATAAATCAAGGTAAGGAGGTTGTTGAATGAAAAAAGACAGTCAAGTGATGTAGATTTGAATGAATCACAACATTTACACTCTAGCTATGCCCTGGTTACTTCACCTCTCAGACTTTGCTTCATCTGCATGGAAGTTATAGTGAACTCCCCATCGGTAGGCTCTGAGGATTGAAGGAAATTAAGCATGCAAACCTTTTTGCTTCAAGAACTAAAACTGAGCTAAAAAATTCCACGCACTCTTTCTCAACACTTGTTGTGTACCATCTCACTCAGCTCCCACAACAACCGCACAAGCTGGTAACTATTATTAGGCCCATTTTTAGAGATCGGGAAACTGAAATCAAAAGAGGTTTAGGCATCTTGCCTAAGGTCATAGTAAATGGCTGTCGTTGGATTTCAACCCAAACTGACTTCAGAGCACAAGTTACCATTTTTTTTTTTTTTTTTTTTGAGGCAACGTATCACTCTGTGGCTCAGGCTGGAGTACAGTGACAACGATCTTGGCTCACTGCAGCCTCAACTTCTCCAGGCTCAAGCGATCCTCCCACCTCAGCCTCCTGAGTAGATGGGACCACAGATGCATGTCACCATGCCCAGCTAATTGTGTGTGTGTGTGTGTGTGTGTGTGTATTTTTGTAGAGGCAGGGTTTTGCTGTGTTGCCCGGGCTGGTCTTGTACTTCTAGGCTCAAGTGATCCACCTGCCTGGGCCTCCCAAAAAGTGCTCGGATTACAGGGGTGAACCATGATGCCCAGCACACAAGTTATCCTCGTTTCTCTGTAAGGGTTCCTAAACCATATATGCATACACGCACATTCACATGCATCTTATACCAACACTGTCCAATAGGCCTTTTGCCTATGATGGAGTTGTTCTCTTGGTGCTGTCCAATAAGGCAGTCACTAGAAACCCCATCTCTACTTGTGGCTACTGGCGTAAACCCGGGAACACTGAGATTGCACTCCAAAGAGCACTCCCTGATGTAACCTGATGTAAATGAACTAAATTCTTAATTTTAATTTTAATAGCCACATGTGGCTAATGGCTACCATGCTTGATAGCACAGTCCAATAATATAACATAAACAATGACAGAGACACATATCCAGTAGACAGTAGAGCATGGCCAAGGTTCCAAGCATCCTGACTTCATCTAGGCTACTTGAAACAAGGGAAATAAAAATTGATTATGTGGGGTGGAAGTCAACTACGGTGTCCTAAAAGTAAGGTCTCAAGAGAGCAAATTTGATTTGCTAAGCAACAAGATGTCACTCTAGACTTCTAAGTCAGAACATGACTGATGACAGCATTATAAGACATTTAGGAAGACATGGATAATACAGATTGGATACTTTCTATGAAAGGGAAGGCAGTAGCAGGGTAATCAAGAAAATCAAGCACCCGTATCTCTGGAGCAAACATTCTCAACCCCAGTACAGTTTGATGAATCAAATTGAAAAGTGCAGATGGAGCTGCCCCAGAGATAATATTGTTTGGACCTCTCATAACAAAGAAACCAAATTGTGCAAATTTAAGCCCAGAGGGGATCCAGGAGCAAAATTCATGACTATAAAACATGTTTTAAATTGCAAAATGGAAGTAATATTTAATGAAATACAAGACCTATTCAATTGTTAATTTCAGTATATGTAAAATTGTTAAATTCAATATATGTAAAATTCCTTTTTTTTTTTTTTTTTTTTTTTTTTTTTTGAGACGGAGTCTTGCTCTGTCGCCCAGGCTGGAGTGCAGTGGCCGGATCTCAGCTCACTGCAAGCTCCGCCTCCCGGGTTTACGCCATTCTCTTGCCTCAGCCTCCTGAGTAGCTGGGACTAGAGGCGCCCGCCACCGCACCCGGCTAGTTTTTTTTTTGTATTTTTTAGTAGAGACGGGGTTTCTCCGTGTTAGCCAGGATGGTCTTGATCTCCTGACCTCGTGATCCGCCCGTCTCGGCCTCCCACAGTGCTGGGATTACAGGCTTGAGCCACCGCGTCCGGCCTAAAATTCCCTTTCATTTGAAATTTTAGGTTAGATTTTTTCCCACCTTGTAAATATTTTCAAGATTGTGTAATGATTGCTGAGAAAACATAGCTTTAAATATAAGAAGTTATTCCTAGCCAAAGAATTACAAAAGCTGTTGTAAATGGCTATTGGATGTTGAAGGAAAGGATGAAATATAGTCTGATATGAGAACAGAATGCTCAGTATAATTGCTTGTGTGACAGGAACATGAAAATATGCTGAATGTTGTTTATTTTCTTGAAATAAACTTGCTGGTAAAAATGATGTTTGGGATAATTCCTACACATGCATGCTCCAGGAAAGGAGAAAACATCAAATGTTTAGTTTCTTCAATTCCGGCTAAAATGGACTATATGTTGTCTTCCATTTTGAGCTAAACTTGCCTGGGGGAGGTAGTTCAGATGACTTAAAATTGATTTAGTAAAGTGCTTGCATAGCCCATACTAGGGATTCTGAATCTTTCCCAATGAGCCGTACACCAGACCTCAGCATATGATGTTTCTTTGGGAGAAAATAACGCACCCACTACGGATGAAAAATATTCCTCTATGTCTAGCACAGTTTTTGCATGTGTATGTACCAGGGAGCAGGCATTACTCCAGCTGTTTAGTTTCTTGAGATGCACTCCAAAAATATAGGTTATATCTACTTGCGCAGCAATGCTGTGGAGAAGTGACCTGGGTAACTGTTCTTTGAACTTCCACACATACTTTACCAGGAACTCAGTATAAAGACATGGGGTCAGTTTCATGAAGTACACAGGGTTGGAAGCATTTGAAGAGGTTTGCTTTTTCTATTCTTTGTTCTGGATTCACTCTAGCTGTAACATGATCAGCACCCACTCTTCTGTGCAGTCAGCAGGTATTCTAGGATCAAAGCTCAGGTTGATTGGCAAGAAACCTTATCCTCTTTACCGCAATTGCTGTTGGACTGGAGTGATCCTGAGATGCGTTTGGGCATAACTTGGCATCTGAACTCAATAATTTCTAAGACCCTGAAATTGCTCACAGGCAACATGCAAGTAAGTTTCTTATAATCTTTAAAGCATTTGATATCTAGTAAAATAGGCTTTGAGGAAGCTGAAACTTTTTCTATGTGTAAATGAGAAAATGGAAAGGAGTTCAGGTTATCATTGCTGGTTTTTTTTGTTGTGTTGTGTTTTTTGACTATTTAAAGAACATAGGGGCCAGGCGCGGTGGCTCACGCCTGTCATCTCAGCTCTTTGGGAGGCCGAGGCAGGCGGATCACCTGAGGTCAGGAGTTCAAGACCACCCTAGCCAATGTGGTGAAACCCCGTCTCTACTAAAAGTACAAACATTACCTGGGAGTGGTCGTGCATGCCTGTAATCCCAGCTACTTGGGAGGCTGAGGCAGGAGAATCTCTTGAACCTGGGAGGTGGAGGTTGCAGTGAGCCAAGATTATGCCACTACACTCTAGCCTGGGCCACAGAGTAAGACTCTGTCTCAAAAATAAAGAGAAAGAAAGAAAGAGCGAGCAAGGGAAGAAGGGAGGGAGGGAGGGTGGGAGGGAGGGAAAGAAGGAAAGGGAAGGAAGGAAGGAAGGGGGGGGAAGGAAGGAAGGAAGGAAGGAAGGAAGGAAGGAAGGAGAGAGAAAAGAAAAGATAGGAGTTGTGATTCTCCAGTGGTTAAAAGTGAGCTTTGGAGCTGGGCACAGTGGCTCTCACCTGTAATCCCAGCACTTTGGAAGGCCGAGGTGGGCGAATCACCTGAGATCAGGAGTTTGAAACCAGCCTGGCCAACATTGCAAAACCCCATCTCTACTAAAAATAGCAAAATTAGCTGGGTGTGGTGGCAGACGCCTGAAATCCCAGCTACTCAGGAGGCTGAGGCATGAGAATCGCTTGAACCCAGAAGGCGGAGGTTGCAGTGAGCCAAGATCTGTAGCCTGGGAGAAAGAGCGAGACTCCGTCTCAAAAAAAAAAGAGTGAGCTTTGGAATCTGACCGATTTGAGTTCAAATCATGCCCTATCCTAACCTCTTACCCACTGTGTGATCTTGGGCAAATTACTAAGCTGCTCAGATGCTCAGCTTAATTATGAAAATAACCTATCTGAAAGGGATATTACCAGGGCTAAATGAGTTAAGACACATAAAATGCTTATCACAATGCCTGGCACAAAAGCAAGTGCATAATAGGAGGTAACAATTATTATGGGAGGCTTTATTGATTGAAGATCCAATGAAAAGGGATTTAATTCATTTAATATTCCCTGGCTCTGTTATATTACAATTCTGCACCTGTCCTTTCAAACAGAAAGTTTTCGTCTGCATTGATGAGGTAGAGTAAGCTTGGCCTAGATCTATCTTACATCTCTGAAGAGGTGCTATGCAGATAGCAGTAATCTGTCCATATCGATGGAAATGTGAGATAGATTAGGAGACGTTGTCTTTATTTATTTATATTTTTTTTGAGATGGAGTCTCGCTCTGTCGCCCGGGCTGGAGTGCAGTGGCCGGATCTCAGCTCACTGCAAGCTCCGCCTCCCAGGTTTACGCCATTCTCCTGCCTCAGCCTCCCGAGTAGCTGGGACTACAGGCGCCCGCCACCTCGCCTAACTAGTTTTTTGTTTGTTTGTTTTTTTTTCAGTAGAGACGGGGTTTCACCAGGTTAGCCAGGATGGTCTTGATCTCCTGACCTCGTGATCCGCCTGTCTTGGCCTCCCAAAGTGCTGGGATTACAGGCTTGAGCCACCGCGCCCGGCCAGGAGACATTGTCAAAACAAACTCAGTATTAGATTGAATTGGAAAGTCATACTAGAAGAATGTAAATATTTGATAGTAGCCAGGATGCCATGGCTAACAAAAGCAGCCACTTCATGGAAAAATAGCCCCTGACTTTTGTAATTAGAGAAGAAATGGATCCAGGTGCTCCCATTCAAGAAAGAACATCATGTATTTTCCTACAGGTTTTTATCACAATGATACCACTTGTTAAGTTATATCCATGTGTCTGTGTCCAATTCTTGGTAATCACAATGTCCAAGACAGTGCCTTGTATATAGTAAGTAAGCAAGCTTTTATCCAAACAAGCAAGAAAACAACCAACTAACACTTTACTCCGTGTTCACTTTGTGCCAAATGCTGGAATCAGCAGCACTGGAGAAGACAGAGACACGATGCCTGCTGTCCAGGAGACCATGATCTAGTGGAAGAAATAGATAATAACAATATATCACAATAAACACTTAAAGTAGAGTGTACTGCTAAATGCTGTGAGAGGTCCGTATAGGGCTCAGTGAGGGCAAAAACAGGAATAGAGATGAAGCCTGAGTGAACACTTGTCCTTTTCTTTTTTAGGTGACTTTCTGCAGACTTCGGACTCACCAGTGGTGTTTCATTCTTTTTAATGTCATCCTATTTCATGCCTTGCTTTTTGGGGCTGACTTTGTGGAGGAATACTTTCTGCATTCTTTGCCTTATATAGATATGAAAGTTCTTGAAATTAAGAATAAGGCAAGAAAATTGAACATAGAACCCCTAAGAAGTAATCTCTCCAAATATTATGTCCTGAGCCAGTCGGAAGTATGTAAAGGGAAGAACATTTTTCTGCTGTCTCTTGTCTTCAGTAGCCCAGGAAATGGAACAAGACGGGACCTCATTAGGAAAACTTGGGGCAATGTGACCAGTGTCCAAGGGCATCCCATTCTCACACTGTTTGCTTTGGGAATGCCTGTTTCAGTGACTACCCAGAAAGAGATCAACAAAGAGTCCCGTAAGAATAATGATATAATTGAAGGAATCTTCTTGGACAGTTCTGAGAACCAAACCCTGAAGATCATTGCAATGATACAGTGGGCTGTGGCTTTCTGCCCTAATGCCCTGTTCATTCTCAAGGTAGATGAGGAGATGTTTGTCAATCTACCAAGCTTGGTAGACTATCTTCTCAATCTGAAAGAACACCTAGAAGATATCTATATAGGAAGAGTTATTCATCAGGTTACACCCAATAGAGATCCTCAGAACAGAGACTTTGTCCCTCTTAGTGAGTACCCAGAAAAATACTACCCAGATTACTGCAGTGGCGAGGCCTTTATAATGTCCCAAGATGTGGCTCGAATGATGTATGTGGTTTTCAGAGAAGTACCCATGATGGTGCCAGCTGATGTGTTTGTAGGAATTTGTGCTAAGTCCGTTGGCCTTATACCCATCCACAGCTCAAGGTTTTCTGGGAAAAGGCACATTAGATACAACAGATGTTGCTATAAGTTCATTTTTACATCCTCAGAAATTGCGGATCCTGGAACGCCCCTGGCATGGAAGGAAATTAATGATGGAAAAGAATGTACACTGTTTGAGACATACTATGGGATCGTTTCCTGCAAACTTCTGACGTACCTTGACAGCTTTAAACGTTTTCACATGAAGACCATAAAAAACAATCCCACGTATTTTGGTGATTAGGATTTCTTTAATTTTCCTTACGAGTCGATTATTTTAAAGTTACCTTCTACCCTGTTATGGAAAGCATCCCTTCTTTCTGTGTTTTATGTAGGTTCTCTGAATCTTTAATTTTACTTGCAAAGGTACAAAATGTTTTCTGTGCTCTGGTGTACTCAATTACTGAGATCTCATTTTAAGAAATTTAAGTTGGTGTAGCATGATTCTTTTCAAAATAAAATATTTCTTTCAGAAGAGAAAACATTATGTTTCATTGTTTGTTTTGTTTTTTGGGTTTTTTTGTTTTGTTTTTTTGAGACAGGATCTGGCTCTGTTGCCCAGGCTGGAGTCAGTGGCGCAACATCGGCTTACTGCAACCTCCACCGCCTGGGCTCAAGGGTTCCTCCCACCTCAGCCTTTTGAGTAGTTGAGACTATAGGCGTGAGCCACCATGCCCGGCTAATCTTTTTTGTTTGTTTGTTTTTTGAGACAAGAGTCTCACTGTGTCACCCAGGCTGAAGTGCAGTGGCACCATCTTAGCTCACTACAACCTCTGACTCCCGATTCAAGCAGTTCTGCCTCAGCCTCCCAAGTAGCTGGGATTACAGGTGCCTGCCACCACGCCTGGCTAATTTTTTGTATTTTTAGTAGAGACAGGGTTTCACCATGTTGGCCAGGCTGGTCTCGAACTCCTGGCCTCAAGTGATCCACCCACTTCAGTCTCCCAAAGTGTTGGGATTACAGGTGTGGGGAACCACACCTGGCCAATATTACAATTTATTATAACTAAGTTTTTTTTATAAACTGACAAAAATTATGTATATTTATGTTGTACAACATGTTTTGATATATGTATATGCTATTGAATGGCTAAATCAAGCTATTTAACATATGCATCACTTGACATTTTTTTTTGTAGTGAGAACACTTAAAATCTACTAGCAATTATCAAATATTCATATATTGTTGTTAACTGTCATGACCATGATGTCATGACAGATCTCTTGAACTTACTCCTCATGTCTGACAAAAATATTGGCTCTCTTGGCCATATCTGCCAAGTTTTCCCAACCCCCAGCCTCTGGTAACCTCCATTTTCTCTCTGTTTCTATGAATTTGAGTTTTTTTACACCCCACATATAAGTGAGCTCATGCCCTTATTTGTCCTTCAATGCCTGGTTTATTTCACTTAACATAATGCACTCCAGGGTCATCCATATTGTTGGAAATGACAGGATTTCTTTCATTTATAAGGCTGAATAGCATTTTATTGTGGATATATACCACATTTTCTTGATTTATTCATGCACTGGTGGACACTTAGATAGATGCCACTAATCTTGTGAATAATGCTGCATTGAATATGGGGAGTGCAGATATCTCTTTGACATACTGATTTAATATCTTTTGGATATATATCCAATAGCGGAATTGCTAGATTTTATGGTAGTTCTATTTTTATTTTTGTGAGGCACTTCCATAATGGCTGTATTATTGGTTTACCATAATGGCTCATTGTGGTTTTACTTTGCATTTCCCTGATGATTAGTGGTATTGAGCTTTTTTTTTTTTTTTTTTTTTTTTTCCACATACCTGTTGGCCATTTGTACTTCTTCTTTTGAGAAATGTCTATTTAGGGCCTTTGGTCATTTCTAAATCGGGTTATTTGGGCAGGGCACGGTGGCTCATGGCTGTTATCCCAGCACTTTGGGAGGCCAAGGCGGGTGGATCACCTGAGATAGTTCAAGACCAGCCTGGCCAACAGGGTGAAACCCCGTCTCTACTAAACATACAAAAAATTAGCTGGACATGGTGGTACGTGCCTGTAATCCCAGCTACTGTGGAGGCTGACACAGGAGAATCGCTTGAAACCAAGAGGTGGAGGTTGCAGTGAGCTGAGATCATGCCACTGCACTCCAGCCTGGGCAACAGTCTGAGACTCCATCTCAAAAAAAAATAAATAAATAAAATAAATAAATCAAGTGATTTGTTTTCATGCTATTGTGTTGTTTGAGTCCCTTATCTGTTTGTTCCCCAGAACAGATATATGGCTTGCAAATATTTTCTCCCATTCCATAGGTTATCTCTTCACTGATTGCTGCTTTTGATATGCACAAGCTTTATAGTTTGATATAATCTCATTTGTCTATTTTAGCTTTTGTTGCCTATACTTAAGGGGTCATAGCCAAGAAAATCTTCGCTCAGACCAATGTCATGGAGCTTCCTCCACCTATGTTTTCTTCTAGTAGTTGTACAGGTCTTACATTTAAGGTCTTATATTTAAGTCTTTAATCCATTGTGAGTTGATTTTTGTATATAGTGTGAGATGAGGGTATACTTTTATTATTCTGCAAGTAGATATCCAGTTTTCCCAGAACCACTCATTGTAAAGACTGTCTTTTTCCCAGTGAGTGTTCTTGGCATCTTTATCAAAAATCAATTGACTATCAATGCATGAATTTGTTTCTGGGCTCTCTGTTATGTTCCATTGGCCTATGTGTCTATTTTTATAGTGTACATGCTGTTTAGATTACTGTAGTTTTGTAACAGATGATCAAATCCAGTAGTATGATGCCTTCAGCTTTGCTATTTTTGCTCAAGAGTGTTTTGGCTTTTCAAAGTCTTTTGTATTTTCATATGAATCTTAGGATTGTTTTTTCTATTTCTGTGGAAAGTATCATTGGAGTTTTACTAGGATTTGAATTGAATCTGTATATGGTTTCAGGTAGCAGGGACATTTTAACATTAGTCCTTCCAATCCATGAACGTGGCATATCTTTTCTCTAATTTGTGTCATCTTCAATTTCTTTCATCAACGTTTAATAGTTTTTATTACACAGATTTTTTTACGTCCTTGTTTAAATTTACTCCTAAGTATTTTGGGATTTTTTCTGATGCTATTATAAAAAGGATAGTTTTCTTCTTTTCTTTTTCAGATAGTACATTGTTAGTATATGAAAATGCTACTGATTTTCATAAGTTGATTTTTTTCCCTGCAACTTTACTGAATTTGGTTATCAGTTCTAACAATTTTTGGTTTTTTTTTGTTTGTTTGTTTTGTTTTGTTTGAGATGGAGTCTCGCTGTGTTGCCCAGGCTGGAGTGCAGTGGCACAATCTCGGCTCACTGCAACCTCCGCCTCCCAGATTCAAGCAATTCTCCTGTTTCAGCCTCCCGAGTAGCTGGGGCTACAGGCACCAGCCACCATGCCTGGCTAATTTTTGTATTTTTAGTAGAGACGGGGTTTCACCATATTGATCAGGCTGATCTCAAACTCCTGACCTCAGGTGATCCACCCACCTCGGCCTCCCAAAGTGCTGGGATTCCAGGCGTAAGCCACCATGCCCAGTGCAGTTCTAACAGTTTTTGATGGAGTCTTTAGGGTTTTCTCTTATAAGGTCATATTGTCAGTAAACAGTGACAGTTTCACTTCTTCCTTTCCTATTTGGAAACATATATTTTTAAAATTTTTATATTTTATATATATACATATATTTGAGACAGGATCTCGCTCTTTGCCCAGGCTGGAGCGCAATGGCATGAACACAGCTCACCGCATCCTTGACCTCCCAAGCTCAATAGATCCTCTTGCCTCAGCCCCCCGAGTAGCTGAGAATACAGGTGTGCACCAACTCACCCAGACAACTTTTGTATTTTTTATAGAGATGAGATCTTGCCATGTTGCCCAGGCTGGTCTCAAACTCCTGGCCTCAAGTGATCCTCCTGCCTCAGCCTCCCAAAGTGTTGGGATTACAGGTGTGAGCTACCACACCTGGCCTATTTGGATAATTTTATTTCTTTTTCTTTTTTTTTGAGATGGAGTCTCACTCTGTCACCCAGGCTGGAGTGTAGTGGCATGATCTCAGCTCACCGCAGTCTCCACCTCCCGGGTTCAAGGGATTCTCCTACCTCAGCCTCCTGAGTAGTTGGGATTACAGGCACCCAGCACCACCCCCGGCTGATTTTTGTATTTTTAGTAGAGACAAGATTTCACTATGTTGGCCAGGCTGGTCTCGAACTCCTGCCCTCAGGTGATCCACCTGCCTTGGCCTCCCAAAGTGCTGGGATTACAGGCATTGGCCACCGCACCCAGCCAATTTTATTTCTTTTTCTTGTCTATTTGCTCAGGCTAGGACTTCCAATACTATATTGAACAGAAGTGGTGAGAGTGGGCATCCTTGTCTTGTTCCTGATTTTAGAGGAGAAGCTTTTAACTTTCTTTTCTGTTGAGAATGATGTTAGCTATGTGTTTGTCATGTGTGGCCTTTATTGTGTGGAGGTACATTCTTTCAATACTTTAATTTTGAAAGTTTTTATCAGGAAAAAATGTTGAATTTTACCATATGCCTTTTTTGCATCTATTGAGATGCTCATATAATTTTTCCCCTTCATTCCGTTAATGTAGTGCATCATCTTTCTAGATTTGTGTGTGTTGAGCTATCCTTGCATCCCTGGGATAAATCCCACTTGATTATGATGAATAATCCCTTTCATGTGCTGTTAAATTTACTTTGCTAGTATTTTATTGAGGATTTTTGTACCTATGTTTATCAGGGATATTGGCTGGGATCTTGTTTATTTGTGGCTTGTAATTTTCTTTTCATGTAGTCTCTTTGTCTGGCTTTGCTATCAGGGTAATGCTGACCTCACAAAATGAGTTTGAAAGTATTCCCTCTTCTGTTTTCGGGGGAGAGTTTGAGAAGGATTGGTATTAGTTCTTCTTTAAATGTTTGGTAGATGACTTCAGCAGTGAAACCATCAGATTCCGGGCTTTTGGTTGATGGGAGATTTTTTATTGCTGATTCAATCTCTTTACTCTGTGCTGGTTGGTTCAGATTTTCCATTTCCTCATGATTTAGGATTGATAAGTTGTATGTGTCCAGGAATGTGTACATTTCTTCTAGGTTATCCGTGTTGTTGTTGTATAATTCTTCATAGTTGTCTCTTAAGATTTTTTTTTTTTTTTTTTTTTATTGAGATGGGGTCTCGCTCTTTCGTCCAGGCTGGTGCAATCTTGGCTCACGGCAACCTCCGCCTCCCAGGTTCAAGTGATTCTCCTGCTTCAGCCTCTCTAGTGATGTGGGAATCAGGAGGACCAGACAGACCTTGGGGTATATACAGGAGGGTCTTTATTGAGTGCACTCAGACCCAGCAGACTTAACATCCAAAAACTAGGCCTAGAACAAAGACAGCACTTAACTTTTATATACACTTCAAAAAGAGGGTGGGCTAGCTTGAAGGAGGCTTACAGTGGCTTGAAAGCAAGGATACAGAGGCACAACAAAGACAGTTAATCAAATTGTGACAGGTTCATAACTCAGGATTACACATGACTGTTGCTGTGCAGCCCAGATGTCTGTTATCTAGGTTTTCACTAGTGCCTAGCACGGGCTTATCCATAACCTTCACTATGGTGCCCAGGTGGCTATATCTCAGGCCTGCTCAGACGGTTTATGGCCTTCACTACACTGCTTAGATAAAACAGAATACTTGAAGTTACTAGTTACAGAGAACAGGAATCATAAACTCATACCATAAGAGACAGGAAAATTTCTTTTTCTCGTTATGTTGAGGGAGTGCTGGGAGAGTCTTCAGGGCACGTTAGATAGTATTATCAAGACTTTTCCTGGGTCTGGGCTGTGCCTGTTGCTGCCTCTGGGACAAGTCAGCCTAATACAGGGAAGCTTCTCTCTCTTTTTTTTAAATTTTATTTTTCTTTATTTCTTTAATTTCCCACCTCACTAGTAGCTGGGATTACAGGTGCACATCATCACGCCTGGCTAATTTTTTGTATTTTTAACAGAGACAGGGTTTCACCATGTTGGCCAGGCTAGTTTTGAACTGCTGACCTCAAGTGATCGCCCGCCTCAGCCTCCCAGAGTGCTGGGATTACAGGCGTGAGCCACTGCGCACAACCGATCCTTTGTACTTTTGTGTTATCAGTTGCAATATCTCCTCTTCCATTTCTGATTTTGCTTCAGTCTTATCATATTTTTTTCTTATTTAGTCTACCTAAGGGTTTATCAACTTTATCTTTTGAAAAAACCAACTCTTAGTTTAATTAATCTTTTGTGTCATTTTTCTGGTGTCTATTTTATTTTTATCTGCCCTGATCTTTGTTATTTCCTTCCTTCTGCTAACTTTGTTTCTTCTTCTTCTTCCTCTTCTTCTTCTGCTTCTGCTGCTTCTGCTGCTTCTGCTTCTGCTCCTGCTCCTTCTCCTTCTCCTTCTCCTTCTCCTTCTCCTTCTTCTTCTTCTTCTTCTTCTCCTTCTCCTTCTCCTCCTCCTTCTCCTTCTCCTTCTCCTTCTCCTTCTTCTTCTTCTTCTTCTTCTTTTTCTTCTCCTCCTCCTCCTCCTCCTTCTCCTTCTCCGCCTCCGCCTCCTTCTCCTTCTCCTTCCCCTCTTCCTCCTCCTCCTTTTTCTTCCTCTTCTTTTTTTCTTTTTAGACAGAGTTTCCCTATTGTTGCCCAGGCTAGTGTGCAATGGCACAATCTTGGCTCACTGCAACCTCCACCTCCAAGGTTCAAGCAATTCTCTTGCCGCAGCCTCCCAAGTAGCTGAGATTACAGGTGTGTGTCACCAAGCCCAGCTAATTTTTATATTTTTAGTAGAGACGGGATTTTGCCGTGTTGATCAGGGTGGATAGTCTTGAACTCCTGATCTTAGGTGATCCACCCACGTCGGCCTCCCAAAGTGCTGGTATTACAAGTGTGAACCACCATGCCCAGCTACTTTGTTCTTCTTTTGTAGTTTCCTTGAGGTGTAATATTAGGTTGTTAATTTGTGATATTTCTTTCCTTTTGATGTAGGCATTTAGTACCATGAACTTCCCTTTTAGAACTGCTTTTGGTGTATCTTACAAGTCTTCATTTATCACAAGATATTTTAAAATTTCCCTTTTAGTTTATTTGACCCAATATTTGTTCAGGAGCATATTATTTTATTTCCACATATTTATTCATTTTCCTTGATTCCTCCTGTTACTGATGTCTAGTTTCATACCAATATGGTCACAAAAGATACTTAAATGATTCCAATCTTCTTAAATTTTTAAAGACTTTTCTATGGGCTAACATATGATGTATCCTGGATAATGAGATGTGTGTGCTTGAGAAGAATGTGTACTCTATTGCTTTTGGATATAATGTTCTGTATGTGTCTGTTAGATCCATTTTGTCTAAAGTGTAGCTCAAGTCCAGTGTTTTCTTATTGATTTTCTGTTTGAATGATCTGTCCATTGTTAAAAGTGATATACTGAATCCCTACTATTATTGTGTTGTAGTCTCTCTATTATAGGCTTTGCTGTGTAATTACCCTGAGGCTTACATAAAACACCTTATTACAGGCTATTTTAAGTTGACAACAACTTAATTTTAATTTTAATGTCATGCTCAAACTGTATGCTTTTATTCCCCCTCCTCTCATGTTATATGCTTTTGATGCCACACTTCCTACCTTTTTATAATTTGTATCCCTTAACCAGTTATTGTAGCTTTAGTTGTTTTTAATAGGTTTGCGTTTAATCTTTATACTACATACTTTAATCTTTGTACTTTATACCAGATATATAATTCATTGCCCATTGCCATTGCAGAAATAGAGAATTTGGATTTGACAATGTGCGTACTTTTTCCAGTGACTTTTATATTTTCATATGTTTTTATGTTACTGCTTAGCATTCTCTTCCTTCAGCTTGAAGGAAGCATTTTTTGTAAGGCAGGCCTAGTGGTGATAGACTCTCTCAATTTTTGTTTAAGTCTTTACCACCCTATCATTTTTGAAAGACAAGATTTTTGGTTAGTAAGGCAAGATTTTTTTTTTTTTTTTTTTTTTTTTTTTTTTTTTTTTTTTGAGTGCTGTTGGTCTCGCTCTGTTCACTGCAAGCTCCGCCTCCCGGGTTTACGCCATAGCCTCACTGGGACTCTCAAGTTTTTTTTTTTTTTGTTAGTAAGTCTTTACCACCCTATCATTTTTGAAAGACAAGATTATTTGGTATAGTATTCTGGTTGGCAAGATTTTTTTTGTTTTAGGATTTTTAATATACCATTCCATTCCTTTCTGGACTGCAAGGTTTCTGAAGATAAATCTGCTGATAGTCTTATATATGTTCTATTGTATGTGACAATTTGCTTTTTCCTTGATGCTTTCAGCACTTTCACTTTGTCTTTAACTTTTGACAATTTGATTATGATGTGTCTTGGTGTGGGTCTTTTGGATTCATCATTTGCTGTACTTTGGGCTTCTTGGATCTGGCTTTTAATTTCCTTTCCTAAACTTGGAAAGTTTTCTGTCATTGTTTCTTTGAATATATTCTCTATGTTTTTCTTTCTCTCCCTCTCCTTCTCTGGCACACCAATAATGCATAAGTTTTTCAAATTGATGTTGTTCCATAACTCTATTAAATGATCTATACTCTTCTTCTTTATTTTTTCTTTTTGCTCCCAGATTGAATGACTTCCAGTGGCGTGTCTTCAAGTTCTTCCATCCTTTCTTCTGCTCGATCTGGTCTGCTGTTGAACCCCTCTATTGAATTTTTCAGTTTAGTTATAGTATTCTTCAGATTTATAATTTGTTTGGTACTTTTTTTTTTTTGAGATGGAGTCTCGCTCTGTCGCCCAGGCTGGAGTGCAATGGCACAATCTCTGCTCACCGCAAGCTCTGCCTCCCCTTTACATGCCATTCTCCTGCCTCAGCCTCCCAAGTAGCTGGGTCTACAGGTGCCCACCACCATGCCTGGCTAATTTTTTGCATTTTTAGTAGAGATGGGGTTTCATTGGGTTAGCCAGGATGGTCTCGATCTCTTGACCTCGTGATCTGCCCACTTTGGCCTCCCAAAGTGCTGGGATTACAGGTGTGAGCCACTGCACCCAGCACTGTTTGGTACTTTTTAATACTTTGTCTCTTTTTGTTGAAATTCCCAGTTTGTTCTTATATTGATCTCTTGACTTTGGTGAGCATCTTTATTACCGTTATTATTATTATTATTATTATTTTTGAGACAGAGTCCACTCTCTTGCCCAGGCTGGAGTGCAGTGGTGTGATCTTGGCTCACTACAGCCTCCACCTCCCAGTTTCAATGATTCTTGTGCCTCGGCCTCCCAAATAGCTGGGACTACAGGTACGTGCCACCACACCTGGCTATTTAAAAAAATTTTTTTTTTATTTTTAGTAGAGATGGGGTTTCACCATGTTGGCCAGGCTGGTCTCAAACTCCTAACCTCTAGTCATCCACTCACCTCAGGTTCCCAAAGTGCTGGGATTACAGGCATGAGCCACCACTCACAGCCTATCACCATTATTTTGAATTGCTATTGGGTCAAACAATATCTCCCATTTGCTTGGGTTAGTTTCTGTAGAATTATCTTGCTTTTCTATTTGTAATGAATGTATTTTCCTGTTTCTTCATTTCCCTTGACTCTCTGTGTTGGTTTCTGTGCATTAGATAAGACAAATAACTCTTCCAGTCTTGTGAGGCTGGCCTTATAGAGAAGAATCTCACCTATCTGTTCAGCCACCCGCCTTGGCCTCCCAAAGTGCTGGGATTACAGGTGTGAGCCACTGTGCCCTGCCTACAGTATAAGTTCTTTCATGTTTTTGAAAGAAACTGGAACAAAAGATTTTATCATATTTTTTATATTCATAGGATTTTTCTCAAGTGTGAATCCTTTCATGTTTTTTTAAGGTACTTGATATATCTGAATGCTTTCCTTATTCCTTACAATGAACAGGTTTTCTATGCAGTTTGAGTTATTTCGTGTATCTGACAGTAACTGGAAAGGCCACATTTTTTATGCTTACAGGATCTTTCTCCATTTTGAATCTGTTCACATGTTTGAAAGGAACTGGGATAATTGAATGCTTTCCTACATTCCTTTCCTTCATTGGATGACTTTGTTTTTTTTTGTTGTTGTTGTTATTTTTTTGTTTTGAGACAGAGTCTTGCTGTGTCACCCAGGATAGAGTGCAGTGGCACACTACAGCCTTGAGCTCTTGGGCTCAAAAAGTCCTGCCTCTGTCTCTCGATTAGCTGGAACAACAGGTGTGTACCACCATGCCTGGCTGATTTTTCGTTATTTTTTGTACAGATGAGATCTCACTACATTGCCCAGGCTGGTCTCAAACTCCTGGACTTAAGCGATCCTACTGCCTCGGCCTCCCCAAGTGCTGGGATTAGAGGTATGAGCCACTGTACCTGGCATCTATTGCATTTTTCATTGCATTCATTGTATTTTTTCAATTCCAGAATCTTTTTATCCAACTAAATATATTTATTACAAGTGCATTGAGACTATACAGAATCATGGTTAAGAACACAGACTCTGTAGTTGGACTGCTTAGATTCAAAGCCCAGCTCTGCCCAGCCGTATAACCTTGGGCAGTTTTCTTAACTTCTCTGTGCAGTCATTGCCTCAACTGTGAAATGGGATAAAAATATCTAGCTCATAGGGTTCTTAAGGGAGTTCAATGAGTTAAAATATGTTCAGCAGTTAGAACTCATAGTAAGTACCATATATATTTTTGCCATTATTTTCATGTGGATACTTATCTATCATACACAAAAGGTAATTTTCCCCTATTTTTAACTGACATATAATAATTATACATATTTATGGGATAAAGAATGGTATTTTGATGCATGTATACAATGCATAATGAACAAATGAGATTTGTTTGCATACCTATCACCTCAAAAATTTGTCATTTCTTTGTGTTGGGAACGTTCAAAATTCTCTCTTCTAGATTTTGAACATACACAGTAAATTATTGTCAGTCATATTCACCCTAGAGTGCTGTAGAACACTATAACTTATTCCTCCTATCTAGTTGTAATTTTGTGTCTGTTAACCAACCTCTCTATATTCTTGCTTCTCAGCCTTTAATAACCATAATTCTTTTACAATTCAATTTTTTTTTTTTTTTTGAGACAGAGTCTTGCTCTGTCGCCCAGGCTGGAGTGCAGTGGCATGATCTCAACTCACTGCAACCTCCGCCTCCTGGGTTCAAGCAATTCTTCTGCCCTAAGCCTCCTGAGTAGGTGGGATTACAGGCACCTGCCATCATGCCTGGCTAATTTTTGTATTTTTATAGAGACGGGGTTTCACCATGTTGCCCAGGCTGGTCTTGAACTCCTGACCTCAGCTGATCCACCTGCCTTGGCCTCCCAAAGTTCTTGGATTACAGGCATGAGCCACTGCACCCAGCTTATAATTCTTATATTTCTATAAGCTCAATTTTGTGCTCCTTCCCACAAATGAATGAGAACATGTGGTTTTTATCTTTCTGTGCCTGAGTTACTTCACTTACCATAATGTCCTCCAGGCTTATCCATGTTGCTGAAAATGACAATGATTTTTATCCTTTTTATGGCTGAATAGTATTTCACTGTGTATATATATCACATTTTCCTTTTCCATTTATCTGTTAATGGACATTTAGGTTTATTCCATATGTTACCTATTGTGAACAGTGCTGCAGTGTACATGAGGATACTGGTATCCTTTTGATACACTGATTTCTTTTCTTTGGATAAATACCCAACAGCGGGATTGCTGGATCATATGGTAGTTCTGTTTTTAGCTTTTTTCAGAACCTTTCAAACTGTTTTCCATAATGGCTGTACTAATTTCCTTCCTGTGATAGTGCATTCCCTTTTTTTCTGCATCCTTGCTAGCATTTATTATTTTGTGTTTTCGTAATAATACCCATTATAACTGGGGTGAGATAATAGTTCATTGTGGCTTTACTTTGCATTTCCTGGACACTTATTGCAGTTCCCAAATTTCTGGTTTTTAAAAAATAATTTCAGTCTCTGTTAAATTTCTTATTTTGATCACTTCCCCCCTATTTAATGAATTGTTTATCTACATCTTCTTGCAGTTTGCTAAGCTTTCTTAAAAGAAATATTTTGAATTCTTTGTCAGGTAGTTTGTTACCTTTGTTTCTTTGGGATCAGCTACTGGGAGACGATTGTGTTCTTTGGTTGACATATGTCTCCTTGTTTTGTCATGTTTCTTGTTGCTTTTATGGTAATGTCTGCACATGAGATGAAACAGTCACCTCCTCCAGAATTTATAGGCAAGTTTCACTATGGAAAGACCGTCCCCTATGTAGAGGTGGCAAGGGCACTTGCTGAGTGGGGTGCAGTGAGTGATGCCAATCCTCAACTATGCCAATCTTATTAGCAATCCTTCCTATATTCTCTGTATTTTTCGTTTCATTGCGTTGCTGATGTTTTGTTGTTGTTTTTGTTTTTTTTTTTGAGACAGGGTCTCCCTCTGTCACCCAGGCTGGAGTGCAGTGCATGATCGTGGCTCACTGTAGCTTCAACCTCCAGGGCTCAAGCAATCCTCCTGCCTCAGCCTTCTAAGTAGCTGGGACCATAGGTGTGTGTCACCATGCCAGGCTAATTAACTTTTTTTTTTTTTTTTGAGACAGAGTCTCACTGTGTCATCCAGGCTGGAGTGCAGTGGTGCAATCTCGGTTCACTGCAAGCTCCATCTCCCGGGTTCACGCCATTCTCCTGCCTCAGCCTCCTGAGTAGCTGGGACTACAGGTGCCCACCACCACACCCGGCTAATTTGTTGTATTTTTTTTTAGTAGAGACGGGGTTTCACCATGTTAGCCAGGATGCTCTTGATCTCCTGACCTCGTGATCCACCTGCCTCGGCCTCCCAAAGCACTGGGATTACAGGCGTAGTTTTTTTTTTACTACAGGGTCTTGCTGTGTTGCCCAGGTTGGTTTGCTGTAGATTCTTTAATGAACCTTGAGATCTTTCTGGGTTAGTTTGGTTTGTAAATAGCTGTCTATATTTGTTTGTTTTTGTGTTTTGTTTTTTGTAGAAGGCTGAAGGTTGGTAATTCCTATCCTGCTATCTTGGTGATATCCCCTCTCAGGCTCTTTCAAGATATTCTCTTCATGGTCTCTCTCTCTCTTTTTTTTTTCCTTAGGGCTAGAGAATATGTTTATATGCTTCCACGTTAGGTTCAGATGCCCATGTCACACATGGATGAGGGGGTGTCTCTGATGTTTCAATTTATTTTCAAGCATTTTATTCTAGCACCTTTTCACAAGCCTGTAGAGCACAAACAGGCTTTCCCTATATGTCATTATATTTCGATAATGCTTTATTAAAGGATAAATGAATATGCAGCTTTATTGGGAAATGTTTACAAATATCAGAAAGGACTAATCAAGCATCCTATATAAAACTTTCCAAACCTCTGGGGACGCCTGCGGAGGAAGATAAAGTATACTATACCCAGAAATCTGTAGTACATTCAAGTATCTGATACCTGCTTGGGGATAATCTAATTATTCTACACACATAGACCAAGGTTGGTCATTCTGTCAGAGGATGCTCTCAGGAGGGGCTGAGCAACTTACGGGCAGCAGGCTCTCACTAGTGTATATTCCAACTGAACCTTCAGCTCCAGAACTTGTTCTACATGGGGCCTAGACCTCCTAACATCTGGGTATCCATGAACATATGGTCACTCTTCCTCCTTTTGTGTCCACCTGGAAGCCATCTACATCCCCAGCTCCAATCTGCCTCGCATGGCTGTGCTTCTTCAATGAATTTGGTGATACACATGCTGCCTGGGGGCTTCCTCTTCAGAAGACTGGTGACTCCTAGCTGGGCCATGGAAGGGACACCACCACTGTCCTCGCTGGGAGCCATCTCTTCTGTTCTCTGAAGTTCAGGGAGGTTGAAGACTAGCAGAACTTGAATGAAAGACACCCCGATAATATCAGCTCCTATTTGCTTTTCCCACCTGCCTCCATGAAGAATCAGTCATATATTTCTCTATCCTCTGCCCCTGCCTCCCAGCTCCTCACATCTGTTACCGTCAGATGCCCTTGGTACCTGGTTATGATATAGGTGGGCAGTGGCATCCTAGCCCTCAGCACTCGTGGCACCTACACTACACTGGAGTGACCAGGCAGCAGGATCCCACCCTTCGACCAGAGAAAAAGGCTCCCAACATCCTCTGACTCTGCCAGCCACGGCAAGGCTCTAAAATCCACAGGTGCATCCCAAAGGTCCAAACCACCTTCTGTGCCTAACTTATTGTCCCGGTGAAGTAGATTCAAGTATTTGATACCTGTTTGAGGATCACCTAATCATTCTACATACATATACCTAGGTTGGTCAGTCTGCCAGGGATACTCCCTGTAGACTTTCTTCCATCAGATTCATATGACAGGGACTGACCAAGGGAAGAAAGGGCCTTATACACAGAGTACATTGTGGAAAAAAAGCATGTGTGTGTGTGTGTGTGTGTGTGTGTGTGATGTTTACATATCTACAACCAAAAAAAATGTAACCAAGTCTTATTTTGGTTTATAATTAGTGGACTGGTTTTTTTTTTTTTTTTTTTTTTTTTTTTGATACGGAGTCTCGCTCTGTCGCCCAGGCTGGAGTGCAGTGGCCGGATCTCAGCTCACTGCAAGTTCTGCCTCCCGGGTTCACGCCATTCTCCTGCCGCAGCCTCCCAAGTAGCTGGGATTACAGGCGCCCGCCACCTCACCCGGCTAATTTTTTTTGTATTTTTAGTAGAGACAGGGTTTCACCGTGTTAGCCAGGATGGTCTCGATCTCCTGACCTCGTGATCCGCCCGTCTCGGCCTCCCAAAGTGCTGGGATTACAGGCTTGAGCCACCGCGCCCGGCCCTAATTAGTGGACTTTTAAAAATCATTCCATGGTACTGTCATGACTCAGTGATGGTGGCGAATGCTCAGAATTAAAAGGAAAACCTTAAATAGGGGAATTTTTGTAATAAAATGTTATTCTTGGCCGAGTGTGGTAGCTCACTCCTGTAATCCCAGCACTTTGGGAGGCTGAGGCAGGCATATCACCTGAGGTTGGGCGTTTGAGACCAGCCTGGCCAACATGGTGAAACCCCATCTCTACTAAAAATACAAAAATTAGCCGGGCATGGTGGTGCACGTCTATAATCCCAGTCACGAGGCTGAGACACAAAAATAGGTTGAACCCCGGAGGCAGAGGTTGCAGTGAGCCAAGATCGTACCACTGGACCCCAACCTGGGTGACAGAGCAACACTCTCTCTCAAAAAAAAAAAAAAAAAAGTTTCTTGTCTGCAAGCAAGAAACATTTTAGTAATCTGGGTGGTAGAACTGCAAGTAACTTAAAACTATTAGCCCCCTAGTTTATATTAGCTTAAAACTTCACTAGTGTAAAGAGCTGGATGTCTAACTTTTGTCAAGTTCTACTTAGGCAGTATTTCACAGATGGGGTGCAACAAATTCACATTTCATGTCATGAAATATACCCTATATTCGTTTCCCAGGGATACTATAATAAAGTATCACAAACTGGGTGACTTAAAACAGCAGAACTTATTCTCTCATGTTTTTGAGGCTAGAAGGCTGAAATCAAGGTGTCAGTGCCCTGTTCTCTCTGAAGCCAGTTGGGGAGAATCCTTGTTTCTCGTAGCTTCTGCTGGTTGCCAGCAATCCTTGACGTTCTGTGGCTTGCAAACGTGTCATTTCAACCTCTACCTTCACCTTTACGTGGACTGCTGTGTGTTAGTAACTTCACACCATCTTCCCTCTGTGTGTCTGTGTCCAAATTTCCCTCTTATAAGGACACTAGTCATTGGATTAGGGCCCGCCCTAATGTCATCATCTTAACTTGATTACATCAGCAAAGATGCCCCACCACCTCTCCATTTATTTATTTATTTATTTATTTATTTATTTAGAGACAGAGTCTCGCTCTGTCGCCCAGGCTGGAGTACAGTGGCATGATCTTGGATCACTGCAACCTCCACCTCCCGGGTTCAAGCGATTCTCCTGCCTCAGCCTCCTGAATATCTGGGACTACAGGCATGTGCCACCATGCCCAGCTAATTTTTCTATGTTTAGTAGAGACGGGGTTTCACCATATTGGCCAGGCTGGTCTTGAACTTCTGTCCTCAGGTGATATACCCACCTTGGCCTCCCAAAGTGCTGGGATTACAGGCGTGAGCCACTGTGCCTGGCTTCCTCCCCATTGAGAAATATGATCATGTTCACAGGTTCTGGGGGTACCTGAACTTGAACACGTATTTTTGGGGAACACTATTCAACCCACAACACACACTTTCTGATTTCTCTTGTGTAATGATTAGATCAGTAGTTCCCATCTTGGGGCTCTTGAGATTTTAAGTTTAAGTCCCTGCCATGACCCTTATTAGACCAGATTTTTTGATATGTTACTAATCCTGAGCCTCTTTATGTACAAACTCAATCTTTGTGTGGTTGATGGTCTACATATGGCAAGTGTCTGTCAATAGATTTGGTCCATAGTAAATGTTGACTAAGAGGAACAGGCAGTATTCAGGAACATATGTTCTGTATTAAACAGCCTAGGTTGAAATGTTGACTCCTCTCATTTGCTGTGTGATCTCACCCAAGTTCCTGAATTTTGCTGTGCCTTGGTTTTGTTATGTAACTCCTGGAAGTGTGAGGATGGCCACATGAGTTAATACATGAAAACGTCTTAGCAAATGCTTGGGACACATTAAAAACTCAGTAACTGTTAGCTACTATTACCTTCAAATATAACCAGGTGACAAAAGAGGAGTACCATTAACCCTCAGAAAATCAGATTAATATTCTAGCTTTGTGACCTGTACAAAGTACTTAATTTCCCAGTTTTAGTGCCTTTGTCTGTGAAATACTTAACTTTTATGGCTATGATGATAAAGTGAGAAAATGCATGCCAAGTGCCTAACATAAAATCAATGCTAAGAAATGGTAGGTATTATTAGTAATAAAGAATTTTGCAAAAATTTCCCTTTAAATCCTAGGCGTTAGTCATATTGAATTACTTGTAGTTTCTCAAACATGTTCTCATTTTCATGTGTACCTGCTGTCTTGCTTTGCGACTCCACTGTGTTCTTCACTTGACTGGCTCCTACTAGTTCTTCAAGATGCAGGTGTTTCCTTCCCTGGAAAACATATTAAGTCTGGGGACATGTTTTCTGTTTTCCTCTATTATTGTACTTCTTATACTCTCTTTCTATTGACCTATTTTCTTCCACTATAAGACACTTTCTTCTTGTGTGATTTTCAGATAAGCTACTGAAAGTCTTGGTTTCCTCATCTGTGAAACAGGGTTGTAAAAGTTAAATGGGATGCACTTGGCACTTAGGCCAATGTCTAGCACTTTCCCCAGTGCCAATAACATAATTGGCAGTCAACAGGTGTTTACTTATGAAATTAAAATGATTTACGTATTTTATTCAATCTAAAAAAAATCAGAATGTGTAGGCCATACATAGGAGGGCATCCCCCCAAACTCTGATGTTAAGTGAATAAAATCAATGTCATAAAGCAGAATGGTGGTTGCCAGAGGTTGTAGAAAAGAGGGAATAGACAGTTATTGTTTAATGAATACAGTTTCAATTGTATAAGATGAAAATAATTCTGAAGATGGATGGTGGTGATGGTTATACAACATTATGAACATATATAATATACTGAACTGTATACTTAAAATAGTTATGACAAATTTTATTGTATATACTGTACCACATTGAAAAAAAAATCAACATCATGAATGAAATTAAAACAAAGGTCATTTTAAGAGAATATTTCTCAGGCCAGGAAAGACCTGGCTGTAGCCTAATTAGTAGTGATATTAACAGTAGGGGACTGGTCAGCATGGAAACACACACAAAAAAGAGAGTCACGTTGCCAGGGGAGATGATCAATCTGGGGACTAGATAATTCCAGTCACTTTGAAATAATTTTGTTACAAAGCAGGGGTGGTTTATCAACTTCACCATGGCCTAAAAGAAATACGCTCGTGCATAAACCTCGGAACAGGTGATGTGGTGTGCAGAGTGCTTTGGCTTTGCTGTTCAGAGAGAACAACACTGGAAAACAGGTGGGTGTAGGTGTTGTCAATGAAAAGAAAGATTATCCTTTGTAAATTAATGAGATGGTATCCTGATTTATGCAAATGTCCCTTCTGTTCTGGCTCTGTGTATTAGGAGTAAGTTTCCTTTTCTCTGATCAACTCAAGATTGACTTTATAGGTATGAAAAATCCAAAGCAAAACCCTTAACAATCATGACCTACCAATAAATGAAATGACAGTTTAGGAATCCTTCTGGTTAGCATGTTATCACTTTTCCTCCCCCAAAACCACAACAGGGTAAAATTCATCGGTAAGCAGCAAAAAAAAATACATAAACACTATAAACATTTTTTAGAGACTTTAAGTCATTTTTTCAAAGGAATAATAGTAACAAAAAAAGAGCTCATAAAAAGGATTCTGAGTATAGGGAATATAATTTTAATATTCCATACTACTTATTTTTCAAAGAATATATTCAAGACTTTGAAAGTGGAATCAGAAACGGAAAAAGGACCAAAAAGAAAAAAGAGATAGTGCCAAAAAGAAAAAAGAGACAGTGAAGAGAATCCAGAAATAATTTGGTGGCAGGTTTTTGTTTTATTTACTTATTTTTGAGACAGAGTCTTGCTGTGTTGCCCAGGCTGGTGTGCAGTGACAAGATCTCACTCACTGCAACCTCTGCCTCCCAGGCTCAAGCGATTCTCATGCCTCAGCCTCCTGAGTAGCTGAGATTATACGTGTGTGCCATCATGCCTGGCTAATTTTTATATTTTTAGTAGAGACGGGGTTTTGCCATATTGGCCAGGCTGGTCTTGAACTCCTAGGCTCAAGTGATTTGCCCACCTTGGCAAAAAAGTGCTGGGATTACAGGCGTGTGCCACCGCGCCCAGCCCTGAAGGAGGCTTTTAAATAAGATTGTATGGGCCGGGCGTGGTGGCTCACGCCTGTAATCCCAGCACTTTGGGAGGCCAAGACAGGCGGATCACGAGGTCAGGAGATGGAGACCATCCTGGCTAACACGGTGAAACTCCGTCTCTACTAAAAATACAAAAAATTAGCCGGGTGCGGTGGCAGGCGCCTGTAGTCCTAGCTATACGGGAGGCTGAGGCACGAGAATGGCGTGAACCCGGGAGGCGGAGCTTGCAGTGAGCCGAGATTGCGCCACTGCACTCCAGCCTGGGCGACACAGTGAGACTCCATCTCAAAAAAAAAAAAAAAAAAAAAAAGATTGTATGTCGATGAAAATTTCGAGGGAAGAAAAAAACTTCCATCTTGTTGCAAAGATTAAGGCAGTGAAAGGAATCTGAAAAACACTGGATTATAACCAAGCTTGCCTGCTCTTAATGCATTCCAAACTCCTAGTTCCACTTTGCATTTCAATGTAGACACATAACAATGTTGGTGACAAAGTAACACCGGACAATCCATGATAATTCTTGGGGGAAGGAAGTCTCTTTTGTGAAATATAGATGGAGTCAAATGCCTTAGGAGAAGTTTTGGTCAAAGCGTGGTCCTCTACATGAGACTCCAGAAGAAATCATTCGGCTCCTTCTACTGCTGTCGTGGAAACAGGTTTCACATAGTATGGACCTTCACTCAGGTAAGTTCTGAGCCTCAAATAATTTGGGTTCCCAAAGATTTCTGCAATTGTCTTGGAATTGGCAAGTGCTTTCACTAGTTCATATTTGGCATCCTTTGAAGCTTTGTCATGCTCCACAGACCGGTCCACCACATATTCTACAAAACCTGGACTGTTAAACATAAGTTTCTGAGCCCAGGGTTGGTTTGCAATGGCCTGAAATGGAAGGCAGAAAGAATACAATTCCCCTGAGTCAAAGTTAAGTTTGTTAGTGGGATGACACAATATTTACAAAGAAATCTGGCAACATGAACTTTAAAAACGTTACCTTTTGTCTAAGTAAATTCCTTCCTGAGAATCTAACTTAATAATCTTAAATACAAAAAATCTTTGTATACAAAAATGTTCATAATAGTGTGAAAGTTACAATATAAATATCTAATAATGGGAGAATGGTTAAGTAAATTATGGTATATAGTAATAAAAAATAAACATTAACAGTGTTTACAAAGAATAGGAAATGACATAGGTAAACCTTTTTAAAAATTCTACTTCTAAGTCTTTTTCAAATTTTAAGATTAAGTTTTTCAAAACCTATTACATTTTAATGAAAAAGAAGTAACAATCAAGTTTATGGTCTAGTTTTTTCCTCTCAAAATGCATTCCACAGACAAGTAGCATCACCATCACCTGCGAGCTTGTTAGACATTCAGGATTCCGGGCTCTGCCCCACAACTCCTGAATTAGAACCTACATTTTAATAGGATTCCTAAGACGAATGTTTGAGAAACTTTGGCCTGCCTCACAACCAAGCATGAAGGTAGGCAGAAATAAAAATAGTTATCCCAACCAGAAAATAGAAAATTATTTCTACAATGGAACCAACTAAGCACAGGATAAGGCAGAAGAGCAAAACCAAAATAAACCAATAATGAAAATACTAAGCAGGAGCCAAAATGGCCATCTCATACAAGGACTATTTACAAGGGTGAAGCAGTCTTAAAAAAATGTTTCTGGTCAGGTGCGGTGGCTCACGCCTGTAATCCCAGCACTTTGGGAGGCTGAGGCGGGCGGATCATGAGGTCAGGAGATCAAGACCATCCTGGCTAACACAGTGAAACCCCGTCTCTACTAAAAATAAAAAAAGAAATTAGCCGGGCGTAGTGGCGGGTGCCTGTAGTCCCAGCTGCTCGGGAGGCTGAGGCAGAAGAATGGCGTGAACCCGGGAGGTGGAGCTTGCAGTGAGCCAAGATCGTGCCACTATACTCCAGCCTGGGAGACACAGCGAGAGACTCCATCTCAGGAAAAAAAAAAAAATGTTTCTGAAGATTATAGGAATACCTGTATCCTTCAAGACCCAGATCCTGTATCGCATCCTCAGGAAGCCTTCCCTCTTTTGTCCCTGCCATTCTCCTTATTCCCTCCCAGTCTAGGCCATGTATGCTGTCTGAGATCCCATTATTGATAAGATTACTAAAGTGATTACTACCTGTCTATGCTGTGGCTACAAAGATAAATCAGATATGCTTCCTGCTGTCAACCAACTCTACTTAATAGGTGAGACAGGTCAATAAATAAACATTTGCAAAATAATATAACAAATAGAACACAAAGGTATAATCCTTACCACAGCTGTAGTAATGTAAGTAACTGTACAATTATATTTACTGCCTCGCTCCTTCAATAGGCAGGAAACTACATGAAAGGAAGGTCTTTATATATTTTCTTCACTGTTGTATGCCCTTCACTGAGCAAAAACGGAAACTCAACAAATGTTTGCTGAATAAATAAATGCAACATATGAGAGCCAACATTGTTTAACTCAACCTTGTCAATCTGGGCAAAGTGTGCTGAAGACATACCGGAGTTAGTCCCTGACGAATGAGCAAGAGGTTAAGAAGCAAAGTTAAGGAAGAGTGTTAGATACAGAGACCCCAGCAAAGGTTCAGAGACACAAACAGTTTGGTACCACTGGAGCATTAGGTGCCAGAAGTCTTATTTTCTGCGGGGGAAATAAGGATTAGGAAGACCAGGGTTAGGTCAATAGAGGATGGCAGATAAAAAGTCTGGAATTAACTGTGTTATCCCATAGCATCCTGTTCAAACCTTAAACAGCACCTAGTATCTTTTACTGAAACAATATGTTTACACATCTGTCTCCCTCCTTAGTCTCTAAGGTAGCAGAAGGTAGAAACTATACCATGCACTTGTGAATCCCCAGAGATGGCACAGGCTCTGGCTCACTGTAAGTACTCAAGTGTTGAACTGGCAGGCTCCCAGAAGGACCTATGGAAGTGAATACCTACCGTAAACACTTTTAAGGCAGCACAGTGTAGTTCAGGGAAGGGTTGACTACTAATGCCACGGAAGAGCTCCAGTGGATCCCGAGATAAAGCAGAAAACCAGGATTCTGTCATCCTCAGAAGGTCATCAGTCTGCTGCTCAGGCTACAGGAAAGAAAAGGAAAATCTCATCACAAAGTTAACTGATCTGGAGAAAAGCACTTATTTGGAAGTTAGACACCTGAGTACTAATGGCACTCTGTCATTAATTTGTTGTGTGATATTGGCTAAGTTTGGAGGACTCTTTCTCAAATCCAGCCCAGACCTTTCCCAGTTTTCTCTGAATGTGGTTGATAAAGCAATCTCTAGAGTCCGTTCAGTTCTAACACTCTATGATTCCATTTTAAATTAAAAATGTCACTAGTCATATGAGGGTTATCTCCTTGTATTAAGAGAAAAATGGCATTTACTTCATCACATTTATCATGTTGATTCATACAGATTTATTTTCCCAAACATATCCCACTGTCCTTCATTAATTTCCCAATCTACTTACTGGTAAGTACAGAAGAGATGAAATTGCATCCAAACATCTAATTTTTAGCTCCACTGGGGCATTCTTTGATTGATGTCCTATTCTCATAAGCAAGCGTTCAAAGCGAGTTCCTTTGAAGGGTAACAGTGAGATTCTTCTTTATTATGGTAAAATATACACAACATAAAATTGACCATTTTAATCATTTTTAGTGTATAGTTCAGTGCTATTAAGTACATTCACATTGTTGTGCAACCATCATAACCATCCTAGAACTTTTTCGTCAACCCAAACTGAAACTCTGTATCCATTAAACAATAATTTCCTTTCTTCTCTACCCTCATCCCCTGCCAACCCCTATTCTACCTCCTGTGAACTGGACTCTTTTAGGTATCTCATCTAAGTGGAATTGTACAATATCTGTCCTTATGTGTCTGGCTTACTTCACTTAGCATAATGTTATCAATGGTGCAGATTCCTCCATGCTGTAGCATGTGCCAGAATCTCATTCTTTTTAAAGGCTGAGTAATATTCCATTGTATGTATATACCACATTTTGTTTATTGATTCATCTATCAATGTTCATTGGGTTGCTTGCACCTTTTTTTGGTTGTTGTGAATCAAATGCTGCTACGAACATGAGTGTACAAACATTTGTTTGAGTCTCTGCTTTTATTTTTTTTGGTATATACCTGAAAGTGGAGCTGTTGGATGAAGGAAATGTAAAATGCACAAAGGTTACAATTTCTCCACATCCTAACACTTACTATTTTATGGTTTTTTTTTTTTTTTAAAGTAATAGCCATCCTAATGGATCTGAAGTGAAAAATGAGATTTTTTTTTAAAGTATGCTCTCATACACTATGACCTCTACCAACCTAAACCAATACAAAAATAAGCATGTAGTCAGAGAACCAGTGACAGGCCTAGAACACACAATTACACACAACACAGCATATATAAGGCAGAGTTATAAAACTGGAATCAAAGGACCTGGATTTGAGTAGCAGTTGCCCTAATTTGTATGACCTTAGAAATTTTCTTAACTCCTCTAAGTTTCATCTACCTTATCTGGAAAATGAAAATGACAATAGTATGTTCTTTACAGAATTGTAAAAAGATTGTCATAGGTAAAAGCACTTAGAAAACTACATACAACAAAAATATCAGCCGTGATACACAACAGTGTATTTTCTTTTTCTATTCTCTAATTTTTAGTTTTTTGAGATGGAGTCTCGCTGTGTCGCCCAGGCTGGAGTGCAATGGCGCGATCTCGGCTCACTGCCCAGGTTCAAGCGATTCTCCTGCCTCAACCTCCTGAGTAGCTGGGATTACAGGTGCCTGCCACCACACCCAGCTAATTTTTGTATTTTTAGTAGAGACTGTTGGCCAGGCTGGTCTCGAACTCTTGACCTCAGGCGATCCACCCGCCTTGGCCTCCCAAAGTGTTGGGATTACAGGCATGAGCCACCTCGCCCGGCCTCTTTTTAAATTTTTTTTGAGATGGAGTCTTACTCTGTCACCTAGGCTGCAGTGCAATGGAGTGATCAAGGCTCACTGCAGCCTTCATCTCCTGGGCTCAAATGATTCTTCCACCTCAGTCTCCCGAGTGGCTGGGACTATAGGCATGTGCCACCACACCTGGCCAATTTTTTTGTTGTTGTTGCCAAGGCTAGTCTTGAATTCCTGGGCTCAAGCAATCCTCCCCTCTTGGCCTCCCAAAGTGCTGGGATTACAGGTGAGATAATTTTCAACATATGTGTCTCAAGAATTTTAGTAATTGGGCTGCATATTATTTTGTGTGTATAATTTGTTGTGCTGTTGATTCTCATGGATGTTCCATAAAAGTATCTTTTTTTTTTTTTTTTTTTTTTTTTCTTTTTACAGAGTCTCGCACTGTCACCCAGGCTGGAGTGCAGTGGTATGATCTTGGCTCACTGCAACCTTTGCCTTCTGGGTTCAAGCCATTCTCTTGCCTCAGCCTCCCGAGTAGCTGGGACTGCAGGCATGCGCCACCATGCTCAGCTGATTTTTGTATTTTTAGTAGAGATGGGGTTTCACCATGTTGGCCAGGCTGGTCTCGAACTCCTGACCTTAAGTGATCCACCTGCTCTGGCCTCCCAAAATGCTGGGGATTACAGGCATGAGCCACCTTGCCTGGCCTCTTTTTTTTTTTTCTTTTGAGATAGAATCTCACTCTGTCACCCAGGCTGGAGTGTAGTGGCACGATCTCAGCTCACTGCAACCTCCACCTGCCAGGTTCAAGCGATTCTCCTGCCTCAGCCTCTCAAGTAGCTGGGACTACAGTTGCACAGTACCATGCCTGACTAATTTTTGTATTCTTGAGTAGAGACAGGATTTTGCCATGTTGCCCAGCCTGGTCTTGAACTCCTGAGCTCAGGCAATCCACCCACCTTGGCCTCCCAAAGTGCTGGATTACAGGCATGAGCTACTGTATCTCGTAACACGCCAAAAGTATCTCTTAACATGAAATCATATAACAAACTTTTATTTTCCTTTCTTGACATTACAAAAAAACCCAAAATTTTGTAAATACTCCCAACAACCCTGAGAAGTAGTTGTTATGCCATTTTTATAAATGAAGAAAATGAGGCCTAGAAAAGCAAAGTGAGTAAATGAAGTTCAAAAAGCAAAGTCAGGGCTGGACACAATGGTGTGGACCTGCAGACCCAGCCAATCAAGAGGATGAGGCAGGAGGATTGCTTGAGCCTGGGAGTTTGAAGCCAGCCTGTATAACAGAGAGACACTCCCAATCTGAAAGAAAGAAAAGAAAGAAAGAAATAGAAAACCCAAGGACATGAATTCAGGCCTTTTTGATTCTAGCCCATCATCTGTACCATGAAATCTAGTCAAAGAAGACACAGAGGGGAAACAGGAAACAACGTCTGGTTGAAATAGATTGGTAGAAACCTAAACAGTGAAAAGTCAAAAAAAAAAAAAAAAAGGTTTTCCATAGTAATTATTAGACTTTCAGATATGAGTCCAAGGTTATGGTTAACAAGACTGCCACCCATAAAATAGTTTCTACAATGTAGGTAACCCACCAGCAAATGAACTTACACATTGAACCCCTGTCAAAAATTAAGATATCCCTGAACAGGGCCAAGTCATACCAACCTGTTTTCTGTAAAACCTGTTTTCCTTCAACATTGGATCCCAAGATTCCAACTGTGTCTACAGCTACACCAGTCATAGTGGGGTCCTGACTTTCTGTCATTTCAAAGACTTTTTCCACAAAGATAGGATAACGCTCACAGATCTGTTGAGGACTATCCATGACAGCCAGGTTTCCAAAAAACTTCACGAATCCTAAAGAGATTTACAAGAATATATTTTAATAGGGGAACAAGACAGCATGAATTGTGGGCCCTATAACTTCACAGGAATAGAAATGAACTGCAGGCCAGAAAGCGTAGAAAGGTTACAGTAGTGTGTTGCTTGGAGATCAGAGAGACCATTAGGAGATTCTGAAGGACCTGTGATGTGTGATCCTGAGAGAGGGTGTCAATGGAGCTGGGACCAGCTATTGAAGTACTGGCATATGCAAGAGGGAGAACAAAGAAAAAGGACCAGTGGATACAAATTATAGGAAGGCAAGTTTAGACTCATTACCAGGAAGAAATTTTTAAGTGGATATGTTCATTAATAAATGAAATAGGTAGCTAGGTAGCTAGGCTACCTAAGGAAGGCATACATCTCCAATTTCTGGAAGTGTTCAAGAAAGACTAATTAACCAAGACCCAGAATAGAATGGCAAGAGTAGATCCTACAATAAAGATTCCCACTCAGAGACTTGATTAATCTGTGAAACATACTGTAAATGTCATTACTAGTATTTTTATTTTTTTGTTGATATTCAAAAGAAAAATTTCCTAATGTTCTAAATAGCACTGATGTTTCCTGAAAATCAAAGTCAACAGTACATAGCTCCCAGAGCAACAGATTCCACCTCAGTAAGAGGCTACAGGTATCTTTTTAATAAAATTAACTTTTAACTGACAAATTAAAAAATCATATATCTTTATTGTGAACAATGTATTCTGAAATACGCGTATTTTTAATTTTTTTTCTGCTTTCGTGAAAAATGTCATTAAATTTAAGAATTTTGGTGGGGAATGCACTGAATCTATATGGTGCTTTGGCAGCACCAACATTTTAATAATATTAATTCTTCCAATCCATGAACATAGGATACCTTTCCATTTATTTGTGTCTTCTTCAATTTCCTTCATCAGTTTTTATAGTTCTCACCGTATAGATCTTTCACCTCCTTAAATTTATTCATAAATATTTAATTTTTTTGAATGCTATTGTAAATGGGAATGTATCTTTTATTACTTTTTCAGAGTTCACTGTTAGTGTATAGAAATGCTACTGATTTTTATGCACCGATTTTGTATCCTGCAGTTTTACTGAATTTATTTATTCATTCTAACAGTTTTTTGGTGGAATCTTTATTCTATATATTAATATAACACTACATCATTTACAAATAGGGACATTTTCACTTCTTTCTTTCTGATTTGGATGCCTTTTGTTTTTTTTATCTTGCCTAATTGCTCTGGCTATAACTTCTTGTAATTTGTTGAATAGAAGTGGTAATTGTGGACATCCTTGTCTTGTTCCTTTTTTTTTTTTTTTTTGAGATGGAGTCTCACTCTGTCGCCCAGGCTGGAATGCAGTAGAGCGATCTTGGCTCACTGCAATCTCTACCTCCAATGTTCAAGGGATTCTCCTGCCTCAGCCTCCTGAGTAGCTGGGACTACAGGCGTGTGCCACCATGCCCAGCTAATTTTTTTGTATTTTTAGTAGAGACGGGGTTTCACTGTGTTAGCCAGGATGGTCTCGATCTCCTGACCTTGTGATCCACCTGCCTTGGCCTCCCAGAGTGCTGGGATTACAGGCGTGAGCCACCACGCCCGGCCTTGTTCCTGATCTTAGAGGAACGCTTTCAACTTTTCACTGAGTATGTTAGCTGTGGGTTTGTCATACTTGGCCTTTATTGTGTTGAGATAGATTTCTTCTATACTTAATTTGTTGAGAGTTTTTATTATAAAAGAAAGCTAAAATTTGTCAAACGCTTTTCCCCGCATTACTTGGTTTCCATCTTTATTCTGTCAATGTAGTATATCTTATTTATTGATTTGTGTATGCTGAACCCTCCCTGCATCCCTAGGATAAATCCCACTTGATCAGGGTGGATGATCTTTTTAATGTGCTGTTGAATTTGAATTTGGTAGCTCTAGATATCTTCTAAACGAAATCAGCTCTAAGGGAAACAATCCCTGTCCACTCCCAACCCCAACCCCCTGCCGTCAGAGATAACTCAGAAATAAAACATGCACCATCATTTCCATAGGCATCAGTGTTTCTTACCTGGCAAATAGAAGCTAGAGAAAGGGTCTGAATCTGCCCCAACGATTATATTAGAAATTTGGTCAATTACTCCTTCTTGAGCAAGATACTGTCGTCCATGATGAGTATATGCCAGTGATGTCACCATTTCTATACAGGTGGCTCTAAAATGTCAGAAGGACAAAAACAAGATTTTTGCACAGGATTTGCATAGTTTATAGATTGCTCTCATATAGGTTATCTTATTTAATTCTTCCCATCATATTTGAAAGGTCAATAATCTTGGCTCCTCTTTTTTTTTTTTTTTTTTTTTTTCTGTGGCGGAGTCTTGCTCTGTGGCCCAGGCTGGAGTGCAGTGGCCGGATCTCAGCTCACTGCAAGCTCCGCCTCCCGGGTTCCCGCCATTCTCCTGCCTCAGCCTCCCGAGTAGCTGGGACTACAGGCGCCCGCTACCTCGCCCGGCTAGATTTTTGTATTTTTTAGTAGAGACGGGGTTTCACTGTGTTAGCCAGGATGGTCTTGATCTCCTGACCTCGTGATCCGCCCGTCTCGGCCTCCCAAAGTGCTGGGATTACAGGCTTGAGCCACCGCGCCCGGCCTTAATCTTGGCTCCTCTTTTCACATGAGGCCCTAAGGCCTAGAAAGTTGCAGTGACTTATCTGTAATCACATTGTTATTACAGACAGAGTTTAGATTTAAATCTAGACCTTCTGATTTGAAGTCCACTATTGTTTCCACTATAACCTAGCTACTTCCTAAAATATTTTTTTAAATTTTGTTTTATTTTGAAGTATCAAACATACACAAAAGTAATGAGAATACAATAAGCCCCCATATACCCATAACCTGATTTTATGGTTATGAGGATTTTGCTTTACTTATTTCATCTCTTTTCCCTACTTTTTGCTGAACTATTTTAAAGCAAATCCTAGTCACCGTGCCATTTACCCCTGCGTACTTTAGTATGCATCTCTGCAAAACACGTATGTTTCCTCACACAATTATAATGCCACTGCCACATATTAAGAAATTAACAATAATTCTTTGGTATCATCTCATATCCAACCCTGATCAAAGAAAATAACTAAAAAATTTATTTTTACAGTTGGTAATTGATCCTAAAGTGTTTTGACTGACCATTTATAGGGTTTTTTCCTATGTCACAAAATTTGATACAATGCTAAAAAATAATTAACAAAATTAATTGTCTCATTAGGTTGAGACACTCAAATGCACTGAAGCAATGTAACTAGTGACTGATTTACTATATGGGTTTAATAAATTCAGCCATGTTTAAAGAACACAGGACAATCAGAAAATCATTTAAGATAAGAAAAATCAAAACCTATATACACAAAGATAACTATAATGCTATCATAACAGCAAAATACTTGAAGCAAATCAACTGTTCAACAGTGAGGAGGTATTAATAAGCTGTGGAATATCAACAAAGGAACATTTGGCAGATATTAAAGGGGATTTAGGGAATAGGGGGAATAAAGGGTGGAAGAGACTGGAATTAACATTTCTTTGAGAACCTATGTCAGCCATTGTACTGCTTTCTAAGGTCAATTAGCTTAATTCTTACAATATCTTTTTATTTATTTATTTTTTTGAGATGGAGTTTTGCTCTTGTTGCCCAGGCTGGAGTGCAATGGCGCGATCTTGGCTCACTGCAACCTCCACCTCCCGGGTTTAAGCAATTCTCTTGTCTCAGCCTTCCCGGTAGCTGGGATTACGGGCCCCTGCCACCACGCCCGGCTAATTTTTTGTATTTTTTTTAGTAGAGACGGGGTTTCACCATATTGGCCAGGCTGGTCCTGAACTCCTGACCTCAGGTAATCCACCCGCCTCAGCTTCCCAAAGTGCTGGGATTACAGGCGTAAGCCACTGTGCCCGGCACAATATCTTTTTCAGTTACTGTTCTGAGAGATGAGGAAACTGGGATGTAGAAAGCTTATAATAACCTGTCCAAGGCCAAACAGTTAATAAATAGTAGAGAGGTATGCAAGCCAAGTCTTCCTCATTTTGAAAAGCCCATATTCTTTTTTCTTTTGAGACAGAGTCTTGCTCTGTTGCCCAGGCTGGAGTATAGTGGTACAACCTCTACCTCCCAGGTTCAAGCAATTCTCCTGCCTCAGCCTCCCGAGTAGCTGGGACTACAGGTGCATGCCACCATGCCCGGTTAATTTTTGTGTTTTTAGTAGGGACAGGGTTTCACAATGTTGGCCAGGCTGGTCTTGAACTCCTGATCTCGTGATTCGCCCGCCTCGGCCTCCCAACGTGCTGGGATTATAGGCATAAGCCACCACACCCGGCCTAGCCCGTATTTTTTCTATCATGCTATACTGTTGCTATTTAACAATGCCAAAATAAATGCATATGACAAACTATTAGTAATTCAAAATGGCAGTTACCATGTGACTGCAACTGTTTAAGAGCACACAGGACTAGGGACAGGGAACACAGTCACTTGAAAGTAGCTGAATTGTCATGTGGGGCTTTGCCAAGTTCCAGTATGTTGTCATGATGTAACTTGAGCAATTTTCTAAAGGTCCCTCCTTCAGGACACACATCAGTCATGAGATTGTGACCTGGGCAAAGTCTCTAATAGAGAAAATCACAGACGTCCCAGGGTTGTTTCCCAGCCCTTCAAAAGAGGACATTTCACTTTAAGAACTCTCAGTCAACACACCTGACCAACACATCCTCACCAGTCAGCTCTCTCAGGAGCTGGGTTACCAATCCACTTGTGGTACAGTAGTTTAAAGATTCTGGTGACACAGAAGAAATCTCTACAATTAGCTGAAATAAAAAAAAAAAAAACAGAAAAAGAAAAAGGTCAAAACAGCCCTACGCCTGATAGATCTCATTTTAAGTTAAACATAGGACTAGGTACTTTCTATAAATGAGTTTTTAAAAATCTATTATTTGTCTCTTTAAGTAGAAAAACTTCAGTGAACACATAAGAAATTACTTTGGCACAGATTATTATTATTTTTGAAACAGAGTCTTGCTCTGTCACCTAGGCTGGAGTACAGTGACGTGATCTCAGCTCACTGCAACCTCTGCCTCCTGGGTTCAAGCGATTCTCGTGCCTCAGCCTCCCGAGTAGCTGGGATTACAGGCACATACCACCACACCTGGCTAATTTTTTTGTATTTTTAGTAGCGATGGGGTTTTGCTATGTTGGCCAGGCTGGTCTTGAACTCCTGGCCTCAAGTGATCTGCCCACCGTGGCCTCCTAAAGTGCTGAGATTATAGGCATGAGCCACCATGCCTAGCCACCTTGGCACAGAAATGTTCCACTATATCTGGAACATTTATATACTTTCCTGCCCAAGCAATCATCAATCAAGGTACAAAAGCCTCAATCAGCCACAACAAACGGATTATAAAACCATTCACTCATTCAGGCATTCTGTCAGTCAGTCACTCACTCAGTCAGTCAATCATTCACTTACTCGTTCAGCAAGTATTTGCTGAGGTCTTACTGAGAGGTATAGGAAGATACTTAAGGGTTTTAAGCAGAGAAATGACACAATCAGATTTGGACTTTTTTTTTTCTTTTGAGAGAGTCTCGCTCTATCGCCCAGGCTGGAGTGCAGTGGCGCGATCTAGATTTGGACTTTTAAAAGACCATTCTGACTGCATGTGAAGATAGACTAGGGATGATAAAAACGGATGAGTGGAGACCAGTTTGGATGCAAATATAGTAGCCCAGGTGAGTGACACCAGTAAGTTAGTCTAGGGTGGTAGAAGCTGTACTAATGAAGAAAAATGCATGGGTTTAAATAAAATCGACACAATGTGATGACCGAATGGATATGTGGCAGGGAAAAACAGGCCTCACAATGAGCCAAGGTCTAATACCCAACTAAGCAAACTGTGAGACAGGGCCAATTTGTTGCCCTTGTTTTTTATTAGGGGAATAGGGTGGATAAGGAAGATCAGGAATTTGATTTCAGCATGAGTGTGAGGGACCTAGAATATACCCAAGGGGCCAAGAATGAGTAAGCAGTTAAGCATGAAGGTTTGAGCTCAGAAGAAAGGTCTCAGTTGTAAGTTTACATCTGAGAGTCATCATCACAGATGGGAAGTGAAATCATATGATGAGTAAAACTGCCTAGGAATGAGTATAGAGTACAGTGAAAGCAGGGCTTGGAACTCTGTTTTCACGAACTCCAACAATTAAAGATTCAATGGAGGATAATGAGCCAGGAGGCTGAGAAGAAACTGAGAGGCGGAAGGAAAAGCAGCATAATATGGTATGACATGCAAAGAAAGTGTTCTGAAGAGGGAATTAAGACTGCAGAGGATTCCATTTCAAATATGCACCCTATTAATAGTGTGTGGCCTTGGATCAATTGCTCCATCAATATGAGGTTAATGATAACAATATACAAAGTTTACTGCAAGAATTAAAGATAATATATGTCAGTATTTTAGCATAGGGCTTAGTACAAAACTGGTACAAATAAAGGCCATTTCTTCTTTTTACTACTACAAATTTTTTCAAGTCTGGTTTCATTATCTTCTGTATCATAGTAATTATACTGCACTATAAATATATATATATTTAGAAAGGGTCTTGCTCTGTTGCCCAGGCTGGAGTACAGTGGTGCAACCACGGCTCACTGCTGCTTCAACTTTCTGGGCTCAGTTGATCCTCCCATTTCAACCTCCTGAGTAGCTGGGACAACGTGCACATACCACCATGCACAACTAATTTTTAAAATCTTTGTAGAGATGGGGTCTCGCTATGTTGCCCAGGCTGGTCTGAAACTCCTGGCCTCAAGGGGTCCTCCTGCCCTTGCCTCCCATAGAGCTGGGCTGTATATGCCTGTCTCATATACTAGGCTGGGAATGCATCCTTATATTCCCAGCACCTACTGCAAAGCCAAACACAGATTATATACTCAGTGAGCCATCTTGCTTTCCAGCATAAGCCAAACTGCATTCTGCTTTGTAAGCATGAGAAAGTATGCTTTTTATCTTACCTCATATACCCTATATCGAACAATGTCATTTGTTTTCATTACACTTTTCAAATCATCCAGCAGATTGCTTTCAAATAAAGCCTCCAGTCCAGCTTGGGTTAGTGATATTCTTGACAGGGATTTGATGGCCTTATAAAGAAAGAAAATATCTCTTATGTCCCCAAAATACAGAATATTATTATCTACTTCATAAGACTGATGTGAAAATAGCGCACGGAATGCACCTTGCCCAATGAGCATTCACTATGTTTCAGCTATTATTTATAATTGGAAAAGACACAAGGTGTCCCCCATAGAATTATGATGGATACTGTAGATATTTATATCCTAGAAAATAAAAGGGATTTACTAGTATTTACTTGACAACCATTTATTTTATACAATTCATATGAGGTTGTAAATTCCATTACACAAATCATCCATTCTAAACCTTCACCTCTCAATTCAGAAGGCCTTTCTTTATCTTTTGGGACACCAATGTCTCTGCACATTTAAGTCAATGATTCTAATAGACTCACCGCTTTTGCTACAGATAGATTCTCTCCACCGATGCAATAAACAATTTGTTTTAGTAATTCAGCATTATTTAGAATCTCAGTAACAGCATCAGAATTTTCAACAATTCTTCCAATCTGAAAGAAAAACAATCAGAAACACTCTTCTAAAGTAGGGCAACATACAGTAAACACACAATGGTCCAATTTCCTTACTGCACAGTTATTTTAGGAGTTAGTGATCACAGCTATATATCAAGTCATTAAAAAATCAAAATGACCTAAATTCATTCAGTCAAACACACATATGGCATAGTCACATCTGTTAAAGGAAAGAAAAGAAAGCGGGTAAAGAGATAAGATAGCTCAGTGAGTGAAAACAATACAAACCCAGCTCTATTTTTAGCTACACTGACCTTGCACAAATTTTAGCCCCGTTTCTTATCCGTAAAATGGGAACACAGTATTTAATTCCAGGATAGTTACGAAGATTAAATGAGACCGAATAGGCAAAGCACCTGCTACAGTGTCCGGCATATAAATGGCCAGTGAATAAACTGATATCTTCTCCCCTTCCCCAAACTTTTTTTCTTTTTTTTTTTTTTGAGATGGAGTCTCGCTTTGTTGCCCAGGCTGGAGAGCAGTGGCACGATTTCGGCTCACTACAACCTCCGCCTCCTGGGTTCAAATGATTCTCCCACCTCAGCTTCCCGAGTAGCTGGGATTATAGGCACCTGTCATCATGCCCGGCTAATTTCTGTATTTGTGTAGAGACAGGGTTTCACCATGTTGGCCAGGCTGGTCTTGAATTCCTGACCTCAGGTGATCTGCCCGCCTTGGCCTCCCAAAGTGCTGGGATTACAGGGTTTTTTTTTTTTGCTGAATAAACACAGAAAAGGAAAAAGAGTAGTTCAGTATCTATTGGGTAACTGTTTAGCTCCTAACATTTCGACAAGATAATCCTTAGCAGCAGCTCTTCACTCAAATAGTAGGATGCTTTGGTTACCAGGATGATAAGAGTTACTGTCTTAATTGTTGGTTTAGTGACCTTTACTATAGCATTTGATTCATCCAGTGTATCAGAATCTAAAATGGCAGAGAGCTATTTGAACACATAGGAATCTTTTTCTTTACACTAGGAGCTCCTTGAAGGAAAGTAACTGGTTTTGTTAATCTTGGTAACTCTAACAGCATATGGCACCATGCCTGGCATATAAAAGGAACTCAGTCAGTATCTGATTAATGAATGATTTAGATGGTACTTAATGGAACTTCTTTCATTTGCTTGTATCTGCCAGGTTATAGTTAGCTATGCACATTGGAATAGACCACACATTTTCCAGGAGGAGAGAGGGAGCAGGGCAGAGGGAGAGAAGGGAAGAGGGAAGGAGAGAGAGATACTATGCTTTCTTCATCTTTCTGTCCCAGTACAGAACCTGGTCCAGAGCAGGTGGTCAATGTCGGTTCCTAGTAAAATTTCATACCTGGGAAAGGGTGAGGATTTTTACAGAATCATCAGGGTGAATTAGTCCCCTCTGCAGGTCAACCCTGAGGTTCCGGGCCACGTGAACTGGTTCCATAGCTTGCAGCAGTCTCTCCAGAATGGATACACACAAAGCAGTCTTTTCCCTGAGGAGACATCATAAATCTTATTAGTTCATATCCTGCCCAGGTAGGAAGTAACAACCTAATAATAGCTGAAGCTTGGGTCAGCATCTCCTCCACACAGACTTCTTTTTGAAACAGCAGATTTCACTCACCTATTAAACATTTGCAACAACCTATTATGCGTATTGCCTGTGCTGGGGCTACAAAGAAGAATAAGATATATACTCTAGTCTTTTTTTTTTTGAGATGGAGTCTTGCTCTGTTGCCCAGGCTGGAGTGCAATGGCCTGATCTCGGCTCACTGCAACCTCTGCCTCCCAGGTTCAAGCGATTCTCCTGCCTCAGCCTCCCGAGTAGCTGGGATTACAGGGGCCCGCCACCACGCCTGGCTAATTTTTGTATGTTTAGAGATGGAGTTTCAGCATGTTGGCCAGGCTGGTCTCGAACTCCTGACCTCAGATGATCCACCCGCCTCGGCCTCCCAAAATGCTCGGATTACAGGCTTGAGCCACTGCCCCTGGCCTTTTTTTTTTTTTTTTTTTTTTTTGGAGACAGAGTCTCACTCTATTGCCCAGGCTGGAGTGCAGTGGCGCAATCCACTCACTGCAATCTCCACCTCCCGGGTTCAAACGATTCTCCTGCCTCAGCCTCCCCAGTAGCCGGTGCATGCCACCACACCCAGCTAACTTTTCATATTTTTAGTAGAGACGGAGTTTCACTGTGTTAGCCATGATGGTCTCGATCTCCTGACCTTGTGATTCGCCCACCTCAGCCTCCCAAAGTGCTGGGATTACAGGCATGAGACACTGTGCCTGGCCTGATATATTCTCTAGTCTTAAGGAGCTCAATCCAATGAAAGATATAGAAAAAAAGGCAACTGTAATCCAGATAAATGCTATAGGCTAAGACTAGAAACTATAGGAGCTTAAAAAAGAACAGAGGGTACAAGGAAGGCTTCCCAGAAGGGTAACATCTGAACTAAATTTTAAGAAGTAGGAGTTATCCAGAAGAAAGGTGTTCTAGGTAGAGGGAGTAGCAGCACATAAAAAGGCAGAGAGGATAGTGTTACACTTTGAAGGAACAAGTAGCTTGGTATGACTGGGGTCAGAATGGGAGAGAGGTGGTGAGAAGGTAAAAGGGCGAGGTGAAGGACAAGCACTGAAACTGAAAAGATGCACAGAAGCCAGATTCTAACAGGTATTTTATGTCATGCTTGGAATTTAGACTTTTTCCAGAAAATCACTGGCAAGCCATAAGTGGTTTTAAACAAAGAAGTAAAATGACAAGATCTGATTTATAGAAATCACTCTGCACCAGTGTCAGGGGAAAAATTTTCAATTACAAGGCAGTAAATGGTAAGAGGTGATGAAGGAGTAAACTAGGGGAGCAGCAGTAAGGATAGAGAGAAGGAGGAAGAACTATGTAAGAGAACCTGATGACTACCAGTGGTAGATACAGAAGATGTTTTCAGAACAGTTTTCTTGTCTCTTAATAGACACTACAAATAAATGGGCTAATATATTGTTAGTAGTAGTATACAATTCAACTGGTACAACTTTTCGGGTAGGTAACTACATGATACAAATGAAAAGCCTTAAAAATGAATATACTCTTTTAATTCAGGGATTCCACTTTGCATAACTGAATCTAAAATAGTATTAATAATGTTTTTACACCCAAGATAATAGAAAACATGCTATTTTCACACAAATGTTCACAGCAGTGGAAACAATCCAAATGTCCACCAAGTGATGAATGGATAAATATGTGTTATGTGCATATAATGGAATATTATTCAGCCATAAAAAGCAATGAAGTAATGACACATATTACAACATGAATAAACCTTTAAAATATTATGCTAAGTGAAATAAGCCAGACACAAAAGGCTTCCTTTTGAGAATGATTCTATTTATATGAAATGTCCAGAATAGACAAAATCCATATAGAAAGTAGATTCTGCTAGGCGCGGTGGCTCATGCCTGTAATCCCAGTACTTTGGGAGGCCACAGCAGGTGGGTCACCTGAGGTCAGGAGTTCAAGACCAGCCTGGCCAACATGGTGAAACTCCATCTCAACTAAAAATACAAAAAAAATTAGCTGGGCATGGTAGTGGGTGCCTGTAATCCCACCTACTTTAGGAGGCTGAGGCAGGAGAATCGCTTGAACCCAGGAGGCAGCAGTGGCAGTGAGTCGAGATAGTGCCATCGCACTCCAGCCTAGGCGACAAGAACAAAATACTGTCTCAAAAAAAAAAAAAGTAGATTCAGGGATTCCACTGGTTGCCAGAGGCTGGAGGAAAGGGGAAGAGGAGGAATGGGGATATTTATAAGCATGGCTTTTCCTTTATTAAAAAAAAGTGATTACAGGTAAAATTTACCATTTTAACCATTCTTAAATGCACAGTTCTGTAGGAATAAGTACATTTACTTTGTTGTCTAGCCATCACCATCGTCCATCTCCAGAATGTTTTAATCTTCCCAACCAGAAACTCTGCATCCATTGAACACTCCCTATTCTCCCCCTCTCCAAGCTCCCGGCAACCACCATTCCACTTTCTGTCTCTCTAGATTTGACTACTCTAGATATGTAAGTAAAAGCATACAACATTTGTCCTTTTGTGTCTGGTTTATTTCATTTAGTACAACATCTTCAAAGTTCATCTGTCAGAACTTCCTTTCTTTTTAAGGCAATATGTACAGTATCCCATCATATTTATATACCCCATTTTGTTTATCCATTCATCCCTTCATCACCACACCCAGCTCAATTTGTTCTTGTATAGATCATGCGTTTGGTGTCATATTAAAGAAGTCTGTTTAACTCAAAGTCATGGTGTGCAAACCAACACTTTGGTTGCACACATGTGTTGCGTTGCTTCTGTGCCTTTAAATAATTTTTTTTTTTTTTTTTTTTTTTTTTTTGAGACGGAGTCTTGCTCTGTCGCCGAGACTGGAGTGCAGTGGCCGGATCTCGGCTCACTGCAAGCTCCGCCTCCCGGGTTTACGCCATTCTCCTGCCTCAGCCTCCCGAGTAGCTGGGACTACAGGCACCCGCCACCTCGCCCGGCTATTTTTTTTTTTTATTTTTTACTAGAGACAGGGTTTCACCGGGTTAGCCAGGATGGTCTCGATCTCCTGACCTCGTGATCCGCCCATCTCGGCCTCCCAAAGTGCTGGGATTACAGGCTTGAGCCACCGCGCCCGGCCGCCTTTTAAAATTTTAGCCAATCTAATAGTGTGCAGTAGAATCTCACTGTAATTTTAATTTGTATCTCCCTAATGTTGAATATCTTTTTGCGTGTATATTTACTGTCTGTACTTTTTTTTTTTTTTTTGAGACGGCGTCTCGCTCTGTCACCCAGGCTGGAGTGCAATGGCATGATCTCGGCTCACTGCAGTCTCCACCTCCTGCATTCAAGTGATTCTCCTGCCTTAGCCTCCCGAGTAGCTGGGATTACAGGTGTCTGCCATCAAGCCCAGCTAATTTTTGTATTTTTAGTAGAGATAGGGTTTCGCCAGGTTGGCCAGGCTGGTCTCGAACTCCTGACCTCAGGTGATCCACCTGCCTCGGCCTCCCAAAGTGCTGGGATTACAGGTGTGAGCCACTGCGCCTGGCCCCATCTATACTTCTTGTTCAAATCTTTTGCCCATGTTTTAATTGGGTTATTTCTTGCTATTTAGTTTTGAAACCTCCTTACATATTCTGAATACAAGTCCTTTATCAGATATATTCTTCACAAAGATTTTTCTCCATTGGTGCATTTGTGACTTTTCTTTTCATTTTTTTTTTTTTTTTGGGGGGGGACGGAGTCTAGCTCTGTCGCCCAGGCTGGAGTGCAGTGGCGCGATCTCGGCTCACTGCAAACTCCGCCTCCCAGGTTCACGCCATTCTCCTGCCTCAGCCTCCTGAGTAGCTGGGACTACAGGCGCCCGCCACCGTGCCCGGCTAATTTTTTGTATTTTTAGTAGAGACGGGGTTTCACTGTGGTCTCGATCTCCTGACCTCGTGATCCACCCGCCTCGGCCTCCCGAAGTGCTGGGATTACAGGCGTGAGCCACCGTGCCTGGCCACTTTTCATTTTCTTAACTGTATGTAAACTTCAAAGAATCTATTTTTTTTTTTTTTTTTTTGTGACTGAGTCTCATTCTGTTGCCCAGGCTGGAGTGCAGTGGTGTGACCTCAGCTCACTGCAACCTCCGCCTGCCGGGTTCAAGTGATTCTCCTGCCTCAGCCTCCCGAGTAGCTGGGACTACAGGTGCCTGCCACTATGCCCAGCTAATTTTTTGTATTTTTAGTAGAGACTATGTTTCACTGTGTTAGCCAGGATGGTCTCTATCTCCTGACCTCGTGATCTGCCCGCCTTGGCCTTCCAAAGTGCTGGGATTACAGGCATGAGCCACCGTGCCCGACCAATTTTGTATTTTTAGTACAGACAGGGTTTCACCATGTTGGTCAGGCTGGTCTCGAACTCCTGACCTCGTGATCTGCCCACTTCAGCCTCCCAAAATGCTGGGATTACAGGTGTAAGCCACCACCCAGCCTGAAGAAGAATGTTTTATTTTGATTAATTCTACTTTGTATCACTTTGTTCTTTTTTTTAGACAGGCTCTCTCTGTCACCCAGGCTGGAGTGTAGTGTAGTGGAGCAATCACAGGTCACTGTAGTCTCCACCTCAGCCTCCTGAATAGCTGGGACCACAGGCATGAGCCACCACACCCAGCTCAATTTGTTCTTGTATAGATCATGCGTTTGGTGTCATATTAAAGAAGTCTGTTTAACTCAAAGTCATACATTTTTTTTTCCTATGTTTTCTTCTAGAAGTTTTATAGTTTTAGGTTTTATATTTAGGTCTATGATCTCTCTCATACACTGCTTGTAGAAATGTAAAATAGTATAACCACTTTGGAAAACAGTTTGCCAGTTGCTTAAAAAGTTAAATATACACCTACCATACCATCTAGCCATTCCACTCCTAGCTATTTACTCAGAGAAAAGAAAGAATATTTTTATGTAAAGACTTGTACATGAATGTTCACAGCACTGTTATTTTTAATATCTCCAAACAGAAAACAATTCAAATCTCTAATGTTCACCAACAGGGGAATGGATAAAAAACAGTAGTACACTCATACAATGGACTACCACTCAACAATAAAAAGGAATGAACTATTTATTCATGTCACATAGATAAATCTCAAAATAACTATGCTATGTGAAGGAAACCAAACAAAAGAATACATAATGTATGACTCCATTTATATGATCCTTTCCCCCTATGTCTGGCTAAAGTAAGGGGCAAGTTCATCTATAGTGAGAGAAAGTAGATCAGTGGTTGACTGGTTGAAACAGGGAGAGATTAGCAAGGAGTGTGAGGGAGCCTCTGGCAGTAAAAGATACATTCGCTATCTTTATTGTGGCGATGGTTTCATGGGTATATACATATGTCAAAACTTGCCAACCTGTACATTTTATTAAGTGGAGTTCATTGTATATAAATTATACCTTTGAAAAGCTGTTAAAAAAAAATAGTGGTATGTTAAACTACACAGTGCAGAAATTTCAGGTCCTATGTGACCCTTGCCAACGAGCCAAAGAGTTAATGCTTAAAATTAGTCTTGTTTGATTTTCATGTTCTAAAGCAGTAATCTTAGGACTTAAACTTCTCCAAAAAAACCTATCAAGATTCTAAATTACACACAAGATCAGATCGTGAACCAATACACGGCAACCTATGTGGCTTAGCCAGGATAACAGCAATGTATCTGAAGACTGCCAGATACTATCCAGAGAATTATTCCCACAATTTGCAGTTGGTATCTACTCTGTATCCAGTTCTGAATTACTGTCTTTAAATTTCCATTAAAATTGTTCCCTAAAGCACTGCTCCTTCATTCAGCAAACTATCTTCCCCATGGATCTGAATCCTCAAATTCTCCCTCACTTCAGTTCCTACTGCACCTCTGCTGTCAACCTGCTGTATGACCTTTGGAAGTCTCTTCATCTCTAATAGGAAAAGGTTGGACAAGGTGGCTACTCTAAACTCTATGAGTCTCATCTTTAATTGGGCGTGTACTGCATTATGTGCTGGGCCCTAAGAGGGATGCAGAGATGAACAAAATGCGGTCACTGCCTTCAAAGAATTTACAAACTAGAAATAGACACACAGAGAACTATAACATAGGTAATAGCATCAATTATCATTAACAGAAATAACAATAATGTCCTTTAGCAGATCTGAAGAGCAGTCATTTGCAACTGGAATAATTGAAAAAATATTTTGGAGGGGATGGCTCTTTAGTGGGCCTAAAAGGATGGACAGAATATGGACAGACAGCAAAGTATTTCAGTTAGAAGGGCTGGTATGAGTAAAGTTAAGAAAATGCAAGTCAGGCTTAAGGAAAAATAAGGGTGCCACATGGTAGCTGGAACAGATGAAAAAAAGTGGAGTGGAGGAAAAAGGTGAGGCTGGAAAAGTAGGATGGAAATATACTGTAAAGGGCCCAAATGGCATTCTAAAAGCTCACTATAGAAAAGAAAGATCAGACTGTTACTGTGTCTATATAGAAAGAAGTAGACATAAGAGACTCCATTTTGTTCTGTATTTGAGATGCTGTTAATCTGTGACCCTACCCCCAACCTTGTCCTTGCAAGAGACATGTGCTGTGGTGACTCAAGGTTTAAAGGATTTTGGGCTGTACAGGGTGTGCTTTGTTAAACAAGTGCCTGAAGGCAGTATGCTTGTGAAAACTCATCACCATTCTCTTAATCTCAAGTACCCAGGGACACATACGGACCTCCGCCTGGGAAAGCTAGGTATTGTCCAAGGTTTCTCCCCATGTGATAGTCTGAAATATGGCCTCGTGGGAAGGGAAAGACCTAATCGTCCCCCAGCCTGACACCCATGAAGGGTCTGTGCTGAGGAGGACTAGTATAAGAGGAAAGAAGGCCTTTTGGCAGTTGAGATAGAGAAAAGCATCTGTCTCCTGCCCGTCCCTAGGCAATGGAACATCTCGGTGTAAAACTGGATTGTATGTTCTGTTTACTGAGAAAGGAGAAAACTGCCTTAGGGCGAAAGGTGGGACTTGCTAGCGCAATGCTGCTCTTTATGCACTAAAAAGGTTTATGGAGATGTTTACATATGCATATAAAGGCACAGCACTTTTCCTTAAACTTATGTCACAGAAATCTTTATTCATGTCTTACTGCAGACCTTCTCCCTATGATGATCCTATTATGCTGCCATTTACCTTTTTCTAAGATGGTAAAGATAATGATCAATAAATACTGAGGAACTCAGAGACCCGTGCAGGTGTGGGTCCTCTGTATGCTGAACGCCGGTCCCCTGGGCCCACTTTTTCTTTCTCTATACTTTGTCTCTGTGTCTCATTTCTTTTCTCAAGTTTCTCGTTCCACCTAATGAGAAACGCCCACCCACAGGTGTGGAGGGGCAGGCCACCCCTTCAGGAAACCATGGAAAGGATTAGCACCAACTGACTTGAGATGTATGCTCACTGGGGTTACAGGGTGGGAAGGACTTGCTAGAACAGGAATTTCAGAGGTAATGAGAGGTCAGACTAACACTACAGACCTACCAAGAGGGAAAAAATGAGGGCTTGACTTAAAGAGGAGACAAATAAGAGATATTTCATAGGCCGGCCCAAATAATGTTAACTGATAGACTTCATGAATGGAGAACACTTACAGAAAAGGAAGGAATCTTAGAAGGTCAGAGTGAAGAAAGTGCTCTGAAATCATCCAGTGTTGATTCAGTGGTTCACAATCTTTTCAAGTAGTAAGGTCACTTTAAAGTCTTTGGATCACAAACATTTCCAAACTCTTTTAAATGATCAAAGCATCAAATACAAAGTGGGTTTTTTTTTTCCTTTTTTTCCCCCAGATCCAGGTAAGAAAGAATTATAAAATTTTTTAAAATCTTATCTTATATATATATTTTTAAAGACAGAGTCTTGGCTGGGTGCCGTGGCTCATGCCTGTAATCCCAGCACTTTGGGAGGCCGAGGCAGACGGATCACTTGAGGTCAGGAGTTCGACACCAGCCTGGTCAACATGGTGAAACTGCATCTCTACTAAAAACACAAAAATTAGCTGGGTGGTGGTGGCACGTGCTTCAGACTTTGTCTAAAAAAAAAAAAAAAAAAAAAAAAAAAGACAGGGCTTCACTCTGTCACCCAGGCTGGAGTGCAGTAGCACAATCTTGGCTCACTGCAACCTCCGCCTCCTGAGCTTCAAGGGATGCTCCCGCCTCAGCCCTCAAGTAGCTGGGACTACAGGCACGCACACCCAGTTAACTCTGTTTTGTTTTGTAGAGATGGGTTTCACCATGTTGCTCAGGCTGGTCTTGAACTCCTGGGCTCAAGTGATCCACCCGCCTCAGCCTCCCAAAGTGTTAGGATTACACAAGTGAGCCACTGCTCCTGGTCTACAAAGTGTTTTTATTTTTATTTTTATTATTTTTTTGAGACAGAGTCCCATTCTGTCACCAGGCTGGATGCAGCCGCGTGATCTCAGCTCACTGCAACCTCTGCCTCCCGGGTTCAAGTGATTCTCCTGCCTCAGCCTCCCGACTAGCTGGGATTAGCCATGCCTGGCTAATTTTTGTATTTTTAGTAGAGATGGGGTTTCACTATGTTGGCCAGATTGGTCTCGAACTCCTGACCTTGTGATCCACCCACCTCGGCCTCCCAAAGTGCTGGGATTACAGGCATGAGTCACAGCGCCCAGCCTATTTTTGTATTTTTAGTAGAGACGGGGTTTCACCATGTTGGCCAGGATGGTCTTGATCTCTTGACCTGGTGATCCGTCCGCCTCAGCCTCCCAAAGTGTTGGGATTACAGGCGTGAGCCACCGCGCCCAGCCTACAAAGTGTTTTAAATCAAACACTATGGATGTGAAAAAAATAAAAAGTAAAAGCTGTCCTACTTTTTTCAGACCCACTTCCCTAATAATAGTTTCTGGTGTGCCTTCGCAGATATTTGCAATGTTATACAAGTTATACAAGCCTGTGGGGGTTGGGAGGATTGTAATCCTTTTTAAAAATTACAGGTTAAAATTATAGATTCATAAACTCTGCAATTTTCTTTTTCATTCAACAACACAGAAATCGTTCCATGTCCACATACATATATACATCTACTTCAACGTCTTAAATAACTGCATAGTGTTACAGAGTAGTAGCGCATAATTTGGAATCCCCTGTTAACGGATATTTAGATTGTTTCTAGTCTTTTGGTGTCACACACGATATGTTACAAATATTCTTGCATATAATACTGTAGGGTCCTCCAGTCGCCCCCTTTCTTTCTGTGTGCTGATGGAAAATCAGAGTGCCTTGATTGCTCTCTGACCTAGCCAGCAGCAGGTTTCCCTAGCAGGCTTGACCATAAACCCGGGGCCTTGAACATTCCCAGGCCTGATAAAGGTACCTAGGTTGTTGCCCAAAACACTGGAAGAAACTGGCCTCAATCCCGAGCCAAATTCCTTTAAACTCTCAACTAAACTCCAAACCCAGGAACACCTCTTTTCTCCCGGTGTCCGTCTTGATAATTTCTGCAGCCCTCCGTAGGTTCCCCCTAAACCCTTTTGGACTGATCGCCTTGGCATTCAGTGCTTCTTTCTCTGGCATCCCAACCAGCCACATCTCGGGAAGGTTTGAAGCACTCCCTTGTGGGAACTCCCTTGCCGCTGTTTTTGGGGCGATTCCAGCCTCGGGTTCGAAAGAACAAAATAACTGCACATTTTGTGCGCGTATACTTGCATTAAATTTTTGTAACAAGAATAACTGGATGAAAAGGCATGTGAATTTAAAATGGTGATGGTTCTTGCCACATTGCCAGGACAGGATCCTTTTAGAAGAGGTAACAAATCAAGAACCTGTACAAAGAGATGTGGAATGCTCCTTGTAAGTGGACAGCTTTGCTTTTCTCCTTTAATTTCTATCTGAAGGAGAAGGCAGTGCCTCACTGCTCAGAGGCAGCGAGGCCAGGCGACGGGAGAAAACACCCTGGGGCACTCTCAGAGGCTGAACCTGAATCCCGTCTCCTGCCCTCTGAACCTGGGATCCTTCCCTCTTTGCAAATTTCGGCTACTTTCCACCTCCCCTGTGACTGGGAAAAGCGCTGTTCTTGCCCTCAACCACTCTCGTGTCCATATTTAGGGGTGCCCCTCTCCTCGGCTCAAGGTCCCGGGGTCCTCTCACCTATGGTTCTCATTAAGCAGGGAGAAGAGCGGGCCGAGGCGCAGCTCCGCCGCTTGCTCGCGAAGCTCGTTGAGCGGCACTGCCTGCAGCACTGAGTGAAGAGCGCGTAGCTCCTCCAGCGGCGCTTCCAGCCTCGCTACCTCCCTCAGCAACGCCAAGGCCTGGGCCGCCATCTTGCCCCTCCCCACGCAGGGGTTGGCCCAGCGGCCCGGTTCCCGGGGCGCTTCCCTGAACGTCGCGAGATCTGCTGATCACAGCCTCCTTGTCCCTGAGATTGCTATGGGGCTGCCAAGCCTCGCGAGAAGTGTCCGTTAGGGCCGTGTCAACTGTAGCCAGTGGCTGCGGCTCCCTCTGTCTGGCGTCATCTAGGGCGCTGCTCAGGAGATTGCGGAGGCCAGCTTGCCAGTTGGCTTACGTGTTTATCGCGTAGGGCAAGACTTGCCACATTCCCAGCCAGCGGAGCGGCGAGGATGGGGACTTACGGGAAGTTAAAGAGCTTCGTGGGCGGCCTCGCGGCTCCAAAACCAGGCTCTAGGCGGCGGCGACCGCAGCCGTTAGGGAGGCCACCGCGGCTACGACCGCAGGTGAGGCCGCCCCAGGCGGAGCGGAGGCCTGGAGGGGAATCTTGATCCTGGGCCAGACACCTGTCAAGAGGAGGCGGAGCGTCGTGCCTCCAGGAAGACTGGATGAGTATTCTCCAGGAGCCGGACAAAGGCGTGAGTAATAGGGACGTGCGCCGCCTTGTTGGTGTTGATCAGTCCACCAAGGAGAAGCAGCTGTGGGCGTGGTGGCCGTGCCTGTAATCCCAGCGCTTTGGGAGGCCGCGGCGGGAGGATCGCTTGAGCCCAGGAGTTCGAAACCAGCCTGGGCAACATAGTGAGAGCCCAGTCTTTACCAAAAAGAAAAAAAAAAAAGAAGAAAAAAATTAGTGCGGTGTGGTAGCACGCACCTGTAGTCTCAGCTACTCGGGAGGCTGAAGCGGGAGGCTCACCTAAGCCTGGGAGGTCGAGGCTGCAGTGAGCTGTGATTATGCCACTGCACTCCAGCCTGGGTGACAGCAAGACCCTGCTTCCCCAACACCTTGGCGCCCTCCCCCCACCCCAAAACAAAAAAAAACCAGTGTGGAGAGTTGGTCGCCCATCTGCTCCAAGCTGCTGTGTATTCCCGGTAATGTAAACATCGTGAAGGTGGAGATCCAGTTAACCTTTTAGGTGGAGGGCCAGATGGTAGAGGGCGACATCTGACCGGGAAGGCCATCTGCAACCAGGCCTAATATATCCACAGGGAACCAGTGGGAAACATCTGGGGAGGACAACCCAAATAAGTATCATGGGAGCAAGGGGTGGTTTGAGAACTTTAAAAATCGCTGCTGTTTTGCAATGTACCAGGTTGATGGGGAGGAAGGACCCTTAAATGCTGAGTGGGCACCGAGTATTCCAAGCAACTGGAGAGAGGCTATGTGCCTCAACAGGTCTTCAACACCAAGGAGACGACCCATCTTTTCTGTGCGTGCCTTCCTACTTTTGGGGCAAAAGACAAAACTCTGGAAAGCTTAGAGGAGGCTAAGGACAGGATTTCCCTCATTTTTTTTGTGGCAGTGCCTCAGGTGACAAAATGATAAAACCACTGCTGCTTTACAAAGACTCTAATCCCCCACTTGTCTTTCAGAAAGAGATAAACGCCTTCCTGTTTTCTTGTGAACACACCCAGAATCACCATTGCCACTTTATGGATTGGTTTTGTTATTTTTTTATCCATCAAGTCCGAAGTCATTTAACAGAAAAAAAAAATCCGGAAATCAGAATGTTGCTAATTGTGGACGGAGGTCCCAATCACCCAGATTCATTATTCTTTGTTCATTCTAATGTTGATTGTGTTTCTCCCTCAGGAAGGCCCTAGCTTTCTTCAGCCCTTGGGTTAGGGTATAATCGAAGCATTTGGGAGGTATTACACCAAACATATGTTTGACCACTTTGCTGACTGTATTTAAAAAAACCCTCGCCTTACTCTGAAAGAAACATGGCAACAGTACAATATTGCTGATTCTTTGGTAGTGATAAAAGAGGTGATGGGTGATATAAAATCAGCCACTCTTAAGCTTGCTGGAAACTGTGGGAGGATGTGTGAATGATGATGCATTTTCCCTAGAGCTAATGAAGAAGTTAAAAAAACTTAGTGTCTGCAAAACAGGTGGGTTTAAGATTCATTGATATCAGGGAAAGTGAAATTAGTGAGCTACTCAAGTTTCAATCTTTAGTCACAACTGAGAGTCTATGTCCATAGGAAGAAGTCTTTGCAGACAGAGGAAATTGAATGCTGTCTGATGCCAGACCTCAGGCCTCACTGATGCTGCAATTGATATGGATCCTTTCCTGGATTAAAGCTTGGCTTTTAAAAAAGATTTCAATAAATTGCTTATACCTATAAAGAGATGCAGAAGAACCTTCAAAATAAAGCAAAGGACTTGGAAAGAGAAAGAAGACATGAAGAAGAGGATGTCATCTAGGTGAAGGTGATGGATACAGAATCTGAGTCTGAGGGGAAATCTGACTCTGAATCAGGATCCGATAAGGAGCAGGACAAGATGGAGGATAAGAAGCTGCCAGAAGAAAAGCCTGGACCCTCTGGCATGGCACTCAGAGTCTTGATATGTCTGAAGAAACTGTCCAAGCCATTAATGTGAAGTTGAACCTTTGGAATGTAACCTTCGAAGTGAATCTGGAGAGAGTAGAGGTACCTGAGTTGAAGGATGAAGAGATTCCAGAGACCATCCTTCCCTTGTTACACTAACATCATTTTCATAATTACCATCATCCTTTTCATCACCAGCCACACATCCCTATCATTTTAGTCATGTAACAAACATTGCGCTTAAACTCTGCAGGGTCCTGAGCTAAACTTGGGGACATCGGCTCAGGAAATCATCTCAGGATCTGAGGTAAATGGTCATTAACAGTTCCATTCTTATTAATGTAATGGCTCTCAAAGATCATGGTCTTGATTTTAGTGACTTAAAATATAAAGGTTTCCTTAGGACCACTCAGCCTCATTTTCTCTAACCATATTCTATAGATAGTAAGTTCTTCAATCACAAATGGAGGTTTTCAGAGTTTACATTGGTAGTTGACAAGAGACTACTTGCTCTTGAATGACATGGCCTTACGTTTTATAAGCGGTATCTTTTTTTTTTTTTTTTTGAAATTGAGTCTTGCTGTGTCGCCCAGGTTGGAGTGCAATGGAGCAATCTCAGCTCATTGCAACCTCCACCTCCCAGGTTCAAGTGATTCTCCTGCCTCAGCCTCTTGAATAGCTGGGATTACAGGCGTGTGCGCCGGCTAATTTTTGTCTTTTTAATAGAGATGGAATTTCACCATGTTGGCCGGGCTGGTCTCGAGCTCCTGACCTCAGATGATCTGCCTGCCTCGGCCTCCCAAAGTGTTGGGATTACAGGTGTGAGCCACTGCACCCAGCCACATTTTATAAGCACTCTTAACGTTAATCTTCTCTGTTAATCTTCACTTCAGACCTATGAAGGAGATATTAGACCTTCCTTTATGAGAAAAATCCCCTGAAAGCACACAAATTAACTCGCTTGAGTCTGCACAACTAACAATATAAATGACAGGAGTAGGCCTACAACTGATTAACTATTGGATTTTGTCAGACACTTTGCTAAGAAGTATATTAGGCCTTTAAGAATTTCTAAGGCCAGGCGCAGTGGCTCAAGCCTGTAATCCCAGCACTTTGGGAGGCCGAGACGGGCGGATCACTAGGTCAGGAGATCGAGACCATCCTGGCTAACATGGTGAAACCCTGTCTCTACTAAAAAATACAAAAAACTAGCTGGGCGAGGTGGCAGGCGCCTGTAGTCCCAGCTACTCAGGAGGCTGAGGCAGGAGAATGGCATAAACCCGGGAGGCAGAGCTTGCAGTGAGCTGAGATCCGGCCACTGCACTCCAGCCTGGGTGACAGAGCGAGACTCCGTCTCAAAAAAAAAAAAAGAAAAAAAAATTTCTAATCCCAGGGAACGAAACAGATAGGTGAACAGGTAATTACAATAAATGCAGAGACTGTCAGCTGGCAATCTGCAAGCCAGATTTGATTAACAGATGTGTTTTGTTTGGTCAGCCTAGTTGAAAACAATTTTGAATTGGTTTCCAGCATTTTGCCCTCTCTATTTTAAGATACTATTTACATAAAATTTGCCAACTTAAAGTGTGCTGTTTGTTGAATTTTTAAAACACTTGTGTTACTCCTGCCACAACTAAGACATAATTCTCTTAAACAGTTTACTTACACTTTTCTGCTCTGTATCCCTACCCCCAGAATTGTCATTTTTAAAATGAGGATACTTCACATTAAAAAGCTGGATTAAAAATTTGGAAATTCTGATAACAGTGGAGTCCATATTCAGAAGGGCAACAGCCATTAGCTTGTTGCTTTTCTTATTTGTTACTGCTCTCCATAGTTTATGCTACCACAAAAGTGTGTGCAGGCGGGGCACGGTGGCTCACACCTGTAATCCCAGCACTTTGAGAGGCCGAGGTGGGCAGATCACAAGGTCGGGAGTTGGAGACCAGCCTGGCCAATATGGTGAAATCCCATCTACTAAAAACAAAAATTAGACAGGCGTGGTGGCATGTGCCTGTAGTCCTAGCTACTTGGGAGGCTGAGGCAGGAGAATCACTTGAACCCAGTAGGCGGAGGTTGCAGTGAGCTGAGATCGCGCTACTGCACTCCAGCCTGGGCGACAGAGCGAGAGTCTGCCTCAAAAAAAAAAAAGTGTGTGCAAAGTGCCTTATGGGCAGAGAACTATGGGAGTATCTTTTGGATGGCCTGGAAAGAGTTCATTAAGGACAGAAGCAGGGATTAAGAGTGTTCTAAGCCAAGGAGAATTAGAAGGGAGATTCTGGGAGGAAGGGGCCAGAGAGGCAGCCATGTGCGTGCTTCTCTTGTTTGTTGGTGGGTTGGACCTCTTTAAAGTGGAAGAATTTTGTGTACGTGTGTGTGTATGCTGTGGATTCTGAAGGTTTTGTGTTCTTAACAAAAGTTTATGTCTTTGGGGACGTCCCAAAATTTTGATTTTTTAAAAATTGTTTGAATGGAAAGTGAAAATCGTGTATTTTTGCAAGGGTTGTAGGTCTGGTATGGTGCTTGCATTGTTTCAAGGGTGAAGGGTGTCCAGTGGAAATTCCTCCCTCTCTTTGCTGCTGCCTCCACTGTCTCTCTCCTGGTGTCCTGGCAAGCCTGGCAGACCAGGCCAGGGAGGAACAAGGAGGCAGTGGTGGGAGAGAGGTTAGTTTAGGCCCTCAGTGCCCGCCCACTAGGACCTCTGCCCATGGCTGCCATTCACTGCCATGGTGCAGCTAAATTACCTGTGATGCTCTGGACAGGCTGGGCTCATGATGCCCTCTGCCAAACTGCCTGCGGCCCTCTGTCCTCATGTGCCTCCTGGTGAGTGCCCCGTGCCAGCAGACTATGAACTTCTTCATCCCTAAACCCCCAGCTTCAGGACTGAGGGGAAGGGAAGGAAGGGAGAAGGCAGACAGATTTCTCTTTAATGCTCCTGGGGATCTGTGCTGGAGGCAGCTAGGTAAGGGCAGTGAATTGTTTGGTCCTTGGAGGCACCACTTGGTGTCCTGCAGATTGTGGGATGTTTTTCTAATTTTACCGGGAAACTGTCACTCCCAGCTACTTGGGGAGGAGTGACTGGGCTGTGTCATTGCTAGATGGAGGAGGGGAAGGGGTGTCTGCTGGTGAATCCTTGTCTAGGCATCACGTAAGAGGTTATTTTCTTCTGTCTATTGTAGTTACCATCTCATTTTTCTGTAATTGTCTGGGGGGCTTTGTTTTCTCATCTTGGAAATATCTTGAAGTGTTAAGGTTGGAAGTGACTACAGAGTAACTCCAGAGGTGGTGAAGGGGGCAGAAAGAACCGTAGGGGAGGGTCAGAAGCACAGGGTTCCAGCTCAGCTTTGCTGCTCACCTTTTGGGTGATTTCTTCCCTTCTTTGGCCTTTATTTTGTCACCTGCAAAAACTGGCACAAACCAGTGGACCTTAACTTTTTTGGGATTGTAGGTCTCCCTGAGTAGTTTTGTGAAAGTATATGCTGTCTATCCCTGAACTCCAGCCTCAATCTAGTCAATAACCCCCTGAGGATGGGGGCCCAGGTCTCTGAATTTTTAAATACTTGTATAGATGAGTCACATTTAGCCAGTCTGGAGACCAGTGTTGGGAAATTGAGTAGAATTTCATCCTACTATTTCCTTTATATGCCCATCCTTTCTCGTGATGTATTCTTTTGCCACAGTCCTGTGACACAGGAAGGGCCAGTGACCTTGGTCATCTTAGATTTGCCCTTGTTGATATTCTCAGGGTAAATGTCTTTCCTTTCCCCTGATGGCGTTCTTATACTGTCTTCTGATCATCATTGCTGACTTTGTTTTCAGCATCTAAAAGTTTCCATAACTGTAAGGCTTACTTCTTCCCTGCAGTCTTCTGTGTTTTTTAGTTATTCATTCATCGGCACTCGTCTTGGAAAGTCAGTGATCAAAATAGCACCAGTGTGTAGGGATGAGCATTGGAAGAGCTCCAGCAGAGAAGACATAGGAGTTTCTGCAGTGCTGTCCTGGGGTGGTTCTTGATGAGGCCAGCCGGGGAATAATCTAGGTGGCAGATGTTGGCATACTATAAGAAAAAGCATCTTGTGAAAACCTTTAAGTTAGATGGACTTCATCAAGAGATGATGAACCTCCCACCTCCAGGAGTGTTCAGGCAAATGTGAGATGCATGCATTGGACCAGATGACATGTGAGGCCTTGGTCAACTCTAGACTTGTTTATATAGGCTTGGAAAGATTTTAAAGTTTTCTCCTCAGTAGGTCACTTAGGTGGGCCAGGTTTGACAGTTCATTGAGCTCCTCTTAGGAGCATCATAATTTGGTTTTGTTCCCTTCTCCAGGTACTTTTGGGAGGGAAAAATAGAAGCCACTAACATCCTGTTAGTGAGTGAGGATGTGAGCATAGGGGGGTCGGTTTTTTTTTTTTTTTTTCTTTTTTGAGACGGAGTTCCGCTCTTGTTGCCCAGGCTGGAGTGCAGTGGCACAATCTTGGCTGACTGCAACCTCTACCTCCCGGGTTCAGGTGATTCTCCTGCCTTAGCCTCCCAAGTAGCTGGGATTACAGGCATGCACCACCACACCCAGATAATTTTGTATTTTTAGTAGAAATGGGGTTTCTCCATGTTGGTCAGGCTGGTTTCGAACTCCCGACCTCAGGTGATCCGCCCACCTTGGCCTCCCAAAGTCCTGGGATTACAGGTGTGAGCCACCAAGCCTGGCCCATAGGAGGTCTTGATAGGGGAGTGAGTGAGACCATGGCCTTTTTCCAGGTTCCAATTAAAAGTTAGCAGAGATAACTGATTGAGGTGTTTCCCCACATAAGATGCCCTGGGTTCATTTGTAAGCTAGTGACAGGGCCTGGTGACCCCGGAGGAAAGCTGTCTCCTAAATGACCAGATGAATGAGCAGTGGCAGCACTGGGGATCAGGCCCTAAAGCAGCAGTTTTTAGTTTTTGTTTGTTTGTTTTCATCTATAGTTAATGAAGACAAAGACTTCCAAGGTCTTCATGCTGTCCATCTGCATCAGGTAAGGTTGGCATGTCTTCTCACTCCTTTACCATAGGACCAGCCAAGGTACTAAGGGAATGACCTTGAAAAGCTGAAGACCTGGATCCTAGCCAGCCACCTTCTATGTGACTTTGGGCAAGTCCCTATCCCTCTCTGACCCTCAGATTCTCCATCTGTATAATGGGGGGCTAGAATAAGATAGTTTAAACCAGTGGCCTTCAAAATGTTGGTCTCAGAACCCCTTTACACTTTTAAAAATTGAGACCCAAAAGAACTTTATGGGTTATATAAAAGTTTACTGTTTTAGAAACTAAAACAGAATATAAAAATATTTTTATTTCATTTAAAATGATAAAACCATTACATATTAACATAAATAATGCATTTTTAAGGAAAGTAAGATTTCCTAAAGACAAAAAAATTTAGAAGAATGACATTTTACATTTTAGCAGATTCTGGCTTAATAAGACAGCTGGATCTCCTCTGAAACATCTTTAAATTCTGGGACACTTTAAGCTCATGGTGATAAAGTCAGGTCTTTCAAAATTTAGTTTTGTTTGAAAACATCAATTTTATCATTGGCCATACATGATGTAAATTGTCTTTATTTGAGTGGTGGGCTCAATTTATTCATATTTGAGGAAGTGCCTACCTAATACTCAAGCCTGAAGTAACTATAATTTGTAGAAATGACAAATTATGGTTACTCGGACTTGAAAGTAAAATTGGTGTTCCACCAAAAAAAAAAAAGTTTAACTTGTACTAAAACAATCAGACACGCAGTGAACTTAGGCATGTAGTAGAAATGCTTTATGTGTACTTCCTACCAGTGTTTTGTCACACAGAATATTGAAAAGGCATGTACGCAAGGATTGAAATTTAATTAAAGTAGTAATTTTGCCTACTTCATCAGAGATGCTAAGTGAAATTGACTTTTTAAAGTCCAACTGTGTGGCAGTGAAGAATATAATGACAATGAGTACAGGTTAGTGTCACTGTCTCAACTCATGCTGAAGTGCCAGCAGTTTTACCTTTTTTTTTTTTTTTTGAGACGGAGTCTCACTCTGTTGCCCAGGCTGGAATGCTGCAGCATGATCTCAGCTCACTACAGCCTCTGTCTCCCAAGTTAAAGCGATTCTCCTGCCTCAGCCTCCCAAGTAGCTGGGATTATAGGTGCCTGCCACCATGCCCGGCTAATTATTATTATTATTTTTGTCTTTTAAAGACAGAGTTTTGCTACGTTGGTCAGGCTGGTCTTCAACTCCTGGGCTCAAGTGATCCACCTGCCACGGCCTCCTAAAGTGCTGGGATTATAGGCATGAACCACCACACCTGGCCTGTTTTTTTTTTTTTTTTAACCATTAGTGCAAATGTCAACATAGTAAAAGAACAAATAACAAAATAATATTATGAAAGTAGTTTTGGCCCCAAGGACCCCCTAGAGTCCTGGAGATCCCCAGGCGTCAGTGGACCTTCACTTTGAGAACCTCTAGTATAAACCTTTATCATTCTGTCATTCAAAGTGGAATTTTTGGAATTGGCATCACCTGGGAGCTTTCAAGAACTGCAGAATCTCCTGCTCACCCCAGACCTACTGAATCAAATTATAGTTTAACAAGACCCCCAGGTGATATCTCTGCACATTAAAGCTTGAGAAGCACTGGTCTAAACCAGTGTTTCTCATAACTGCCTGCTATGTATTAGCATCATTTGGACACATTTTTCAAACTACCAATTTAGGCCCCACCTCACAGATTTCGACTTAATTTGGCCAGGGCGGGGATCAAGTATAGTGGTATTAAAAAGCACCTTTCTTTTTAGATGACTCTAATGTGGTCACCTGAATCTTCTCAGGTTGACTCTAACATAGGGCTAGAGATGCAAACCACCTATATGGATGATGAAACCTTTTCTTTACTTCTTAGGGAACTAGGATTCTGTGAATACACGGTTACATCTGGGTCTCAAACTAGCTATAGAGGGGGCCCTTATGATACCACCTCAGCAGAGGTGAGAGAGTAAGGAACCATTGGTAGAGCCAGTACTGTGAAGAAATTAAAATTTTAACTGGTGAGGGACAGCTTCAGGGTTAAGAGAGTTGGACCTCCTACCTTGAAACCTGGCTCCCCACCTGCCACTTGTTCCATAGTGCTTGGAAAATATGAATACTTTCTGTGCCTCAGTTGCCCCTTCTGTAAAATGGGGATTATACAAATGGGTTGTTATGCATATGGAAATTAATATGTGAAATCCATATATGAAATGCTTTATCAGTCTCAGCTCTTATTACTAATGTGTTAAAAATGTCTTTGAATTCTGTATGTCCGCTTATAAAAACACGTAAGTTAACAAAATTCATTATCTTCAGGCACCCAACTTACAGAATGTTTAAGCATACATGTGAAGCAACATGTGAATGTATACATGTGCTGTGATTTATTAAGCATGTTATGGGAAGTTTAAAATACCTCATTCAGCAGAAAGGAGGCAGAGGATTATAATCCTTATTCGACAGATGGGACACTCTGGTCCAAGTCCTCATGTTTCTTCAGCCTAGAAAGTGAAGAGAACTTGCACTGTGTGACAATGGCCAGGTGAAAGAAACAGGAGAGGAGGAGATTCCTCTAGACCTGGATTGTCAGGGAAGATCCCTTGGAAAAGGTCAATGGTTGAATTGGACCTTGAGGGATAGAGAGGTGTTTTTTTGTTTTTTTTTGTTTTTTTTGTTTGTTTGTTTGTTTTGTTTTTGAAGCAAGAATAGGCTTTTGATTGATCAGCAGGAGCAGGTGGAATCTAGGTGGGCAAGAGAGATATTGGTGGGGGGATTGTTTTGGGAAGTGATGTGCATAGGATAATAATAAAAAGAGTAGCTAGCATTTAATGAATGCATATAGTGCCAGCTGGTGTACTGGGTAAGTGCTTTGTATACTTTGTGTTAATTAATCCTCAGCAGTCCAGTCATGTAGGGCTTTTTTTTTTTTTAAGGAGCATTTGAAGAAAACTAAGTGACTTGTCCATAGTCAGACAGCTAGTAGGGGCAAACTTAGAATTTGAACCCATGTCTGTAAGACTGTAAAGCTATCTGGCCTAACTGGCCACTTGTTGACAGATGGGAAACATAGGCTGGAGAGTGACAGGCCGTGGACCTGGACAGGTGGGGTGAGGCAGGTTGCAGAGAGCCTCCCATGAGGCTGGCCAGTTGGGTTTTATCACATGAGTTGATTCTAATCATAGTCACTCACAGGGCTTTGCTTTCTCTCCAAAGGCTATACATACTTTTGAAATCCCAGAGGTCTTCAGTCTCCCTGTGGGTCAAGGAGATGTGCAGTATTTAAAGTGGATTGAGGACGGCATGGAAGAGGATTGAGTGGGGAAAACTTTTTGTGCATTCTGCTGGCTACCTCCAGCGGCTGCCTCCAGCCTTCATCAACTGCACTCTGGGGAAGAGGAGGACACCTTCTGCCTCCCAGCATCTCTGGATTCCATGTTCCCGTCGGCACGGAGGAGCTAAAAATGGCCTGTGGAGGCTGAAGGTCTGAGGCTCCTAAAGCTGGAAGAAAAGGCTGGGCCAGTCAGGCCAAGTAAGAACATAGTGTAACTTGTCTCTGAGTGCTTCATGGTTAACGGGGATAAGGGGGCACGAGGGCCCCAGGATGGTTACATGTAGTGACTGAAGGGAAGACACAGTGAGGGTGAGACTTGTCATCTTGAGTCAGTAGGCCTACCTCAAGTGCCTAGGATGTAATTGCTTTGCTGCTTCTCATGGGGAGGAGTGGTCCTAGTGACCTTGTTCACCTGGAAGAGTGTGGGATGAATGTCTCCTCCTACGGGGACTGGCAAGTGCTTTATCAAAAGGATAAATTGCTAATGGTGGCATTTCATGGATCAGCAGGATTATTTCTCCTTGCTAAAGAGGCTTTTGTTGGTCCTGAATTCTGAGGAGGTGGGACTACGAATGGACTCCATGAACCTGTGTATGACTCAGGGAATATTAGGACTTTGGCACAGCCTCATGGGTTGGGAGTAAGTCTTGGCTCTTCCCTAGCCTGAATGACAGGTATCAGATAATTCTGGTGTTTTGTCAGTGAAGATGTAGATTCTGAGCGCACAAAACTAACCTTTTCACTTGAACACAGAAATAGCCCCAGGAATCGGACAGACCTGTGTCTTTAGGTTTGTTTCATTGAGCCCCAGGGGTTGACAGTAGTACCTTGGGGACTGCCTGCCTGGGGATTTTTTTAAAAGCGTTCTTTGTTAAAGGTTTGTAAACCACCCCTCTGAGCCAGTTTTCATTTTATACATTACTGCAGGAAACTGAACTGCCTGGAGGTCCAGAAAATGGGTAGTGCAGGGTGTAGTGCTGATAACTACTGTACTTCTTGGATCTTCGTGCTCCCAAATACCAAATGGAACACAATCTCTGAGAGTCCTTTGCAAAGATCTTGTAGGGACTTTAGGCTGGGGCCTTTGGAAAGTTCCTGAGGATTCCAATGGAGATTTTGAGGGATTATCTTAGAACAACAAAGAGAATGATAATGGTGATGTCCTTGCTTTTTACAACAGATCATGTTGTGCTATATATGGAAACCTGTGTAAAGTAAACCCTATCTAAAATGCGCTGGGGACCCAAGGTGGACTGCCTGTATTGCTTCCAGGATAAAGTCCAATTTCTAGCTCTGGTTTTTATAACCTTGCTTCAGCTCACCTTTTCCATCATTATCCCCTGCATCTCCTCTCCCACGCTGGGAAATGGATGGCTCCACTATACTGTGTGATGTTACTGCTATGTTCATGCCGTCCCCTCTGCCTGGAATGCCCTTCTGCATGAATGCCTGTGAAATGTTGCTGCTCCTTTGTATGGCCTGGCTTCCATGGTTGGCAGGAATCTCTTCTTTTGTGGTATTCCTGCCATCTTTGTGCATCACAGTCAGCTTCGTATTCCTAGATTGTAAGCTGCTTGAGGATAGGGGCATGTCTTGCACCTGTTTGGCAAATTGATGTTTAAAGTATTTAAATAACTAAAGCTCTCTCTACAGTACATAGTCACTTTTGATTTATGGAATTGGCAAAATTAAACTTTTTTCCTTGAATATTCTTAAAGTGAGACTAATTCCAAAGGAGATTTTTCTGTCTGTGGCCTTCATTGGGTGGTTTGCTGTTACCAGAAAGCTCTTAGTGGCCTTCCTCTTCCCTGGTGTCAAGGTTGACTGTAATAGGAAATGGGAGGGGAGAGGGCCATTTCTGCCAGGCATTGTCATAGGTTCTTAACATTATATAATCCTTATAATGCAATGTTTTCCTCACTTTACGGATGAAACCTGAGACCAGAGAACATATAACATGTAAAGTACGTGGCAGAATTAGGATGTGAACCCAACTCTGATTCTAAACCTAATGCTCTTACTCTTTCATTCAGAGGTTCAGTCAGTTCTTTGTAGGCCATAGATCCAGAGAAGCTGCTGTAGCCAACAATAAAGTTGTTAGTTTTTAAAACATCTATATGGTGTTGGTCTGGCACTTAAAATGTATTGTTTGCTGGGCACGGTGGCTCACACCTGTAATCCCAGCACTTTGGGAGGCCAAGATGGGCGGATCACGAGGTCAAAAGATCGAGACCATCCTGACCAACATGGTGAAACCCCGTCTCTACTAAAAATTAGCTGCGTGTGGTGGCACATGCCTCTAGTCCCAGCTACTCGGGAGTCTGAGGCAGGCGAATCACTTGAACCCAGGAGGCAGAGGTTGCAGTGAGCCGAGATCTTGCTACTGCACTCCAGCCTGGCAACAGAGCGACACTTCGTCTAAAAAAAAAAATAAATGTGTTGTTTACTACTCACCACAGATCTGCAGGAGTTCACTGATCTCTAGGGTCTGCCTTAATGCCAGCTTACGTGGTTTGGTCACTATTACAAACCGTCATCCCAGAATGATGATGCAGAGGCTAGGGCTAGGACCCAGACCAGTGTTTCCACATGGGAATTCCCTCCCAGTATTTCTTCGGAAATGTATGTTTTTTGAATCCATAAACCCTAGAAAAATCAGTTGAGGAAATGAGAAGTATTGTAATTATTCTGTGAATACTAACACTTACCATTATAGAGACATTACTAGTTTGAAAGAATCCAACTTCATCAAATACTAACATACTGAATTGAAGGCTGTAAGAACTGAGACAGGAGTATAGCAGAGAGAAACAGTCACCATCTAATTAGCCCTACTTTTGGTTGCTGTGATGTCATTATGTCTGTATGTCTGGCCATATCAGCTGCTAATGGTGAGTTCTTGCAAATAAAATGATTTGATAAACAACCTAGCATACTTTATACAAATCTTATGGTGTTCTGAGAAATAAACTGTGGAAGCAAAATAAGTTAACAGTCTGGACACGATTGATTCTATATTCTGTTTACCTTGCTTTAGGATATTCAAATGTTATATTTATTTGAATGCTATCCAATATATGTTGCCTGGTGTCTTCCTGTCTTTTAAATATTCTCTGTACGCTGCAGTTCTTTGTAAGTAAAAATAGGCTTAATATGTCTACTTAGTAAACAGAGTGTTTCCAGATACCTATGATAATGAAGAAAAGAGTATAAAGAATGAAGTATTTTAAGAATAACTTATGGCCGGGCGCGGTGGCTCAAGCCTGTAATCCCAGCACTTTGGGAGGCCGAGACGGGCGGATCACGAGGTCAGGAGATCGAGACCACCCTGGCTGACACGGTGAAACCCCGTCTCTACTAAAAAATACAAAAACTAGCCGGGCGAGGTGGCGGGCGCCTGTAGTCCCAGCTACTCGGGAGGCTGAGGCAGGAGAATGGCATGAACCTGGGAGGCGGAGCTTGCAGTGAGCTGAGATCCGGCCACTGCACTCCAGCCTGGGCGGCAGAGCGAGACTCCGTCTCAAAAAAAAAAAAAAAAAAAAGAGTAACTTATGATTTGGGGGATTTCTGAGAATTCTACTTCCTTGTCCCTAAATTCCAAAGGTAAATGTTAGTTGTGAATTTGGAAATACTAGACTACAGAGAAGCAGGGCACTCTCTAGCCTGGGAGGCCCACTGATCTTAGGAGGGTCCATACAGCTGCTTCTTGTAGACCTTGCACTAGAACCCAGGTCTTTTGACACCTGGTGCCACTTTTCATTCCATTCCATTAATTATAGCCCAGAGAATAACCACCGCCCCCCCAACTCCCATTGTGGTTTTATTCTGAGGACAGATAAAAGATTGAAGCTGATGGAGTGGTAGAAAGAAGTGGGAGCCATAGTGAATGAAGACGTTTAAGGGCAGATGTTACCACCACTAAGCCCTTCACTCGGGATTACAGGCTACACTTTACCCCTCAAACTGTAGAATTCAGTGGAATCCATGGCCTTTACCTCTCTATAGATGACCTTTTTCCTACCCCTTCACATCTCCTGTTTTTTTCCTCTCCAAACTGCCCTAGATTTAGAGGTTTATTTTGAAGTAATAATCACACGCAGCGAAGTCTCTCCCAACACCTGGGGAGCAGATGTGCTGGGATTATCACTGGCATTTGAAGGGTGAGAAAACTGAAGGAAAGGAATCTGACTAAAGTGGCATAGGTTAGAACTAGCAGAGTCAGGTCTAGAACTCATTTCATATTTCTAGAATTGTGTGATGATGTACTGATAAAGTTCTTTGGTGCCTGGACCTAAGTATTATAGTAGGGTCAATTTCTAAGTTCATTTTCCATCTTTTACCTCTCAGTGGCCCTCAACTAATGTTTTTTGCCCCCACAGGTTGGGTACTCGCAAAAGATTCCATATTCTCTCTGGCAGTAGGGGTGAGAATGTTGCTGGCAGTGGTAAGAGTGGCAAGGTGGCCAGAGGACAGGGTCCTGCCATTCCTTCTCAGCCTCCAGTAAACCAAGAGCAAAAGCCAGAGCCAATTCCTTCTGATACTCAGCAGCTAATTCATTACAGGGAAGACAGGTGATTGTTCAAAGGGAGCTTTTAAATCATAAAACAGACACATCAATTATAACTTTAACAAATGTTATTAAAAGCAGCAATTAAAAACCATGAATCTTTTTGAAGGTGCAGAGGGTTATAAGGTCAGTTGGCAGTAATGCAGCTATTATCTGGTATGAATGAAATGCTGGGGTGGGCAGTCAGGGTGACCTCATTAGGCCTTGTGCTATCTTCCCAGGTGGTGAAGACACCCCTTCCCTGCTTTTCCCTCTCCAAGCCCAGAGCCTCCCCAGAGCCCAGGTAGGGAAGGTCCAGGTGTACTGTAACAGCATTGCTCGTCCCAGGCTATCTCAGAAGTCTGGAAAGCAGGTGGTTGCTGGGCTCTCTGAAGCCAGGCAGGAAGCTACAAATTGAATCCCAGGTCCCACAGCACCCCTGGGCTAGGGGCTGGCTTCTCAGCTCCCCTTCCACCTGGCCCCAGTTGGCCCCTGTGGCAGCAGCTGTGGGGCTGAGAAGGGGGAAGAACTGGGCCCAATGCCAGCTTATCTATGCCTGGGCTGTGCCAGGGAAGCAGAGGAAAGTGGGTGGGCGGTGCACAGGAGGTGAGGTCCCCCTTAAAAGGCACTGTGGGAGCTGAGGTCTAAGAAGGGGGACATCTAAACTATCTCAGGGACCCCCTGAACGCTCACAGGTAGAGAGGCGTCAGGCCTAGTAATGGAAAAACAGCTCCTGCAGGCCTGCTGCCCCACCACCTTCGCCTTCCTGCTGGTGGCCTGCAAAACCAGCCAAGCTGGAGGCCACAGCAGCAGTTGGCAAGGCCGGTCCCCATCTGGTGCCCACCCTCCACGTCAAGGCACTTTTGTCCACTTTCCAATCAAGTGAGTCAGTTTCTAATATCTCTGGAAGCAGCAAAACATGAGGGGTCCTCTTCCCCCTCCCAATTTTGGTTTCCCTCCAGATGAGGCAGAATTTGAATGTTGTTCCAAAAATTCTCTTTCAAACCCCCACTGGCAAGGGCTTCCCTTTGAGGGAACTGAATGATGCGGGCCCTTTAAAAATTTCAACCTATCCCAAAAAGTGATTGTCCATTTCAGGGCAGGGCAAGGGATATGAAAGAGGGTGAGTCCCCTGTGCTTCCCTATGGAACCAAAGCTGGTTGATGGGCTGAAAGAAGGGGCGGGAGCTGAGCTTTCACATTTAGTTGCAGCACTTGGGCCCTGGAAGTGGGCCAAGAGAAAGCCAAGGGAGGAGCCATGAGGCCCAGAGGGACTGTGTGGCTCTGTGTGTGAGTACACTTGGGCATGTGGTGGTGTGGCCGTGTGGGGCTGTCTGCGTGCCTGGAGCTGAAAGTACAACACATGTGGATGGAAACTTGTGGGAGTGGGTGTATATTGTCTGCTGTGTGGTGTCTGGTGGGTCTGGGGGTGGGAGGCACCAGAAACAGGTTTAGCATGACATGGTTTCCCTCCTACCACCACTGCCCAGCCCCGTCCCCCAGGTCTGGAAGGATGCCTCCACTCCAGCAAGGCCAGGCCCAGCTCTATGGAGACTGAGGGAGTGTGGCCAAAGCTGACACTGGCAGCCTTCACTCTCAGCCTGGACCCTGGTGCTGGTGCCTTCTGAGGCAGACCCAGCCCTTCACTCTTCAGATCCTCGCAGGCTTTCACAGGGGCTTTCTCCCACCCTACCACCTCTCTCCAAGGGCAGTGGGGAGTGGCAGGAAAGTGGAAGAGAACAGCGCTGAGCGGCATCCTCTTATCCATCTTCTCCCACGCTCTCTCAAAGGTGCCTGTTATGTAGTCCCTGGGAGGACTGGCTGCCCCACGGGTCAGGTGTAAAGGGTATCCAGTGGAGGGACAGCTGTGCACACACAGGATGTGCAAACACACCCAAAAAGGGGCGAGAGAGGTCAAGGCACACAACTGGGGACAAAGACCTGGGCCTCAGGAGGAAGGGTCCCAGAGCAGGGGACTCAAGGTCGGAGGAACAGATAAACAGAGTTTGAGGGGTTGTGGAGTGTGTAGAGACACAGGCACAGGGGTAACGAGCCCGAGGAGGCCCTGGAACAGAGCTGGTACAGCAGAGAGACGGAGGCCTTGGCCTGGCAGGCAGGCAGGGCCTTCTGCCAGGCACTTGCAGCTCTGTCCTGCTTCCTTCTCCCACCCCAGCCTGGAGAAAGCTGGGGAGCCTATGGCTTCTGCTGCTCCTCCTTTGGTTTTCAGGACCCCTGGCACCCCTGGGGGCTAGTCAGTAAGGGGTGGTCCCTTCCCACTCCACCAGGTACTGAACCTTGCCCTCAGGTGTGACCCTCCGAGCCAACACCTGGTACTTCTCCCCACAGGCCAATCGCCCAGCTGCACCAAAGTAGTTGGTGATAGATGACTTGAGGTGGGACAGGGATGAGTCATCTTCACTGATGCTCTCAAATGTGTGGCTGTCAATGCCTTCGTCTGGCCGCTCAGGGACCGAAGCCCCCTCTGCACTGCTGTCCGAGGGGCAGCGTCCATCCAGCTCAGCTGCCCACCGCTTTGCCCGCAGGGGCATGTATGCCTTGGCTGCCAGCTTCCTCTTTCTGCTGCCCACTGTCCATCTGTATCAGGAGTGAGAGAGGAAGATGATGAGAATGAGATAGAACCATCAGGGTAGATTCCTCTCCCTGAGCCCTCCCCTCAGTACCAGGAAAGTGGAAGAGAACAGCGCTGAGCGGCATCCTCTTATCCATCTTCTCCCAGGCTCTCTCAAAGGTGCCTGTCATGTAGTCCCTGAGATAATCTATTCCCAAGGCATAGATTATCTCACCAGATCCTCACAAGAGCCCTGCGAGGAGGGAAACTGAGGGTCCAGAGGAGAAAACCAGGTAGGGAGTGGCAGAGCCAGGATTCAAACCTATGAACATCCAACTCCAAAGCATATGCTCTTACAGCCAGGATCCCAGCACTGCAAAAGCGCAAGAGCACCATTCTCTGAGCCTCCTGAGGCCATGCAGTGCAGGGGCCCTGCTTATCCTGCCTTGCCGCTCGCCAGACTCGTGGAACTAGACAGGTCACATAGGGCTGGGGGTTAGGGACTGAAGGACCCTATATCCCAGACCCTGGATGGAGAGGTTGACAGACACATACACATACACACACACACACACACACACACACACACACACACACACACACACACACACACACACACACACACACACACAGAGGTGTTAGAGAAATAGACACACAGACACACAGGGCAAGGCACAGATTCAGATGCTTAGAGACAGAAACCGAGACCTGAAGTGCTGGTGAAACCAAAGAAACAGGAAGAAACAGGCCAGGCATGGTGGCACACACCTGTAGTCCCAGCTACTCGGGAGGCTGAGGCATGAGAATCACTTGAGCCTGGCAGGCGGAGGTTGCAGTGAGCTGAGATCATGCCACTGCACTCTAGTCTGGGCAACAGACCGAGACTGTCTCAAACCAACCAACCAACAAACAGGAAGAAAGAAAAATACAGAGGCAACAGCAGAGGACACCTAGACAGATGTCAAGAGACACAGACTCCAAGACAGATCTCTACAGGTACTATACCATTGTACTTTTTTTTTTTTTTTTTTTTTTTTTTTTTGAGACACAGTCTCGCTGTGTGGCCCAGGCTGGAGTGCAGTGGCCCGATCTCGGCTCACTGCAAGCTCCACCTCCCGGGTTCACGCCATTCTCCCGCCTCAGCCTCCGAGTAGCTGGGACTACAGGCGCCCGCCACCACGCCCGGCTAGTTTTTTTTTTTGTATTTTTAGTAGAGACGGGGTTTCACCGTGTTAGCCAGGATGGTCTCGATCTCCTGACCTCGTGACCGACCCACCTCGGCCTCCCAAAGTGCTGGGATTACAGGCTTGAGCCACCGCGCCCGGCCTTTTTTTTTTTTTTTTTTTGAGATGGAGTCCCACTCTGTCACCCAAGTTGGAGCACAGTGGCACGATCTCAGCTCACTGCAACCTCCACTTCCCCAGTTCAAGCGATTCTCTTGCCCCAGCCTCCTGAGTAGCTGGGATCACAGGCACGCGCCACCATGTCTGGCTAATTTTTTTGGTATTTGTAGCACAGGCGAGGTTTCATCATGTTGGCCAGGCTGCTCTCAAACTACCAACCTCAGGTATCTGCCCACCTTGGTCTCCCAAAGTGCTGGGATGACAGGCATGAGCCACAGTGCCTGGCCAGGCATTATACTTTTAATTCTACTTTTGCAAGGGTCTCAAATATCTTAAAATACAGTGCAGCCTGAGTGCAGAGGAAATCCCTGTGCTCGACCACTCCCCATACTGCTGAGGACCAGCTGTTGCCAGACCAGCTGTATTGGAGATAGGCCCTCAGGGATTTCTGTCCCCACTCCTAAATCTTCCACCCTGCAGGATGCCATCTTCGGTCTTCCCCTCTGTCAGGCTTCTAAATAAATGGCTCTTTGCCTTAGAGACTCCAGAAGACAGGCACCATATTCAGACAGTCAAGAATCAAGGTCAGGGAACCGTGTAGTCCAAGAGGCAGAGACATGCAAGCTCATGGCATGCAGAGGCCAAAAGTGAAAGAACCTCTGGTCCAACAACCCCAGAACTGGAATCGTCCAGTGGGAGGTGTTGTACAACCTTCTGCAGCAGGTGAAGCATTCCAAAGGGATGGAACCACAGGAGCCTGAATGCCTGTACTTAGATCCCATCTAAAGCCCCGTGACTCAGAACCAGAGAGTCCGAGAGCCAGACTCACAATTGCAAAAGGCCAGGTACTGCCCGCCAGAGACTGAGACACATAGAATGACCCACACATTACAGAAGTGGGAAGTGGAGGGGCTGGGAGGAATGATGGTCCTGGCAAAATGTGAACGCCAGACCTCCAGGAAGCTCACCTGGAGTCATAGGAGAGGCTGGTGGAGGCAGAGCCCGAGGTGCTGGCAGCGTCGGTGGAGTCGACATCTGAGAAGAAGGTCTGGCCTGAGCTGGCACTGAGAGGGGCAAGATGGTGAGCCTGCTGGTGGCCCGGCCAGCAAGGTCCTGCCAGCCTGGCCCACAGGGTCCCCTAACATGCATCCTTCATCCCAGTGGAGGCCCATCTTCCCACAGCTGAGCTTCCCACCACCACACCTGTCTGTTTCCTACCCAGCCACCCTTTAACCCTTCAAAGTCCAAGAAGTCAAGAAAACCTCCCAGAGCACCCTTCCCTGGCGGTGACATAAGCACTGGTGCCAGTAACTCGAGCGTGATCCGAGGCACCTGTGCAGCACTTCACAGGTCAAGAGTGCTTTCATTGGCATTATCTTGTTTGAGGAAAATAGCTGAGGAGGTTCAGAGAAGTTAAGGAATTTAGGTAAAGCAACATAGCTAGTACTGATAAACAGGGTCTGGAGCTCAGGTCTGACTCTAAAGCCCTCCTGTGTCCTCAGGAAAATACTAAATGACCTTTAATAATTTGGGAAATAAAATGATGGAAGATGCAGTTCCTCCCTTGGGCGTACTTAAGTACGGGGTGCTGTGGAATACAAAGGAGGGCATCCAGCTCAGCCTGGGGAGGGTTAGTGAAGCCTTCCTGGAAGAAGCAGGGTCCTGAGTTTTCAGATGGGCTAGGGCAAGGCAAAGGCGATTTCAGGCAGAGGGAGCAACATGAGCAAAGATGAGCAGGCATCAAACAGCATGGTGAATGTGGATAACCATGGGGCGAGGCGGGGAGAAGCAGGAGGGGAGGGCTGGAGAAGAGGGGAGGGCTGGAGAAGTGGGGAGGGCTGGAGAAGAGGGGAGGGCTGGAGAAGTGGGGAGGGCTGGAGAAGAGGGGAGGGCTGGAGAAGTGGGGAGGGCTGGAGAAGTGGGGAGGGCTGGAGAAGAGGGGAGGGCTGGAGAAGTGGGGAGGGCTGGAGAAGAGGGGAGGGCTGGAGAAGAGGGGAGGGCTGGAGAAGCGGGGAGGGCTGTGGTGCTCTGGGAACAGGGATGTTATGCTGAAAGCTCTACTGCAAAAGGCCCCTGCAGACTCGCGCAGCAGGGATCCTTTTCACTGGGGGCTTGGCTTTCTGCTTGCTTCCCTCCCTGTCTCCAGAGCAGACTTCTCCGCTAGGTCCCTCACTGATACCTTTTTAAACTTTGAATTTCATCCAGCGTGAAGTCAAATATGCTAGCCAGGTGGTGGTTGGTGCTCCAGGCTGAGGTGAAGTCACTCTGTGGACACAGGAAGGAGAGAGGGAGGGTCAGATAGTGAGTATCAAATCCGCCTCCCACACAGGCTGCCTCCTATCCAGCCAGGGCCGCTGAGGGCTGGGCCCTTCCTAGGGTAAGACCATCACTTTTATTCTAAGTGCTGACCGGGGAGCCAAGTCATCCCAGTTCTAGCCCTGCCTTTGTCTCTAGCTGACTGTATGACCTTCACCTCTCTGGACCTCAGTTACTTCGACTGCAAAATGGGGACAATAACCCCTGCCTTGCTTCACTCTTAAGAGATGTCAGGGCCAGGCGTGGTGGCTCACGCCTGTAATCCCAGCACTTTGGGAGGCCGAGGTGGGCGGCTCACGAGGTCAGGAGATCGAGACCATGCTGGCTAACACGGTGAAACCCTGTCTCTACTAAAAACACAAAAAATTAGCCAGGTATGGTGGCGGGCGCCTGTAGTCCCAGCTACTCAGGAGGCTGAGGCAGGAGAATGGAGTGAACCCCAGAGGCGGAGCTTGCAGTGAGCCGAGATGGCGCCACTGCACTCCAGCCTGGGTGACAGAGCGAGACTCCGCTTCAAAAAGAAAAAAAAAAAAAAAGATGTCAGGAAGTGCAGTAAAATTAAATACTGCTTCTAAACCGCAAAGTGCTGGGACATGAGGCATTGCTAGGATTACTGCCCACAGGGAGGGGGCTTCAGGGAGGAGGTGGGGTTACTGAAGGAGGAAAGAAAGTGCTCTGGAATCCTGGTTCCAGGCTGGGCTCTGCCACTTTGATGTGTGGTCTCAGGAAAGTCACTGCCCCACCCTTCCCTCAGTGTCCCTACCTGGACAGTGGGGACAAGAATATTACCTGCCGTTGTACCCCAACTTTGGGTTCCTGGGAGAACTTGGGGGGAGATAAAGCAGGGGTCTTGGAGTGCCTGGCTTAGCTGTAATAGGGACTGGCTTCTCCTTTAAGGGACATGAGAGAGTTCTCTGGGCCTGGGGGACTTAGTTTTCGGCACAGGAAGCCCTAACATGTGCTGACCCTGTGTATGAAAATGGAGAGTAAGAAAACAAGGAACTAACACTGGGAATAGCATCTTCCAGCAAAAACTTTGATCTTTTTCTTCTATAAACTCGCCTTTTCTGCTGCTGGAATTCGTGAGGCAACAAACTGTGGAGACAGAAGAGGGAGAAGGTGGCCCCGTCAGAGCCTGAGGGCCCTAGGATGGCCCAGAGGGAGGCGCCGCAGGGGCGGGAGTCACAGCAGTTGGGGAGACAGGCTCTGAACACAGCTGCACCTTCACAGGGAAGCCTGGGGAGGAGGGAGAATCCTTGGGGGCAGTAGGGATGGGAGGGTGTGGAGAGGGTATAGTGGGCAGAAAAAGAAAAGGTGCCTCCCCAGGCACGTGCATCCAGTTGCCCGGCCCCCCAGTGCCAGGATGAGGGGGCTCAGATGAGCCAGGAGAGCGAGGGACCCCTCACACACACTGCCTTCCCCTTCACCTCCTTGCCCAAGTCCTAATCCAGCAAGGCTGGGTCTTCAGATCTGGCTTTTCCTCCCTGCGAGGCAATGAGGGGGCTGTGGTGGTGAAAGGAGTTGGGGATCTGGGATCTGGGATCCTGCTCAGCCACTACCTAGCCCTCTCAGGGTCCTACAGCTGGGACTGGCTGGGTGCAGGTCCTCCTTGCTTGCTTGGAAGCAGAGAAATCGAGTTTGGCGGCAGCCCTGGCCCCTGGGTCCCCGAGCACTGACCCAGGCTTGCTCTTTCCTCTCTTACGCAGCTCAGAGGAGGCGCTGTTCTCATTTGGCAGCAGTCCCTTGTCAGGCAGCAGCTTCCCTGGTGGGTTCGGTGGGACGCGGATGCGCAGGCGGAAGATGCACTTCTTCTTCTTGATCTCCTTGCCGCAGAGGAACCTGGGGGGTGGGCAGCGGGAGGAGGAAGCTCTGGAGTCCATCAGTTCATCCTCCTGGGGAGTGGGGTCAAGCATGACACAAGCCTCTCTGCCTCCCTGGACCCAGAGCTAAATTCCGGATGCCTCTGGAGATGCTGATTTCCTCAAAGCCCATGGGATGCGGCGTTCCACGTAGAAGATGAGAACACAGCTGGTGCCTCCTCCCTGTGCTTCCTCCTGCACAAGTATGGTTCTTGCTGCTCTTCTCCCTTTTGTTTGCCTCAACCAGCCCCAAGGCCACCTCCTGCAGGAAGGCCTCCTCCAGCTCACAGTGGAACTCCTGTGGTCAAGATACTGGAACCTACTTCATTCTTTTCTCTGGTTTCCCCAGGAGATTGAAAGCAACACTGGGTGGGCTGCCCTGAGGCTGAAGAAGTGACCCAGACACAGCCCTACCCTCTTTAGTACAAGAGGCCCCCTGCCATCCCAATGGACAGTCCTCCATTAGAAGGGCAGGGGGCCTCTTGTACTGAAGAGTAGGGCTTTGTCTGGGCCCTAAACCATGAGAATGTGGAAGAGAGTAGGTAATTCTGCCTAGAGGTGTCTGGAAGAGTTTCAGGGATGAGGACCTTGTTTTATTCCCCACTATGACCTTAGCACCCAGACAGGCCCGATATAGAACAGCAAATCAATGAATACTTGTTGATGGAACAAATGAGTAAAAAAGACTGAAGCACATCCTAGGCAAAGGGCAGAGCATGAGTAAAAGCACCAGGTGGGAAACCAAGGGCTCAGGATGGCTGGCACCCAGAATACAGAAAGCAAAGGGACAGTGGCAGAGGACACAGGCACAGCCTGGTCTTAAAAGGCCTTGAGTGCCAGGTTCAGGAGCCTGGGCATGCCTCTGTGGTGTGGTGAGGGACGTGACCAGCTGTGTGTACTGAGAACTCTGGATGGGAAGGCAGGGGCTGAGGGATGGGTCAGGAGGCTGTAGCCCACCTCAGATGATGCACCCATTCCTCAGTGCCTGGCCCATAAGGCCTAGATGTCTAGAGCAGGAGGGGCCTTCAGAAAGCAGGGGTGCGGCCCCCCTACAGAGCTGAGCCCAGTACCAAAATGTAGCAGGCTGCTGGGGTGGTTGGAGTGGCTGTGCAAAGGAGGTGGGGTGCTCCCTAGATCTTGGAGAATGGAAATGATTCAGAGAGAAGAGGAGGAGGACCCAGGCAGGGAGCACAGCCTGAGCAAAGGCTATGAGGTAGGAAGAAATCTCACCTGTAGATGGCCCCACCACGCTCCCTCCCCACCCTGCACGCACCGGCTTTTGTAACTGTTCAGAGCGTTGAGGAGATGCGGTCCTCGATCTGTCACAGGGGTGCTGGTGAGCTGTGGGAGAACAGGCCAACATAACATCAGACCCAGGCACATGGCGCGTGGGGAGGCCCCAGCCCCTACTCCCTCCCTTCCATCTCCTGATGCTTCTGAGTCCTCCAGGTGAGGACCACTGACTCACTCCAGGATCTCAGATAAGCCTTTTCATCTTTCCAAGTTCATTCCCATCTGTAAATGGACAGAATACCTCCTGACCTAACTGTATTGGGAGCTTTAAAAAGTCCATACCCTTGACCCAGTAATGATACTCCATGGAATCTATCATGGAATCTATGTATCTGCAGATACAACATGAAATGGGAACAAAACTTCACATACAAAACGGTGGCATTGTTTCTAATGGTGGACGAATGGGAAAGAAACTGCCCAACAGGAAGGAAACAAGTAAGCTATGGTAGAAACCAATGCAGCCATTAAATTAGCTGGGCATGGTGGGGGGCGCCTATAATCCCAGCTACTCAGGAGGCTAAGGCAGGAGAATTGCTTGAACCCAGGAGGTGGAGCTTGCGGTGAGCCAAGATAGCGCCACTTCACTCCAGCCTGGGCAAAAGAGCGAAACTCCATTTAAAAAAAAAAAAAAAAAAAAAAAAAAAAAAGTTTAATGAAGATTCTAATAATATGGAAAAGAATAATGTATACTAAAAATAAGATTATTTAAAATTGCATATACTGTATCATTTAAACCATGAAACAGAAAAAATATTCATAGAAGAGAGTCAGAAAGGAAATGTACCTATGCATTAGTTCTAGTGATTTCTGGGTGGTGTGATACGGATTTTTTAAAAAGTATACTTCCTTATACTTTTTGGTACTTTAAAGATTTTTCATCAGGAATATGTACAATTAAAAAAAAAATCAGGGCCGGGCACGTGGCTCACGCCTGTAATCCCAGCACTTTGGGAGGCTGAGGTGGGCAGATCATGAGGTCAGGAGATCGAGACCATCATGGCTAACATGGTGAAACCTCGTTTCTACTAAAACTACAAAAAATTAGCCGGGGATGGTGGTGACACCTGTAGTCCCAGCTACTTGGAAGACTGAGGTCGGAGAATGGTGTGAACCCAGGAGGTGGAGCTTGCAGTGAGCTGACATCAAGCCACTGCACTCCAGCCTGGGTGACAGAGTGAGACTCCATCTCAAAAAAAAAAAAAAAAAAAAAAAAAAAATCAGAAAAAAAGTTACTAAAAACCAACTCTGTGTGTATCTTTTAAGGTTTTATAATATCTATTTTTTTAAAAAAATTATCAAACACTGTAAATGAAGATGTTATTACATAAAATGTTTTACAAAGCATAAAGGTTATTCTTTTAAAATTCCTTTTCATCGAAGAAGGATTTGGGGCAGTCTATAGAGAAGATGCCTCACTCTGTACGTGATGGAGGGGATTCTAAGGATGTCATTAGGGAAAAGAAGACACAGCACCCCCATGGGAGTGATTAGGGATCACTGGCTCCAGCTATGGCTCAGCCCCAAAGCTCTGCTGACCACAGGCAAGTCACTCTCCAGCTCTGACTCTGAAAGTCTCCGTTTGTTACTTCACTCCATGGATCTGAGGCTCTCAGGCCCCTGGTGACCCACTATTCCGCATAGGATCAGCAGTGGGCAGACCCACTCCATGTTGCATTCTAGCCAGGAAATCTGGAGTGGGTCAAATACTCAGCAGAGAGTTGTGTTCCAGCCAGACTTGATCTAGGGCCTCAGCTCCACTCCACTGAGCTGGGGAGGCCCCAACCTGCCCACTGCCAAAATCTGGGATTGGGAAGGCCCTTAAAGGACACAGGCTCAGAGGCCTGGACTCAGGGATGCAGCAACTCAAGGGTGAGAGTTGAGACCTCCATCCTAGTCCTGCACTGCGTGGCCCTGGGTAAACCTCTCTGTCTCCTGCCACTGACATCCCACAACCCCACATACCTTGCCAAGCTGCAGGAGTTCCCAGTGGTGGTTGACAAAGGCCAGAATCTCCTCAAAGTCAAAGTACTTCTTCTTGCTCTGTACCCCCAGATTATAGAGGGCCAGGTGAACCACATCCACCCTGGGCAAGGGGGCAAGGAGGTGGGACCAGGTGAGGTGGCAGCCTGCTCAGCCAGCATCACAGCTTTCTGGGTCCAGGCTGAGAGACAGGGGCAGAGCTGGGACCCAGTAGCTGGAAACGGAATCGTTCCAGGAGGGAGGAGGGAGGGGAGAAGCTGGAAGGAGCAGCGGTCGGTTTGGACTAAGCCCCACCCTCTCACCATCGCAGGGGCAGCCTCTCGATGTACTCTGGGCCCTGGTTACACACGGAACAGAAGAACAGGTAAAACCTGTGGGTGGGCAGAGAAGGGGGCCTATGGTGGGAGGGGCTCGGACACCCCCCCAGTCCAGCCCCCTGATCTCCTCACTTGCCACCTGCCTTCCCATAATCTTCTCACTCCCAGGGCTGCTGGCCACTGGGGGGCAAGGACAGAGTAGGACAGGGACTAAGAGATACCCCATATTCCTTCTAGCCCCTGCCCTCAATCCCCTCCCCAATTCTTGCCCTGAAGCATGGCTGAGTTCAGAGAGAGTGAGCTGAGCTAGGGCTGCCATGGTCACCCTCTTCCCCTCAGAGACAGACACACACGCAATCACAAATGACATGAGACACCAACCAAAAGATGCATAACATCAGGTTTGACATCCATAATGACTCCATTAGCTTAGCTCCATCAGCTAGAAGCCATGTTAAGTCGTCCATTTCCCCAGCAGCTTCTGTAACAACCCTGGGCAGGGCTGGCGCACAGACTGTGTCACCCCTTCTTCCCCAGACACTTAAGAGACTGGGGCGTAGGGAAGGCAGGCATTTATCTAAGGTACGCCACAAATCAATGGCAACTAGGGATGTGGCCCAGAATACTTCTTTACTGCCTCCTGGCCCTGCATAGCTGGGAGATCCCCTACCTTGAGCTGCCTCCATTAAACAGGTAGGCATACATTGTCACAGACCCCCTCTTGTCTGGAGCCTGGCAGTCACCCTGCAGGAGTTGTTGCTGCCATCCCTGCCCCCTCCCTACCACGCCCAAAGCCCAGTTAGACCAAATTAGCACCTACCGGTCTCCAAACATCATGGGCTCATTGAGGCACTGGGTGCAGGCCTCGTGGAACCACTGTCTGCACCGGTAACATTGCAGCATCCGCAGGTACCATCTGGAGAGACAGAGGAGCCAAGGTCAGCCAGAACCACACCCCCAGTCAGGTATGAGCTTTGGCAACCTTTCCCAACTTAAATTTGCCCTCTACTGGCAGAAAGGGAAGATAATTCATAGTTACTGAGCACTTAGGCTGTGCCAAGGGAGGACCTGGGAGTTGGACATATACTCTCATTTGACCTCACAACCTGGTAAAAGATGGGACACTGTCTCCATATTACACATGAGTCACAGGTGAAATGGCTTGCTCTAGCTCACTCAGAAGGCAAGTGGAGGATGATGACTCAAATTCTAGTCTCCCTAACTTCAAAGGCTGTGCTCTCCTTGCCATGCCACAATGAAGCCACCATTTCTGGACTTGCTGCTTCCTAAACACTGCTGACAGGGAAACGTTTGCCTTGGAGACTACACAGGAGAATAATGGTTTCTGTCAGCTGCCCGGGGGCGAGACTACATCTGGCTTTTCTCACCTGCAACTGTATCTGCTCTATCATGGTCATCCAATAACTATTCATAGAATATGAAGAGCAAAATACTCAATGCTTCATTGACACCTTGTCAGGTGAGCTGCAGGTTAAAATGCAGATTCCTTGGTCCACTGCAGACCTATTCAATCTTTGGAGAAGCCTCTGGGATGCATTTTTAATCAGCATCCTGTGCAACCCTGCCCATAGGTGTTGAGAAGCACTTCGTTAATGCAAGAAAGGTTTCCATAAGCATTTCTCCATCTGACAATACTTGGGGAAGTTCATAGGCCTGAAGTTAAGGTTAAGCCCATTTGAGAGATGAAGTAGTTCAAGCATTGCCCAAGTTACCCCGCTGGAGCTTGGGGCTGAGATTCAGGACTTCAGAGGGTCCTGACGGCTGAACTTCCTGAGGCCAGAGACGCTACCTCTTACATCTATGGTTCCTTCCACAATGCCAAGTGCACTCAGCCCAAGGGAGCAAGCTCAGCTGCTATGGCTACATAGGGACCCAGGTCGGCAAGGAAGCATCAAAGACTCTTGCCACAGAGCCAGCACAAGAATTCCCTCCACAGTGGCCCCGACATAACATGCCCCGCCCCCCGTCCCCTACCGCTGCCTGACTGCACATCTCCAGGGAAACCAATCTTTCCTATTTTTGGAGACAGGGTCGTCTTGCTTTGTCACCCAGACTGGAGTACAGTGGCATGATCATGGCTCACTGCAGCCTCCATCTCTCAGGCTCAAGTGATCCTCCCACTTCAGCCTCCTGAGAAGTTGGGACTACAGACATGTGCCACTGCGCCAGGCAGGAAAAGGATCTTAACATCTTACCAGCAGCCGGTTCCACTGACTCTGACAGTGAAAAGGTTATCTTGACTTTCATGCATTAGAACCACCACTACCACCAGTAACAGCTCACATTTTTTCCAGTGTTTACCAAGTGCCAGACACTATGTGAACCTCTATGTGAATTATGTAATTCACGCTCTGCTCATAATCACCACATGATGGGGAAACTATTCAGAGAGCTGAGGCTCAGGGGTTGTACAGCTGGTAAGGAGCAGGGCCAGGACGTCGACGTCCAGGGAGGATTCGCACTGTGTCCGACCCAGGCTCTTAACCACACTTCAATACTTCCTCGTTTCCTACAGAGCTCCAAGGAAACACCTCTAGCCCTGCTCCACAGTGCTAAATGCCACGCGGAGCCCGGCCCTCGGTTCTCCCCTTCAGGTCCCGCCCCCTCGGGCCCCACCCCGAGGCCTCCCCTTCGGGAGCCGCCCCTTGAGGCCTCGCCTCCTCAGGTCCTGTCCCCGAGGCCTTACTATTCCCTCCTCCCCACCCCGCCCCTCCACAGGCTGCTTCTCAACCAGCCCCAACTCCCTGGCATCCTGCTTGGGCTGTCGTAACCCGCCAGGTCCGCCTCCCGAGACCTCGCCCCAAGGTCTAACCTTCCGGGCCCGCCCCTCGAGGCCCCCCTCGAGGCCCCGCCCCCAGGTCTAACCTGCGGAGTTCACTTCCCGAGGTCCCGCCCTCAGGGCCAATCTTCCGGGCCCACCCCTCGAGGCCCCGCCTCCGTAGCGGCTGACACCCCAGTCCCGCCCCCTGGGCCCCACACCCCCGGCTGACACTCCAGGCCCGCCCCTCGAGGCCCTGCCCCCACAGCACAGCACGCTGGACCCGCCCTCAAGGTCCCCGCCTTGGCTGACACTCCAGGCTCGCTCCCTATGGGCGGTCCCCGCCGCCGATTCTCGCAGACCTGCCCTGCCGCCCGGGGGTCCCCAACCCCCTGCCTTACTCTCCGGGCCCGCCGCAGTAGCAATAGCATTGCTGCTGGTTGGTGCGGTGGGGCGAGTCCCACTCGAGCTCTTCGGGCTGGTAGGACAGCACCATCTTCACGGCCTGCAGCGTCCTGGCGATGGCGCCCTTCTTCAGCGCGCCGCCTTTCTGGGGGGAGACGAGGGCCCCAGTCAACCACCAGGTCCGGGTGGACCACGCGAGTCAGCACAAGGCTGTCTATCGAGGGAAGTGCTGCCAGGGTTTGGGGGACCCGCAGATATTCCAATGTAGTCAGAAAAGCAAGAAGCTTTTTCTCATTAATTCCAAACCCATCCCCTCTATCCCAGAAGGAACTCCGTTGATAACAGAATTAAGAGTAATAAGCGCAATAAAGGCAACAATTACCAATCTGTATTTACATGGATTTTCTTTTTTAATAGTAAAGTATCATTTATTGGTCCTGTTATTCCCGACACCAAACCCATCTCCACTTTACAGTTGAGGAAACTGGGGCTCAGGGAGTCTACAAATCCTGGCCAAGGACAGTGGCAGAGGCGCTATCTGTCTCCTAAGCCCAGGTATGGCCCTTCTGCTTGGAGCTCAGGCTCTGTGATTGGAGTCTCTGGGCTGCTCAATGGAGGAGGCAGGAGAGGCAGGGACTGGGGAGGATGAAAGGCTCACCCGCACAGCCAGTGCGAAGATGCAGCGTCGGCAGAACCAAGGTGTGAGCAGGGGCTGGTCAGCACTGCCCGCTATGGGGATGTGGCACTGCTGGTGGTAACCTACGGCAGAGGAGGGGGCAGTGAGCGCCCACAGGGACGCCGTGGCCCAAGGCCAGTTGGCCCAAAGGAGGCAGGACTGGGAAGGCTGAGGGAAGTCCTAGGAGCTCTGCCTGCCAGCTGCCGGGAGCCTGGCTGCTGATGCCCACCAAGGTGGCCAAGTCAGTGTCCAGGCTGGGAATTAAATGACAGCATTGGCCAGTTGGGGTGGGGAGGGGGGGCACAGGAAGGTCTGACTTCAGTGCCTGAGCCCCATCTTTCCCACCCATCCTCGCCGTTTAGCAGGGCCCCAAATTACATACACCATCATACCCTCCCAGCTTTCCCCAGGATCTCCTCCCGAGCCCTCACTCACAGCAACTGGCCCCCTTTCACCCTGGAGTGCCAAGAGAAACAGGAAGCCAGCAGAGGCCCCAACAGGCTAGAGCAGTACCCATCAGGGGCCAGTGCGTGGAGACCCATAGGTTGGGGCCTTCTCAGGGCCCTGCTCTCTCCACTCACCCAGGCCACACTTCCCGCAGATGAGGATCTCATTCAGCGGCCCTGATGTCTTCCCCAGGCAGATGTTGCACTTGGGCTCCTCTCCTGGAACGCCGGCTGAAAGAGAGGCCCTCGAGGGTCAGATCCAGCTCACAGGAATGAGAAGTTTTATACTCACTCTCCAGATGCCCAGCCTCTACTGTCTGCTAGGCCTAGCACTAGGCCCCACATGCCGCCTCACTGAATCTCCCCTACCACTCTGAGATGCCTATCATCATTACCATTCTAAAGATGGGGAAATTGAGGCTTTGAGAGGTTAAGTCCCTTGCTTAGCTAGTAAGGAGAGGGTGGGATTAAACCCATGGCTATTTGACATCTAACCCTTTGTTCTTTTGACCACATCATGCTGCCTCTCCCGCCTTATTTAACTTGTTTTGTTAAATTGTCGTTAAATAATTTTTTTAAACTTTATTATGGGATAATATACCTTTTTTGTTTGTTTTGTTCAGATGAAGTCTCACTCTGTAACCCAGGCTGGAGTGCAGTGGCATGATCTTGTCTCACTGCAACTTCCGCCTCCCTGGTTCAAGCAATTCTCCTGCCTCAGCCTCCTGAGTAGCTGGGATTGCAGGTGCATGCCACCACGCCTAGCTACTTTTTATATTTTTAGTAGAGATGGGGTTTCACCATGTTGGCCAGGATGGTCTCGAACTCCTGACCTCAAGTGATCCGCCTGCCTTGGCCTCTCAAAGTTCTGGGATTACACACGTGAGCCACTGTGCCTGGCCTAGAAGTTATAATGAAACTCCATCTTCTCATCACTTATGAACTCATGGCCAATCTCGTTTCTACTATATTCCCACCCACTTCTCCTTCCTGTAATTATTTTAAATTGAGTCCCAGATACCCAATAGATTTTCCATAAATATTTCAGTATGTATTTCTGAAAGATCAAGACTCTTTTTAAAAAACATAATTACAACACCTTTACTGCACGTAAAAGTTAACATAATTGCTTAATATCATTAACAAATTCAGTTAATTTCTCATTTCCAATTGTCTCTTAAGTACAAATGCCTTAATACTTTTAAGTCTGTTCTTCTGAATCAAGGTCCCCAAGTAAAGTCCATACATGGTGACTGGCTGATGTTTTTAAAATTACTTTTAATCTACAGGTCCCCTCTCCATCTCTTCCTTTGCATTTTATTTTGGTTGAAGAATAAATATGTTTTTATGTGTGAAAGGTTTGTACCTATACATTAAACACATTTTGATACGTGTTTCTGTCTTCTTTCTCCAGCACGCTGAAAGTTTTGTAAGGGTAGAAATGGTATCTCTTCAGCCGGGCACAGTGGCTCACGCCTGTAATCCCAGCAGTTTGGGAGGCCGGGGTGGGCGGATCACAAGGTCATGAGTTCAAGACCAGCCTGCCCAATATGGTGACACCCCCGTATCTACTAAAAATACAAAAATTAGCCAGGCATGGTGGTGTGTGGCTGTAGTCCCAGCTACTCGGGAGGCTGAGGCAGAAGAATCGCTTGAACCCGGGAGGCTGAGGTTGCAGTGAGCCAAGATCGCGTCACTGCACTCCAGCCTGGGTGACAGAGCGAGACTCCATCTCAAAAAAAAAAAAAAAAAAAGAGGCTGGGCACAGTGGCTCACGCCTGTAATCTCAGCACTTTGGGAGGCCGAGGTGGACAGATCACAAGGCCAGGAGATTGAGACCATCCTGGCTAATATGGTGAAACCCCGTCTCTACTAAAAATACAAAAATTAGCCGGGCGTGGTAGCGGGCGCCTGTAGTCCCAGCTACTCGGGAGGCTGAGGCAGGAGAATGGCGTGAACCCGAGAGGCAGAGCTTGCAGTGAGCCAAGATCACACCACTGCGCTCCAGCCTGAGTAACAAAAAAAAAAAAAGAAAGAAAGAAAAAAAAAAAAAAAAGAAATGGTACCTCTTCATCTCTGTATCCCCAGGACCTTATAGAGTGTGGCATGTAACAGGTGTTCCAAGACCTGTTTGTTGAATATATGGCCAAACAGGAACCTTGCCTCTTATTCCTGAACATGCTCCCAGGAAGGTGGTGTCCACAGTGCGTCTCAGTAAGTCCTCACTGGCTTAATGAAGCAATGGATCAATAACTACAGTGGTGTTCAACCTTATGCTCTAATCTCGGGAGATACCGGAGGGTCACCATTCTGCCCAGAAGGGGCAGTTCTGGCTAGGAGACAAGCCATTCTTCAGCCGATCACTGTGGGTACCTCCAAGGAGCCTGATATGTGGTGGGCCTCCACAGGAGGTCAGCTAAGGTGCATGGTCTTCTCCATCTGGCTCCTTATGCTTTCAATAAGGGGGTAAACCAGGAGAGGAGATCCTCATTGCTTTGGATATTTATATAATACATTTCAGGGGTTGGAGAGGAATCGGTCTGCACTGGCCACAATTTCTTGGAGAAGGGGGCAATTTGAAAGCTTTACTAACTGGCTGGGTTCTGCAGCCTCTACTTGGCAGGCTTCTTGGAATCATCTCTTACGGTAACAAATTCTTTTTTTTTTTTTTTTTTTTTTTGAGACGAAGTCTCGCTCTGTCGCCCAGGCTGGAGTACAGTGGTGCAATCTCAGCTCACTGCAACCTCTGCCTCCTGGGTTCAAGCAATTCTTCTGCCTCAGTCTCCTGGGTAGCTGTATTTTTAGTAGAGACGGGGTTTTACCGTGTTGATCAGGCTGGTCTCAAACTCTTGACCTCAGGCAATTCACCCACCTTGGCCTCCCAAAGTGCTGGGATTACAGGCATGAGCCGCTGTGCCCAGCTGGTAACAAATTCTTGAGTAACAGCTTCTCTAAAACCAATAGCACTGAGCTAAGCATTTTACATGGATTAGCTCACTTAAGCCTCCCAACCACCCTATGAAGCCAGTATTTCACTTCATCTTTCACATGAAGAAACTAAGACTCAGAGAGGTCATATTACTTGCTCTGCAAATGCAGCTAGTAAGTGGCAAAGCTGGTCCAAGGTCTACCTGACCCTAAAACCTGCTTCTTCCCCCTCTAGGGGCCATGTCTCTTCTCCTGTTAGAGTATAAATGGCAAACATGTTTCTCCTCTCATGCCAACTCTGATTGACAGGTTTTGGGGCTCCATGTTGAAAGCACATGTGTTGTCAATGGCTACTGATGTCTGTTGTGTGTATAGGAAGGGAGAATGGTGGCAAAGATGGCCCTGACTTGCCATCTCTGTAAGGGAGAGATGTCAGCTTTCTGAAGGCAGGGATGGTACCCAACCCAGATTCCTTTCAGCCCTGAAAGCTGGTCTAGCTCCATCCAGGCATGTCCATCTTCACCCTGCCTGACTTATCTCTGCTTTATTGTTTTTTCTCCCATTCCTCTGGACTCCTTGCCCCGTGGAGAGGGCTGCTTCCACTAGTTTTATTCATATGTTAAATCGGGGATGCTGTGCTTGCATCTAGAGCTGACAATTCTGATTACCTGGACACGCCCCCTTTTCTAGCCCAGATTGACCCAGAGCTTTGAGCAGTTGGAGCTATAGTGTTGTCAGGAAGCAAACACAGGCCTGAGGCCCAGTCTGGCCCTCCCAACACCTCCCTGAGCTACCTTCCCCACCTGCCCAGCCTCCCTCCTGGGGTATGAATCCTCAAGGGGATGACTGATGTCCTAAGTACCTTCCCAAGTCAATATACAACCAGATTAGATCATCATCACGGGGGGGCTTGGGGTTCATGGACAAGGGCAGATGCCAGGAGTAAGAGATGGAAGGAGAGAAGGAAGAAACGAAGGCAGCAGAGGAGAGAAGACCTGGCGAGGGTGGGGGCTACCTGAAATGTTAGGAAAACTCACCATGCTGTATGTCCTTCCATAGGACCCAGTATTTGGAATTATCTTCGAAAGTCACGAGGCAGCTTTGCTTAGAGCTGCTGACCTGGGGCACAGATAGGAAGGAGCAAGTGAGAAAGGGTTGGGGAAAGCCAACCTGGAACATAGTCTTCCTCCCTCATTTTTGTCTCCATATGCTCCAGAAAGCAGGGCTAGAAGGGGAAGGAGGATGGCAGTTCCTGGACAGGGTGTACTCCTTGTCATTGGAGTTGCACAGCCAGGGACCCATGGATGAAAACTTGGTCAGAATGTTGAGGACAGAAGCACAAGTCAGATGCTCCTCTGTGATCCTCTCGAACCCGACTTTTTTGCTTTGTAGGCTCTCAGAGCACTTTTCTAAAGAACTGGTTGGATGATGTTGACCCTAAGGATGGTGCCTGCAAGACCAGGCTCTGGCTCCTCCCACCACCAGCTTTGGGCATGGGGGACAAGAAGGGAATTCCCTGGCAATCCCCCTGCCCCCTGGTCTGACAGCCAGGCTGGAACATGAGCAGAGAGATGCTGAGCCTGAGAACAGGGGCCAGAGAGGACGAGTTTACCCTCTTGATCTTCCCGAGGTAGTACAGGCCATCTGTCCACCGGCACAGCACATACTGGCCCTCCGTCAGCTTGGACATCAAGTCTCTGAAGTTGTTCTTGACCTTCGCCAGGGCTCCCTTGTTGGGGAGGTGGCTGGTGGCACCATAGGAGTCCCGAGTCCCTGGATCCAGAGCTCGATTCTCCATCAGTTTCCCCTGACACTGGGAGAGGCAGAACAGGGTTTTTACTTCTTGCTTCCCTGCTTCAGAAATCCCATTAGGGGAAGGAAGGAAACCACCATTTCTGTGTACTGTGCTGTAAGCCAGACTTATTTATTATCTCACTAATGCCTCGTGGCCATCCTATGAGGGAGATATTACTATTCACGTCTTACAGATAGGCAAACAGGTGTGTCAAGGAGAAGAGGCTGATGGGCCAAAGGCAGAACCATGGCCCATACCACACTGCCTTTTAAAGAGAATGGATCTCTCAACCCACACAGAACAAAGTCCCCTACCCAGCGGGCCTGAACCACTCCCTGTTTCAGGAGGCTGAGGTTTTATTCCTTAAGCAAACACACTCCATGTGCTCTGGATGGATGATCTTCTCCAGGGGAGCGGCTGGGTTTTATTTTTACCCCCAACCCCTGCAACCATCCCTACCCTGTCCAGAGAAAACTCACCTAGAAAGGAAAACTGGGTGGCTTGTAACTAGTGTAGCCTGGGTCATCTGTCTTTTGTAATCCCCCCTTCTGTTCTAAATTATGAGCTGATTTAATGGAAACCAATTCTGGGACATTTAAACCCACTTATGCTTTCACCCAGATACACATTTGCTGTAGTGAAGTCATCCATCCCCATGCCAGCCTCTCCACCCCTGTCTCTCACCATCCTAGTCAACGTGCAGTTCACCCATTGATTTCTCTCTCCCTGCTAGTGGCACTGCCTCCATGCATCTCAAACTCCTCTAAGCAATGAGTTGCGACAGCAGGCCATTTTAAGTGCCATGATTTCTGGTTTTCCAGCTCTAGCTTCCATCCTCCTGCCCTGGTCTGAGTTCAGGCCTCATCTTTTGCTTGGGCCATTCATTCATTCATTCATCACTCAGTAACAGTTTCCTGGGCCTTGCGCTCACCTCCACTAGGCATCTGGGGTGGAGAACGATACTACCTGCACCCAGTGCTAAACAGGTCGCTCCTGCATTCCTGCTTCTCCACCAGACTCATCCGCAGGGCCACCAATGTCCTTCCAGAAACCTTCTGGGGCTCCCCACTGCCTTCACTGGTGCTCAAAGCCGTCCCTAACGCCCCCTCCTTCCCTGCTGGGCTCACCTGGTTCCATGCCCCTCCACACACTCTCCACTACAGCCACACATAGCCTTGCTCTTTCCCCGAGGGCCTACTCGGGTCTCCTCCTTGTGGCCATGGCGCTGGGCACCTGGTGTTATGACTATCTGTTCACAGGGAGAGAGTCCAGTGCCTGTTTCTGCGTGGTGCCTGTGTGTACTCCTGTGCGACTGGGCAGGATGATGTCTACGGCATTGTGCCAGGGAGTGTGTGAAGCTAAGTACGAGTTTACGTGCGGGGCCCCGGGGCGAGCCGGGCACTGCAGTGGTCTCGGCTCCCCAGATGGTGGCGTGGCCACGACCCTCTCCACCCCCACTCCCATCTCCTTTCTCTCCAGCGCAGAGCGCATAGGCTCCCGCGCAGGGGATGCGGTCTGAACCCCTGTCCTCTCCATGCCACCTGGCTCGCTCGGCGCTGCGAGGTCCCCGCCAGCCCGGCCTGAGGCCAGGCCGGGGCCGCTGCAGGTTCACAAACTGACACTTCCTCCCCCGCTGCGCCTCTGGGAGCCGGCCGGGTCGCCGCACCCGCCTCCACCCTGGCCGGGCGGGGGCCCCCGGGTGGCGCCCCCCCAGCCCCCGCCTCCGTCCTCCCGGAGCGGGCCCCCGCGGGCTGTGATTGGTTGATTCAAACCCATTTGCAAAGAAATGCCTGTTTGCGGGTTCCCGTCTGCGTCCAGTTCAAATCCGCGGCACCGGGAGCGCGGGGCCGGGCGGGGGCAGGAAGCGAGGATGATTCATGCGCCGGGGCCTCTCCCAGGGCGGCCGTTGGCTTTTTAAAAAGGGTGATCAGGAGGGGGTAAAAAGCTTGCAGAAGCACCCCCTTCGGGTTCAGCGCTCCTCTCCTCAGTCGCTCGGACGCCAAGCCTCCCCCATCCCAACCCTGCCGCAGCCTGACTTCGGACGTGAGCGAAATGCCAAACGCTCGTCCGTCCTTCCCCCACCCCGACAGGAAAATTAAAGATCGGGGGCAAGGAAGAACGACCTGTCACCCACGCCCCCCGGGGCTCAGGAACCCGGGTGGGGCCCCTTTGCCCCGCAGGTACCCTGCACGCCCCGTCCCCACCCCCGAGCGCCCCGCTCCATAGGAGTCTCACCCCCCGGAGGCGTTCGGGCCGCCAAAGTTCAGGGAGATTTCGAAAAGAGAGGGATGAGGGCCGGGAGAGGAGAGTGTGGCGGGGAGTCCGCCCAACAGCGCAGAACTCACCGCGAGGCTGCGTGTCCGCCGGTCCCACTTGGAGTCTGGCCACCAGGCGCATCGGTGGCGGAGGCGGCTGCGCTCGGCCCGCGGCTGCCCGGCCGAGTGTCCGCCAGTGGGGCCGGGGTCGGGGTCTCGGCGGGGGCGGGGCGGGGCGGGGGCGCCGCGGGGAGGAGGGGGAGGCGGCGGAGGGAGGGGCCGGGGCGCTCAGGAAGGGGCCCCCCGGGCGCGGGGCGCCATCTTTTTCGCGTTTTCCCGCGAATTATTGACGTCCCGCTTATGTAATTAGCGGGGGCCGCGCCGGCCTCGCCATTGGAGCCCGCGGCCGCCGGGCCCCGCAGCGCCGCCTGCCCCCGCCCACCCCGCGGGCGCGCATCCTCCGCGGCCACTATCCCGGACCTGGGCCCCCCAGCCGAGAAGCGGCCACACCGCGGCGCACACGGAGACGCCAGGCAGTGCGCATGGCGCACACTGCCGCTCGCACACTTGTTGAGGAAACACAGCTCTGCGCGCAGGCACCGGCAGACCCTGGCACAGACACACAGCAGGGCGGCGCGGACCCTTGGCGCAGACAGGCAGACACAGACCCAGGACGGCCAAACGGGGCACACAACAGCATGCACTCACAGCACAGGCGTTCGGCACAGAGACACAGCCCAAGCGTAATGTAGATACACAACACACAGTGCACAGCGCACAGACACAGGTCAGAACACACCGCAGCATGTACAGGACACACACCACAAAGAGAAGTACTGTACACACCAGCCATAGGCATAGATACACAAGGAGGAACACACTGTACACAACAGACACACAACAGAACATGCATATAAGGTAGACGGACATAACACATAAAGCCACAACGCAAGAACAACACAGGCGGGCAAGAGACGCAAGTTTTCCTGAAAAGGGGGCATTCAGATAGGTTGTGGAAATAGGTTGGTGGGTGTGCCAGGTGGAGGGAATTTAGTGGGCTAACAATGCAATTTTTAAAATATGGGTTAAGAATATCAAAAGGCAATTCACAAAAGAGGAAACCTACATGGCCGAAAAATAGCCCCAAACAACAAACTGCATAGACAGTGCACAGAAATACATGGTAAAATCGCAAATATATGCCACACGCATAACACGTCATGTAAATAAAGGGCACACAATGAAAGATAACATGCACAAAGTCATAGGAATGGCAGATGGAGGCAGTGGGCAGAGCTCCAATCACAGGGTCCCTGCCCTGGGGAGAAAAGGCAGACATGGTCTCACCCAGACTCACTCTTGGGGGAAGGGGGGAAAACGCTTACCAATAACCCCACCCCCATCCTTGTCCTCAGTCCACCGCGCCCACTTCTGTGGCTACCATCCCACTCTGCAGACACCCCCACCAGACAGGGATGTGTCCTTCTCAGGCCAGCACCTTCCCCCAGAGCCTTCCCTATTCACTGTCAGTTGCTCAGTCTGGGCCCTCTGCCTCCTGGCCTTGGAGCATGATCTGTGCTGCCCCCCACCTCACCTTCTCAGCAGAGATCCAGGAATCCTCTCACCTCCTTCCTCATTTCCTTCCGCTCCTTGATCCTCCTGCTCTCACCTGCCTCACTGCCCCGTTCTGGATCCTGGGCCTCAGCAGAACCTAGCACTGCTGAGCACCTGCCTGAACCTGGAAGGAAAGCTTGGGAGCAGCCTCATGGCACAAAATCTCCCAATCCCGGAGAGCACATTTTCAAGTCCCAAAGGAGCCCTAGGATTGTGCTACTTAACCATGTTCTGCTCAGAGAACGTGTGTCCAACGCGGGTAGGGTTGATGATGGGAGCAGAACACTCCCACTAGCTTCTAAGCTGGCTGGGTCTGCCTTCAGGATGCTGGGGGACAGAGATGACAGAGGGAAGTGCTCACCTCTGAGGCTATAGGCCAGCTGCACCCACTACTGGCCATGGGAGCCTAAGTGTGTCACTTCAACTCTTTTTTTTTTTTTTAAACAATTCTTGCTCCTGAGACTTTAACTCTTAAGCCTCCGTGTCCTCACCTAAATAGAGTTCTTGGGAAGGTTAGAGTTAATATATGCAAAGCCCCTGGTGGCTGGTGGGTGTGCAGTAAGTGATCATTGTATTAATACTTTCTTAAGAAATTCTGTATTCAGAATCTTGATGGCCCCACTGTGTGGGACTAGAGCACGGGGATGGGAGACACACAGGTGGATGGGAGACAAGGGACTGGCAATCTCGTGGAGGAGGTGGTGTTGATGCATAAATAAATAAGGGGATGGTGCTGTGAGCTGCACATGGAATTGAATTGTCCTGGCTTCAAGTCCAGCTCTGCCTCTGAGCCAGGACGGGGTCTTGGGTTAGCTAGACCCTCCTACACCATGTTTCTTTGTTTAAAAGAGGGTAATAATACTATCCATCTCGTGGGGCTGTCGCATAAATGCTCAAATAAGACAATGAAGGAGCAGGTGCTTTTGTAAACTAAAAAGTTTGATACCAAAATAAGAAGTTAAAACACGGCCGGGCGCGGTGGCTCAAGCCTGTAATCCCAGCACTTTGGGAGGCCGAGACGGGCGGATCACGAGGTCAGGAGATCGAGACCATCCTGGCTAACACAGTGAAACCCCGTCTCTACTAAAAAATACAAAAAACTAGCCGGGCGAGGTGGCGGGCGCCTGTAGTCCCAGCTACTCGGGAGGCTGAGGCAGGAGAATGGCGTAAACCCGGGAGGCGGAGCTTGCAGTGAGCTGAGATCCCGCCACTGCACTCCAGCCTGGGCGACAGAGCGAGACTCCGCCTCAAAAAAAAAAAAAAAAAAAACCAAAAAAAACACTACCGAACAGGAAATTATAAATGCCACGAGAAAGGTACAGTGTCACCAGTGATTGTTTAGAGGCAACTCTAACTTTGAATTGAGGAAAGAGAATAAGTTTCCCAGAAAAAGTAGCATTCAGTTAGGTTGTGGAAACAGGGAGGTGGGTGTGCCAGGTGGAGGGAGTTTAATGGGCTCATCAACGATCCAATTTTGAAAATACGGCTTAAGGATATCAACAGGCAACTCACAAAAGAGGAAACCTAAATGGCTAAAATAACCTAAAATGTGAAAAGATGTTCAACCCCAATGGCCACGTGAGAGATGCAAATGAAGAGAACTGTGATACACCATTACACATCCACCAGATGGGCACGGTAGTCGAGTCTGTCAATACAGGGGAGTGGGGGGTGAGGATGTCGCACGGTGGGAACCCTCAAATGCCTATGGAGATATGAACTGGCAAAACGTTTTGGAGAACAGTTTGGCAACATGTAAGAAAGTGGAAGATACTCACAGCTACAATTCAATGACTCCACTCCAGTCATTCAGCACATAACTGTGAAAATTTAGAAATTAATGAATTATCCATGAACAGCAGTCCAGATAGGCCGGGCAAGGTAGCTCATGCCTGTAATCCCAGCACTTTGGGAGGCCAAGGCGGGTGGATCACTTGAGGTCAGGAGTTCGAGACCAGTCTGACCGATATGGCGAAACCCCATCTCTACTAAAAATACAAAAATTAGCTGGGAGTGGTGGTGTGTGCCTGTAGTCCCAGCTACTTGGGAGGCTGAGACAGGAGAATTGTTTGAACCTGGGAGGCAGAGGTTGCAATGGGCGAAATCGTGCCACTGCACTCCAGCCTGGGTGACTGAGTGAGACTCTGTCTCAACAAACAAACAAACAAACAGCAGACCAGATAGATTAATTGTGATCTTGTCATACAATGGAATAATATACTGGGAGTAAAAATGAACTAAGTCTGGGCCGGGCGCGGTGGCTCAAGCCTGTAATCCCAGCACTTTGGGAGGCCGAGACGGGCGGATCACTAGGTCAGGAGATCGAGACCATCCTGGCTAACACGGTGAAACCCCGTCTCTACTAAAAAATACAAAAAACTAGCCGGGCGAGGTGGCGGGCGCCTGTAGTCCCAGCTACTCAGGAGGCTGAGACAGGAGAATGGCCCAAACCCGGGAGGCGGAGCTTGCAGTGAGCTGAGATCCGGCCACTGCACTCCAGCCTGGGCGACAGAGCGAGACTCCGTCTCAAAAAAAAAAAAAAAAAAAAAAAAAAAAAAATGAACTAAGTCTGTAACCTCAACATAGTTACGCTCTAGGAAAAAAAACTAACATCAAGATGTGGCATAGGTACGGTGTGACACAAATGATACAAAATGTTTCTTAATGCATTCAGCTGGGCCCCGTGGCTCAAGCCTGTATTCCAGAGCTTTGGGAGGCTATGGTGGGAAGATCGCTTGAGCTCAGGAGTTCAAGACCAGCCTGGACAACATGGCGAAACCCCCATCTCTACTTAAAATACAAAAGTTAGCTGGGCATGATGGCATGCACCTGTAGTCCCAGCTACTTGGGAGGCTGAGGTGGGATGATTGATTGAGCCCAGGAGTTTGAGGCTGTGGTAAGCCATGATTATACCACTGCACTCCAACCTGGGTGACAGGGAGGGACTTTCTCAAAAACAAACAAACAACAACAACAACAAAAACCCAAAGAAATACAAAATAAGCTACGTAGATATTTTGGGGCTACAGACAGGTAGTAAAAGTATTGAAACATACATGGGAAATGAAAGACCCCAGATTTAGAATAGGGTAACGTTTAGGAAGGGAGGGACAGGAATGAGATCAGAAGGAAGAACACAGGGGGTTTAATTCTATCTGTATGTTTTATTTCTTAGAAAAGATATTAAAATCTGAGGCAAACATGACCAAGTGTCAAGATGTAACAGAGCTGGGTGGTTGATCTATAGTTCTTTCTGATCCCTCTCCTTCTCAAGTCTAAAACTTTTCCGTGTTTGAGATATTTGGTGATTTTAAAGATGGAAGGGGCAGGAAGCTATGAGGAGATTGCAGCAGAGATTTTGGTGATAGCATTGCTTGTTAGGTGTGCAGGGTGGTTACAGTGCACAGTGTCCCCTCATGCATGGGACTGATCACCCTTCTTATTTGTTTGTTTATTTATTTATTTGAGACGAAGTCTTGCTCTGTCAGCCAGGCCGGAGTGCAGTGGCACGATCTCAGCTCACTACAACCTCTGCCTCCTGGGTTCAAGCAATTCTCCTGCCTCAGCCTCCGGAGTAGCTGGGATTCCAGGTGCATGCTACCATACCTGGCTAATTTTTGTATTTTTAGTAGAAGATGGGGTTTCACCATGTTGGCCAGGCTGGTCTTGAACACCTGATTTCATGATCCACCCGCCTTGGCCTGCCAAAGTGTTGGGATTACAGGTGTGAGCCACTGCCCTTGGCCCACCCTTCTCTTTTAAAGCTTGTCACAGCTTGGTGAGCCAGGTGTGGCAGGCATCAGGTCCATTTTGCAGGGGATGAAATGGAGGTTTGGAAAGGCGTAGTGATATACTCAGCGTCACACACAATAGAGAGTCAGGGCTTGTCCCCTCTGCTTAGCAGTGTCTCAGCACCTGTCTGTCCAAGGAGACCACCAAAGGGCCAGAGAGCCCTGAGAGAAGGTGCCCCACCTCCCAGTAACCTATGCTCTTCCTTCTGCTGTGCTATTCTATGTTTTCTTTCAATTTAGGACAATTTGGAAAATGTCAAAAAGCATGAGGAAGAAAATAAAAGTAACTTGTGATTTTCACTGTTACTTTTAAAATCAGATTTATCAAAGTATGCTTCATACATGACAGATTCACTTATTTTAAATGTACCGTCATTATTTTGAGAGAACATCATTTTCTTTCAGAAATACTTATTTGAATACCAAACAAGTTAGCCTATATGAAAGTGCTCCACAGCTGGGCACAGTGGTTCATGCCTATAATCCCAGCACTTTGAGAGGCTGAGGCAGGAGAATCTCCTGAGCCCGGGAGGCATAGGTTGCAGTGAGCCAATATTGTGCCATTGCACTCCAGTCTGGGTGACAAGAGCGAAACTCCATCTCAAAAAAAAAAAAAAAAAAGGGGCTCTACACAGAAAAGGCTTTTCACAAATATGACTAATTATTATTACATAATTTTTGAAAATAATTATTATGCAGGTGACAGGTTAGACGAGCCCATGTTTTATGGCCTGAATTTGGGGGTTGGTTTATCATGTCCTCAGCATGGAGGTACAGTTTTCAGATTATAGTAGGAAGCATGGTTATTAACACCAGTTTTAAAAAAAATGTTTGCCAGGGTCAGGCTGTGACCTGTTGGCGTGGCTGTGGCCTTGGTTAGCTGCCAAGCTATAAACACCTTTACCTGTGGCTTTTGTGGGGAAGTGAGAGAAGTCTGCCTGCCTTCTCTGTGAACCCAGGGGGTGTAGAAAAGAAAATGGAGCCTTCACCAGACACTGGAGATCCTATTTCCCTGCCTTGCCAGCTTGCTATGGAACCAAGGATCCCTTCCCTAGTTTAAATTTTAGTCTCCCCATCTGTTAAAGATAAAGTGGTGGTTTGTTCACCCTTTCAACATAGTGCATGTGTGTAAGGAATCATGCTGTAGGCAGGTACCATGCTAGGAATGACAGGTGTGGCATGAAGATGAATAAGATGCAGCCTTTGACCTCAGGAAGCTCCCGGTCCAGCCGGCCGTGGTGGCTCATACCTGAAATCCCAGCACTTTGGGAGGCTGAGGCAGGTGGATTGCCTGAGCTCCAGAGTTTGAGACCAGCCGGGGCAACATGGTGAAACCCCATCTCTACCAAAGATACAAAAAATTAGCTGGGCATGATGGCATGCACCTGTGGTCCTAGCTACTTGGGAGGCTGAGGTAGGAGGATTGCTTGAGCCTGGAGGCAGAGGTTACAGTGATCTGAGATCGCACCACTGCACTCCAGCAGCCTGGGTGACAGAACAAGACCCCGTCTCAAAAAAGACAAAAAAAAAAAAAAAAAAAAAGAAGCTCCTAGTCCAGAGCTAGGAGGTGGGACTAGGGGGACAGGCAGATTGATAGATAATTGTGGGAGGGTGTCGAGAAAAGGTGAGATCAGCTCTCTGCAAACCACAATGACCTCTAAGGTGTCTCTGATGGCAAAATTATTCGATTCTATGAAGTCAGCCTGAGCTTTGTTTCTCCCTCACTGGGTAACCTAGGATAGGTCACTTCTCTAATCAGGGCTTCAGATTGACTCACTGATCAATGTATGAAGTCTAGAACAAATGAGTTGCTCCCAGTCATTCTTCATAAAGGATGTTATATAAAGATTTGACCCACCAAAAGCTGCACTGACTATTTGAGAGATATTTTGTCTTCTTGTTTTTATCAATTAGGTCTACATACTACATTCAATTAGAGATTTTTGATTGATATGATTAAAACAGTGTGATCATAAAAGACTGACTTAGATAGATAGATAGATATAGCTATTAGAATTCTTACCAAAAGTAAGGACACTGGGTAATTAGTCAATCTATGTCATTTTATAGCAGATACTTCCAGAGAAGATTAAAGCTATCTTTAAAGTTTTCCTCACATTAAAATACAGAGGAGCCATTTTATTAATGAACTCCAGTATTTACAAGGCATCTTTTCTGGGATCAAGCAATCCATGAGTTAATCCACGTGAGGTGGCTGAGCTCCTGGCCCCAAGCTGGGTGTGTAGGAGAAAGAGAAAATATATGAGAGCTGTTGCCCGGGAGCCAAGGCTCTTGCTGGGCATTTCATGAAGGACAAGATATAACCAACTGCCCAGGATATAGCCAGAGGAGAGCAAATAAGAAGAGAGTGGATACAACAGCGTCATTTGTATGATTCAACTAGTATTGATGGAACTAAGGTTTGAACCCAGTTGATATGGTGTATTCAAAAGCTAATACCAGACTGGGCATGGTGGCTCACACCTGTAATCCCAGCACTTTGGGAAGCCGAGGTGGGCAGATCACATGAGGCCAGGAGTTTGAGACCAGTCTGGCCAACATGGTGAAACCCCATCTCTACCAAAAAATACACACACAAAAAAAATTAGCTGGATGTGGTGGTGCATGCCTATGATCCCAGCTACTCCGGAGGCTGAGGCATGAGAATCACTTCAACCCTGGAGGCAGAAGTTGCAGTGAGCTCAGATAGCGCCACTGCGCTCTGGTCTAGGAGTGAGACTCTGTCTAAAATACACATAATAAAAAATATAAAAAGCCAATACCAGCCGCTCCTGTAAATCCCAACTACTTGGGAGGATGAGGCAGTAGGATCACTTGAAGCCAGGAGTTCAAGACCAGCCTGGGCAACATAGCAAGACCACATCTCTACAAATAAAAATAAATTAGCTGGGGTGGTGACATGCACCTGCAGTGCTAGTTACTCAGGAGGCTGAAGTAGGAGGATTGCTTGAGCCCAGAAGTTCGAGGATGCAGTGAGCTATGATTACATAACTGCACTCTAGTCTGAGCAACAGAGTGAGACCCTGTGTCTTAATGGAGGGGATCTTCCAAGTTAAGTTGCCCAACTTCTCATTTTCAGATGGGGAAACTGGTATCTAGAAAGCAGGCAAGGTCGGGCGCAGTGGTTCATGCCTGTAATCCCAGCACTTTAGGAGGCTGAGGTGGGTGGATCACGAGGTCAAAAGTTTGAGACCAGCCTGGCCAACATGGTGAAACCCCAACTCTACTAAAAATACAAAAATTACCCGGGTGTGGTGGTGTGCGCCTGTAATCCCAGCTACTGGGGAGGCTGAGGCAGGAGAATGGCTTGAACCCAGGAGGTGGAGGTTGCAGTGAGCCGAGATCGTACCACTGCACTCCAGCCTGGGCGACAGAACAAGACTCTGTCTCAAAAAAAAAAAAAAAAAAAGCAAGAGAGGTCTGGCCAAACTCATGTAGGAAAGACTCGTTCAAGGTCAACTAGTAAATCAGCACATGAGCAATAAGTGGTTCCAGGCCTCTGCCCCTCCCCTGCCCGAAGAGGTATGCCATGCCACTTTTATCAGGTCCTCAGCAGTCCTCTTGATTTTTTTTATTGCCAAAATTTATTTTAAAATCCTTCTGTTTGAGTGTTCTATGACATGTGACCTTCTTATGAATTTCAGAGGTAATCCCTGCCTGGGTGGAGGAATGCCTAAGTGACCTTCAGGACCTCTTTCAGCTTGGAGAAGTGGAGATTCTGTTGCCAGAATTCCATGGTTCTTTAAAGTTAATCTTCACTCTTTTACAGCTCTCAGAAGGAACTCTCAGGTCTGGCCTTTCTCTGTTGTCTGTTCTCCTCCCTGATCTTCGGGCTTAAGTTGGGGCAATAGTTCCAAGAGGTTTAGCTGGGACCATTCAGATCTGTGTCTTATAGCTGCTTCTTCCAAGATTACATTCAAAATCCCAGATGCCTCCCCCCGCAGAGGAGAGGAAACATCTGGGCTGGAGCTGCACAGAGGGAGCCCAGCTGTGTGGGACATCTCTTGGGATAGGAGCCTGATGAGCTGAGAGCTCTTCATTCCAGATGTGGTTCTGACTATCAGGGTCTGGGTCTCACCCGTGAGGCTTTAGCAGGCCCCAGGTATGTGTGTGCAGGGAATCTGAGCAGTCAGCAGGCAGGAAAGAGGCTCTGGGGAGTTATATGTGGCTGGTGGGGTGGCAAGCAGACTTTGTATGGACATCAAACCAAAATAGAGAGATGCGAAAGCAGCTAGACAGAAAGTGGGTGGAGGGAAGCATTGCAAGGAACAGAGCTCTGCAGCAAGGAGTTTGGTCTGTGCAGGTCACAGGGAAAGCAAAGAAGAACATAGGCTCAAATCATGAGTCATTTATTCATCCTTCACAGCTAACCACAGCATTCAGCCATGCACTCCTGGTGTGACTATGGAGTTCCCTTCCACAGCCAGCTGACCCAATGTCAGCTGAGTTTCCCACTCCAACGGCTGGTTCATCCAGCCTGTAGTCACCGCCCTCTGGCAGAGGCACCACTCTGGGCTGACCCCTCTGTGATGGTCAATTTTATATATCCACATGACTAAGCTATCATACCTAGTTCTTTAATCCAAGATCAATCTAGGTGTCACTGTCAAGGGATCTTAGAGATGTTGTTAACATTTATCATCAGTTGACTTTAAGAAAAATACCCTCGAGACCAGCCTGGCCAACATGGTGAAACCCCATCTCTACTAAAAATACAAAAAATTAGCTGGGTGTGGTGGCGCACACCCATACAGCTACCCGGGAGGCTGAGGCAGGAGAATTGCTTGAACCTGAGAGATGGAGGTTGCAGTGAGGCAAGATTACCCCACTGCACTCCAGCCTGGGTGACAGAGTGAGACTCTGTCTCAAAAAAAAAAAAAAAAAGAAAAGAAAGAAAGAAAAAAAAGAAAAAGAAAATTACCCTCACCCTCGATAGAGTGGGTAATCCACAGCCAATCAGTGGAGGGCCTTAAGAGTAAAAACCGAGGTTTCTGGCTGGGTGCAGTGGCTCACACCTATAATCCCAGCACTTTGGGAGGCCGAGGCGGGCGGATCACCTGAGGTCAGGAGTTCAAGACCAGCCTGGCCAACATGGTGAAATCCTGTCTCTACTAAAAATGCAAAATTAGCCAGGCATGGTGGTGCGTGCCTGTAATCCCAGCTACTTGGGAGGCTGAGGCAGGAGAATCGCTTGAACCTGGGAGGCGGAGGTTGCAGTGAGCCGAGATCACGCCATTGCACTCCAGCCTGGGCAACAGAGTGAAACTCCGTCTCAAAAACAAAAACAAAAACTGAAGTTTCCTGAGAAAAAATTATGTCTCAAGACTCTAGCATTAATTCCTGCTGAGTCGCCAGCCTGCTGGCCTGCCCTATAGATTTTGGACTTGCCAGCTCCCACAATCATGCAAATTAATTTCTTAAATACATCTGTTTATGAACAAACATATATATATACACACACACACAGAGATGGTCCCTGAATGATGACAGCTTGCCTTATGATATTTTGGCTTTACGACAGTGCAAAAGCTATATGCATTCAGTAGAAATCATACTATGATATTTGGTAGGTTAGGTATATTAAATTCATTTTCCACTTACGATATTGGAGAAGCCCCATTGTAAGTGGACAAGCATCTGTATACATACCCAGTGTATCTCCCATTGGTTCTGCTTCTCCAGAGTCTGACCGATCTGCCTTCCTTCACAGTCCCTGAGAACAGAGCTTGTCCCCTGAGCACCTAATGACACGTGTGTAGGTCTTTCGACTCCTTGTCCTCTTGCAAGTCCCCACATGTCTGTCGCCCAGGCTGGAGTGCAGTGGTGCGATCTCGGCTCACCGCAACCTCCGCCTCCCTGGTTCAAGCAATTCTTCTCTTGCCTCAGCCTCCCAAGTAGCTGGGATTACAGGCATGAGCCACCACGCCTGGCTGATTTTTGTATTTTTTTTTTTTTTTTTAGTAGAGAGGGTGTTTCACCATGTTGGTCAGGCTGGTCTCGAACTCCTGACCTCAAATGATCTGCCCACCTCGGCCTCCCAAAGTGCTGGGATTACAGGCATGAGCCACTGCGCCCAGCCCAGCCTCCTTCTTCACACTCATCACCCTTAAAAGGCTAGCAGCTCCCAGATGGGAATGGAATTGCAGGGAGAACAAGCTTGGTGGCAGTTCGAAGAGCTGAGAGGTGTGGAACCCAGCAGTGAGCCGTCAGCTTATGTCTGCTTTTTAGGATGCAGGCAGCAGCCTGGACAATCACAGCCTGCTGTGATAATTCTTAGGCCTTGGCAAGAGAGGCTATGCCAACCTTTTCATGGCACCTAAAAACAGTTTTCCTGGGAAGAAACTCCTTGGTCAGTGTCCACAGCACCAGGGGAGATGGCTATTTCCTGCCTTCTCTGTAAACAGGATGGAGACCTAGGACCTTGTATCAGTTGGAATTCTTGATTATGAGCAACCAGGGCCAACTCTGTCCATCCAAAGCAAAAGGGGAACTTCCTGGAGGGTAGTAAAGGTACACAGAATGAACAAGAGGCTGGAGAACAGGCTTGGACAAAGGGCAGGACCAAGAGAGGAATTCTGGCCAAAGGAAGACTACAGGCACAGTCTGATCCAGGGTTCTCTACAGAGGGTGAGTGATCTCCAAGGGTCCCCTCACCACTCACTCAACCCAAGAATGAGTATCTGATTGGCTAGTGTTGCATTTTTCCATGTGCCTGTCCACTAGCCAGGCAGGATAAGATGCCGTGGAAGGATTTAGCTCCACTAGGATTTCACAGTGATCGTGGCCATGGGAGGTGGGTGCTAGTTTTATCCTTCCTCAAAATGGGGAGCTCCTCCAAAAATGAACCAGAATTTTAAGGTGGGGGTGAATTCTGGACAGATCATAAGTGACAGCGAAACCTCTTGGAGCTATTACCCAACTTTGGCCAATAACAGATGAGGCCAGGCACGGTGGCACACGCCTGTAATCCCAGCACTTTAGGAGGCCAAGGAGGGCGGATCACAAGGTCAGGAGTTTAAGACCAGCCTGGCCAATATGGTGAAACCCCGTCTCTACTAAAAATACAAAAATTAGCTGGGCGTGGTGGCGGGCGCCTGTAGTACCAGCTACTCGGGAAGCTGAGGCAGAAGAATCACTTGAACCTGGGAGGCAGAGGTTGCAGTGAGCCGAGATCGTGCCATCGCACTCTAGCCTGGGTGACAGAGCAAGACTCCATCTCAAAAAAAAAAAAAAAAAGGACCAAGGTAGCCTGGGCGCAGTGACTCGTGCCTGTAATTCCAGCACAGGAATTGGAGGCTGAGGTAGGAAGATCCTTTGAGCCTGGGAGTTCAAGGCCAGCTTGGGTTACATGACAAAACCCTGTCTCTATGAAAAATTTAAAAATTAGCCTGGTGTGGTGGCAGGCACCTGTAGTCCCAGCTACTCAGGAGGCTGAGTTGGGAGGATCAATTGAGCCTGGGAGGTTGAGGCTGCCTTCGGCGAGCCATGATTGTGTCACTGCACTCTGGCCTGGGTGAGAGAGCAAGACCCTGTCTTGAAAAAAAGAGAAAGAGAGAGAGGAAGAAAGAAAAGAAAGAAGGAAAGGAAGAAAGAAAGAAAGAAGAAAGGAAAGAAGAAAGAAAGAAAAAGAGAGAGAGAAAGAAAGAGAAAGAAAGAAAGAAGAAAGAAAGAAAAAAAAAGAAAGAAGAAAGAAAGAAAGAAAAAAGAAAGAAAGAAAGAGAAAGAAAGAAAGAGGAAGGAAAGAAAGAGTGGATAGGCTCTAGGATCTGGACTGGACTTGCACTTAGAATCTGGACTTGGATAACCTAAGGTCAGGTCCTGCCATGTATTAAGCAATGTGGATAATAATGGCACCCACAGCTCACAAAATTGCATATGTAAACACTTTGTAAACTATAAAGTATTTTGAGCCCTGGAGGGCAGTGGGGATGGGACCATCAGGCCTCAGGCAGCTTCTCATCTCAGTGCCCAGCTCAAGACCTGGCACCCAGTAAATGTCCCGTAAGTGTTTGCTGAGTGAATGGATAAACAAGTAATTATCATCATCCTTCTAACTTGACCATCAGCTTTGCAGAAGAAAAACAAGCAGATGCTGTTGGACCCTGATTCAGCTTTTGTGAGCTGAGGCCTCACAAATGAGCCTGCTTTTTTTTTTTTTTTTTTTTTTTTTCCTGTTAGCGCTTTTGACGTTTTCATTTTAATATGTGAAACCTGGCTACTTGTCTCAGGGAGAGTTTATGGAAAAAAAGCTTCCAGCTGGCTTTGGGCAGCCCATAAAAATGTACTGAAATGTCTAACTTTGACCAGTTAGAAATTAGGATCTGTTGGGGGATGGAGACCGGTGACGCCACTCGCCCTGGTGAGGCCACTGAATTTCAGTAATTAGCTCTCTGGGCAGGAGGACGCGCTCCTAATTCCTTCCTGGTTCCGAGTTAAAGGATGAGGCCCTGAATCTGTTAAAGAGAAACCACAGCTTTCAGATAACAAACACATCTTTAACACACGCAATCTTCGATTCAAATAGTTTCAAAGGGCATGGGGGAGGGAAGGGTTTTTGCGAGCTTTAACTGAAGCAGCTCATCAGAATGTCAGCTCTCCAAATCCTATCCCTCCCTCAGCTCAAGTCTGACCTCCTCCAGGAAGCCCTCCTTGGTAACCCCAGCCCATCACAGGTTTGTTCATCCACATGACTCCTTGCTTTAAAACTCTCCAGAGGGTCTGCCTAGCTTCATGGTCAAGTTCAATCTCCTTAGTTTGGCATACAAGGCCCTTTGTGATGTGACACCTTCTCACCTGTGTAGCCTCTTCTTCTACTCCCCACCCACACCCTTTGACCCAGGTGTGACAAACAACCTCCACCCTTCTGCCTGGAATTTGGGCCTCAGAGCCTTGGACTGTGTCTTTGCCTTGATGGGGATTTTCCTTCCTCTTCTTCATGTGGTTGGATGGTCCTTATTCCCAGAACTCACCCCAGGCCTCTCCTGCAGGGGTGGGGAGAGATTGAGCCCCCGGGGCTGGGTTAGGTATCCCTGCTTATGCCCCAGATTGCCCAGGTTTCTGCTCATCACACTTACGGTAAGGATCTATTTACTCACCTGCCTCTCCCCTCCTCTCCCCTTCCTTCTCCTCTCCTTCCCTCCCCTGCCCTCCCTGAGGAACTTGGTCCAGCTACAGCCGATATCTAGAGAAGGTATTGACCTAGAGAGCCCTGCTCAATCTTAAGCCCTCCCACCTGAAGTACTTTGGGATCACCCCAGGAAGTTTAGCATGCTGATGCCTATGTTCTCATCTTCAGAGATTCTGGTTTGATTGGCCTGGATGTGGCCTAGGCATGGGGTGAGGAGTGTGGGTTGAAAAGCTGGTTCTAAGGTGTAGCCCAGTTGGAGCGCCACCATAATTTACAGCACGTGACCAAGACCCACCCAGCCACTTAGAGGAGCTGCACTCCAGGCACTTCGGGGAGTATAACCTTGAACTCAGAACCCCACCATATTTGCCATATTTGTTGTGTTGGAAGAAAACTATTCATCTGTTTATCTGAGTCAGCAGCACTGAGCAGCTGTACAGTCCCCCACAGGCCCCACCCAGTCTTCCGTGCTTGTTAGGAGAAACAGAACATCACAGTCACCAGTTAGAAGGATGCCTGGCAGAGCCGCATCCCAAATTCAAGGAGCCAGACGGGGGACCCTGTGCTATAAACAAATCTCCTGGTGATCCTCCTGCACACAAATGTGCCAGGGCTCAAAACATCCTAAAACAGGCTGCAAACTCCCGACGCCTTGCAGACCCAGGTAGGAAAGTTCAAAGCAAAGAAGGGCCTTCGGGGACCATCGGGGGACTGGAAAATGACTGGCTCTAGCAAATTCTTGTCCTTTGGGAATGTGGGCCCCATGTTGTCAAGTCCCTCTTTTTTAAAAAAGAGAATGCCAAAAATCTGAATTTTTTAAAAGGTGAAACTTGTTTAAAGTTGACAACTAATTCAAGCCATTTAAGTACAAAGCTCAGGCCAAACAAAACTTACCTGGGACCTGAATTTAGCATTTATTACCAATGTTTGCAGCAAACCCCACACGTGGATGAAGCTAAAGGGTGGTGTGCTTGCCTGGCCTTGTCGAGGCTCTCTCTTTTCTGAGCTGTTTTTCTGCTATGGGACTTGGGCCAGCACGGAGTGGTGTGGGGATGGGGGGGTGTTCGGGGGCGGTACAGGAAACAGCCCCTAAGACTCGTGCCGTACGTGCAATTGGGAGGCTGTTTGGGGACATTGTTCCTTACGTTTAACAGTGTTCTCTTCATGCCAACTCTCTAAAAAAAACACCTCTCGGGTCTCAGGCCTAATAGACTTTTGATTTGCCTCAGCAATGGTGTGCCAGTGTCTTATGGGCACTGAATTGTGTGGGATCAAGTTTCAGCTGCTGGAAAGGTCAGAGGACAATCTGCGGCCTGTCCCCATGGCATATAGGAAGGACCTCAAGGTCCGCACTTGTATACCTGTCATTCCTGAGTTCTTCTGACCTTTCCAACTTCTGTTGTTCATTTGATGCTTGTCACATGACCACTCCTGTAAAATTTCATTCTTGTATATCAAATAAAGAAGTTAAGTGCTTTCTGAAATAAGGCATGCTATAAATAAATAAGCCCATAAAAATAGTAAGTGCTCAAAAAAGGGTTATTGAATACATGACTACTTGAATGATTCATTTTGTGGTTGCACACAGGGCCTTGCACAGAGCAGGTGTTCAGGAAATGAGGGCAGGATGGTAGAGTGGAAAGCAGCAGTTTAGAGATGGAGAGACAATAGCCCTGCCATTTCCTAGCGACTAGGACTTTAGCCAAGCTGTTTAACTTCTCTTAGCCTCAGTTTCCTCATCTGTACAATGGGGACAATCTCAGTGCCACCTTCTCAACGTTGCTGGGAGGATTGGGTAAGATGATGTAATGTGCCTGGCATGTAACAGGCACTTAATAAGTGGCAGCTGTGATTATTTCAACATCAGAAATACCCTCATCTATGAATGTCATTGTCAAATGACTTAGTAAATGCAGTAATGTGTGCAACATAAGTGAGGACACTCTCCCTTTGCTCAAGTCAGCTAGAGTGTAACAGAGAAGCCACATGGACTCATTGGGTCAATAAAATGGGAGGCCTTCCAGAAGCTTTTGATTCCCTCAGAGCTCCTTGTCCCAGGTCTCTGCTCCCCTCCACACCAGGGCCCCTCTGATTACAGCAGTGATGGCAGATAGCTCCCTGTCCGAGTGTGACCGCCCCATCACTCCCCTCTCAGCATGCTCATGTGCTGAAGACGCTGTCCTGCCCGCCCCCATCATCCAACTCTCTAGCCCTAGCCCTGTACATTCCCTTTCTGGAAGCCTCTGGCAGTTTTCTGCAAGCTTCCCAGTCCCTTCCCCAGCCCTGACTGATCCCTCTCCTGGTCACCACTTAAGTGAGCAAATTTGTCTTTGAACTGTTCCATGACCTTTTGCTTGACAGGTGCACACATGCTTTAGAAAGTGCATGTCACGCGGTGCACAGGAGGGGCACTCAGAGATGACTGAAGGTAGTGTCTGGGGCTCACTCCTCTGAGGGTTGGACACCAGGCAGAAAGTCAGGAATGCGACTCTCTAATATTGTTACAGGGGAGAAAATACATCATATAGATCCCTGCGATGGAAGGTGGTCTATGATGAGTTGTAGGTTTCCCTAAGGGCCTAAAATTTATTCACAAGAGGCGCTATTGCGTAGAGCAGTGGTTCTCAAAGTGTAGCTCCAGACCTGGAGCATCAGCCTAGACTGGGAGCGTCTTATAAATGCAACATCTCCAGCCTCACTCCAGAACTACTGACTCAAACGATGTGGGGCCCACCCAGCGCTCCCAGTTTTCACAAGCCCAGGGGTGATCCCATGCAAGGCCGGTTTTTGGACCACTGGAGTGGTGGATTCATTCTAAACCCGTCACCTCATCTGTCAACAGGGACGACGCTCATCATGGCAGTGGCTTCTGGAAGGGCCACGAGATGAACGTGGGAAGCCTGCCTGGCACGTGGCTGGTGCTGAGCCACCATCCCCGGCGACCGATCACCCACTACCTTTGGAGGGTCAGCTACCGCCTGGCGCTGTTCTGTGTCAGTCATGGAACCCAAGATAAGAGCTCCAGCAAAAAGGAGAAACAGGATGAAGATCAGGGAAAGCTGATTTGAAACTTAGGCTGGGGCCCTGAATGCCAACCTTAGGACCTCTCTTTGCCTCTGCCTGCGGCGGAGGCTCACGTTTCCATTACTTTTCTGTAATACAACAAAGCAACGGAATCCTTGGGATTCCGGTCATCCCGGGGGCACCTCCCGGGTCCACGGCGGGGCAAGCGCTTCTTCCACGATGCCCCCAACCTGCCTCTTCTGCTTTGGCCGCGCTCCCGCGAAGGCCGCGGCGGGAGGCCCCGATAGGGCGCGCAGGCCCAGGCTGCCAAGAGAAGGCCGGGCGCGGGCCAGGAGCCGGCGCCTGCGAGCCAGGGCAGCCCCGCGCGTTTGGAATGCGAGCGCCGCTCAATGCGTTCCATATGGCGGCGGCGCGGGCCCTCCCGGCCACCCGCGGCTCCCCAGCCGGGCGCCTGCCCCACAGGTTCTTGTGGGTCTCCCCGACCCGCCTGGGCGCTGGGATGGGGACCACGGATTACCATGACTACCACAGTGCCGGGCACGTAGGAGGCATCCTGAGGCTTTGATGAATGAATGCTAAATACAGGATTACGGTAGAAGGCGTAAGAGAGCAGGCTCCTTAAATAACCCAGCACACAGTCCCCCAGCCTCGGCTCCACCAAACATTGCTGGGAGCCTGCCATGGGTGAGGACCTTCTTTTCTATCTGTGTAATCCCAGTGCCAGGTCCCCGACTGGTCAGGGACTTTGTTCTCCAGCTTTGCTCAAGATGACAGTTGGGCTCAGAGCTGGTGATGTGACTTGCCCAAGGTCACACAGGTAGCAAGGAGCAAGTCGGGATTTGAATCCAGGTTAAAGGACTCCACCTCCAGTACTCTCTTTCTACCCCAACTCCAGAGGGAGGGGACCCTGCTGAAACCTTAATCTACTCTGGCCTCCCTGGAAGCTTTTCTCACTGGAATCCCAGAGTTAAAGGACAGAACTGTCCCCTTAATCCTGGGTGCGGTGGCTGATGCCAGTAATCCTGCCACTTAGGGATGGAGAGGTGGGAGGATGGCTTGAGCCTGAGTTCGAGACCAGCCTGTGCAACATAGCAAGACCCTGTCTCAAAAAAATACAAAAATATGCCAGGGTGACAAAGAGAAACTCTGTCTCAAAAGAAAAAAATAAGATAAAATAAGAAAACAAAAAACAAAAACAAAAACCCCAAAACAAAGCATAGAACCGCCACAGTAAGCTCTACTCTGCCTCTCCCAGGGTTTTGAGCTTCAAATTTAAGGACAAGTGATTGCCTTAAAGAGAAGTCTGCGACTTTCATGTTGCATTTATCTAATTAGCTATAATGACTCTTTTTTTTTTTTTTTTTTTTTTTTTGAGTCAAGGTCTCACTCTGTCACCAAGGCCGGAGTGCAGTGATGCTATCTTGGCTCACTGCAGCCTCAACCTCCTGGGCTCAAGTGATTCTCCTGCCTCAGCCTCTCGAGTAGCTGGGACTACAGGCATGCACCACAATGTCCAGCTAATTTTTTTGTATTTTTAGTACAGAGGGGGTTTCACCATGTTGGACAGGCTGGTCTTGAACTCCTGACCTCAAGTGATCTGCCTGCCTTGGCCTCCCAAAGTGCTGGGATTACAGATGTGAGCCACTGTGCCCGGCCAAATTATACACTTTAAGTGAGTAAATTGTATTGTGTGTGAATTGTATCTTTAAAAGGCTGTTACCAAGAAACTCCAAGCTCTGCTGCTCCTCACTAGCCATGTGACCTTGAAGAGTGACCTCACTTCTCTGAGCCTCAGTTTCTTTACCTGTAAAATGGGCAGGATAAGAGTAGCTGCCTCAGGAGGTTGTTGTGACGTTTTAAGGAATTATGTAACTAGTTAGCATGGTACTTGATACACAATAAACCCTTGATAAATAATAACACTAGCTAGTGTTTACTGAGGGTTCACTCATACCTGGTACTCCGCTTAGCTCTTAGGTCCATGATCTCATTTAATCCTCTAACCACTCTCATGCCAATTGTGTACTGGAGGAAACCAAAGCTTAGACAGATGAGGCAGGGATTAGAACCCTGAAGTTTGGGTTCTGAACCATGAGACAGTCTTGGTTTTTGTGTAGTTTTGCTTTTATGTTTGTATGGCTCTTTTAAATTATTGTAACCCGCTTCATTTGAACCTGTTGGGCTGCACACCCTGTAACGAAGTTTCATTTACCTATCTACCTCCCTCCAAATCGATTCTTTCCCTTTCTCTTGTGTAGAATACTTTATGAGGTATCAAACACCCCCAGTGAAAGGCTGCACGAGACCTGGCATCTGCCCAGAGTGTAGTGGGCAGGGCCCACAGCCCACCCCTGTGAAGTGTTAGGCCTTTGGGGAGAAGGCCCAGGCTAGATGACTTGCTTCCAAGCCCCAGCGCTGCCATCTCCTAGCTTGTAGAGACCTCCTCGCCTTGGTCTCTTCATCTGCAAATACGCGGATTACGATCATATGCACTTGCCAGGGATGTTGGGAGCTTTTGCTCACAGGCTCTCAGAGGCCCCAGAGCCTCACAATCGACTTCTCCTGAGACCCCCATTGGCAGGGAGATGGCAGTCCTGGGGCTGGCCCACGCCCAGCAAGCTCCCCAGCCAGCTGTGCTGAGGCGGCAAGTGCTAAAAATAACAGTCACGTCTTGCAGGGACATAGGCTGGCCCAGAGGCAGATGGGAGTTGGGGAGGAAGGGGTGGGGATGCTTACGCACCACCAGGACTCTCCACCTGCAGTGTGCCGATATGTGGGTGTGTATGGGGGATGATTCCTTTACCTAGTGCAAGGCCCCTAACTACAAAGGAGCGTGGTTTCAGGTCACATGGAGTGGACTGTTCCCTGCAGCCAAGGCAATGAAAAAGTCCTCTAGTGCTGTCCAGTGGAAATATTGCATGACCTGCATATGTAATTTTAAATTTTCTAGTAGCCATATTAGAAGAAAACAAGAAGCAGATGAAATGAATTTTAATATACTTTAATCTATCAAAACCTTTTTATCATTTCAAGATGTCATCAATATAAAAATATGAATGAAATATTAAATTCTCAGCCAGGCACGGTGGCTCATGCCTGTAATCCCAACACTTTGGGAGGTCGAGGAGGGCAGATCACTCGAGGTCAGGATTTCGAGAGCAGCCTGGCCAACCTGGTGAAACCCTGTCTCTGCAAAAATACAAAAAATGAGCCGGGCGTGGTGGCAGGCCCCTGTAGTCCCAGCTACTCAGGAGGCTGAGGCAGGAGACTCACTTGAGCCCAGAAGGCAGAGATTGCAGTGAGCTGAGGTCGCACCACTGCACTCCAGCCTGAGCCACAGAGCGAGACTCCATCTCAAAAAAAAAAAAAAAAAGGAATATTAAATTCTCTTTTTGATACTAAGTCTTTGAAATCTGGTGTATATTTCAGACAGAGCATCTCAATTTGGATCAGCCACATTTCAAGTGTTGCGTGAGTTTCCTGTGGCAGCTGTTACACATGATCACAACTTGGTGGCTTAAAACAGCACAGATGTATGATTTGGTACTTCTGGAGGCCAGAAGTCTGCAAAGAGTCTGATACCTAAAACCAAGGTGCTGGCAGGGCTCTGGAGGGGAATTCATCCCTTGGTTTTTGGTTTGGTTTTTTTTTGTTTTTGTTTTTTTTTTTTTGAGACTGGAGTCTCCCTCTGTCACCCATGCTGGAGTGCAGTGGTACGATCTAGGCTCACTGCAACCTCCAACTCCTGGGTTCAAGCGATTCTCCTGCCTCAGTCTCCCGAATAGCTGGCACGCACCACCATGCCCGGCTAATTTTTGTATTTTGTATTTTTAGTACAGATGCAGTTTCACCATGTTTGCTAGGCTGGTCTTCCTCACCTCAAGTGATCTGCCTGCCTCAGCCTCCCAAAGTGCTGGGATTACAGGCATGAGTCACCGTGCCCATCCCATCCCTTGTCTTTTCCAGCCCAAATTCCATGGCTCATGGCCCCTTCCTCCATCTCATCATTGCAATCTCTGCTTCTTTTGTCATTCTCTCTTCTCTGCCCCAGACCTTCCTGACTCCCTCTTTAAATGACACTTGTGACTACACTGGGCTCATCTAGCTAAACCAGGGTAAACGTGTCATCTCAAAATCCTTAATTTAATCACATCTGCAAAGTCCCAGGAAAAGTAGCATGTGCGGGTTCTGGGGTCAGGACGCAAACATCTTTGGAGGGCTGTTATTCAGCCTACCCCTCCTGCTGACTGTGGGCCGAGCAGGGCTGTCCTATGGAGCTGTAAGGAGACCCATGGGCCAGAGGAGTGGGTACCAGCATTAGTGTTGAGTTTCTGAAACACCTGACTGCAAGTCAAACAGGGATTAGGTTGTGCATAGTAACAACCTAACATGCTATTTACGCAGGTTCCACACCAGTGGGAGGAAAAGGGGTGTATGATCTTCTTCTGGGCGCTGGAGACGTAGGATTTCGTAGAAACAGCCTTGGAGGTGCACGGTGCCCAAGTGAACATTCACTCATTATGGCCTCCTGAGTGTCAGGCTCTGTGCTGTGTCTCGTGGCAAGGGGTGAAGAGGCTATGGTTCCCGCCATCTCACAGTCCAAGTGTCATTTTCTTGGCAGGGTGATGGAGGCCTAATGAGGGGAAGGGACTCACTTCAGGTCAGATAGTGATTCAGAGGCAGAGCCAGGTCTAATGGGAAGAGGGTGTTAGGGCCTTGATTTATGGCTGCCTTCCTTGGGCTGCAGGCCAAAGGTTAAGATGATGGTAATGGTAGCAGTAGGAATATTAGGTACCATTTATAAAGCTCACACTACGTGGTTTCTGCTGAGTTTTTGTCATGTGTTGGCTTGCTTCATCCTCACAACACTTCTAGGAGGTAAGAGTTTATCATCGTCATTTTACAGATGGGGAAACTGAGGCACAGAGAAGTTAAATAACTTGCCCAAAGTTACACAGCTGCTAAGAGACACAGCCAAGACTGGGACTAGACTGTTGGATTCCAACTCATGTGCTCCTGACTAAATGCAGGTATGAGGCTGGAGGACATGGTCTTAAACGACCGGCATGTACTGACCCAGGAGATGCAGCTCATGGGGTGTGGGGAAGCAACTCGTGGCCCTGGGAAGGCAGGCGGGGCCAGCTTCTAGCCCCCCATGAAGCAGGGACCAGGGCTGAGAAAAGATGTTCTTAAGACTCCCAGGGAAAAAGGGCCTCCCTCAGGCCCTTCGTGCCCAGATTCTGACATGGCCAGTGTGGAAAGAAATCACTTGTTTTAATAATATTGATACCAACAAGTTACAGGGTGCAGTGGGAAGGGCTGGGAGCTGTGGTCAGAAGACCCAGTTTCTAGGCTGGGTGCGGTGGCTCATGCCTATAATCCCGGCACTTTGGGAGGCCGAGGTGGGCAGATCGCCTAAGGTCAGGAGTTCGAGACAAGCCCGACCAATATGGTGAAACCCTGTCTCTACTAGAAATATAAAAATTAGCCAGGCATGGTGGCACATACCTGTAGTCCCAGCTACTCAGGAGGCTGAGGTAGGAGAGTTGCTTGAAGCCAGGAGGTGGAGGTTGCAATGAACTGAGATCACGCCACTGCACTCCAGCCTGGGCAACGGAACAAGACTCTGTCTCAAACAAAACAAAACAAAACAAAACAAAACAAAAAAATACTCAAAAAACAAAAATGACCCACGTTCTAGGTGGGCTCTGCTTCTTGGCAGCTCGGTGCCCAAACAAGTTACTTTTCTCCTTGAGCTCCTCCTTTTCATCCACACACATAGAATGGAGTCCTTGTTGCTGGAAGGAGGGATCCAACTGCCCCATAGGGCACTGGGAGGGTGGGGGCAGTAGGTAGGGTGGGATGGCTCAGCCAACCTCCTCCCCTCAGAGAGAAGTCCCAGGCCACCACAGTCAAGTCATCCACCCACCAGTGACCTTGCCTGGCGGCTACTTTGACCTCCCTGCTTGGTCGACTGAGACAGTTATGACAACCTTAGCACTGTACACCCAGGTTTTCCAAGGAGGAGAATGCCTTAAGATGGGTGGGGGTCAAGAAAAGGACTAAAAAAGAAGAAAGCCATGGCCCAGATGATTGGAACATCCGGTTCTCTAAATGGTCCCCTAAACCCAGTCTGTGCCACATGAATGTGCTTTGTTTAAACAAACACACAGGTCCCAGATGCCAAGGCGGCAAATGAGACCCAGTTCCTGGCAAGGGTCACCAGCTCAGCTGCAGCTCCCCTGACTTCATCCTACCCCTTCCCAGAGGCCCATGTCAGTCCCACCCAAGTGGCCCCCCAGTGTGGAGCACTCCAGGCAGAGGACGTCTCCCCTGGAGAGGGGTCTTGGAGAAGAATGACTGGCAGCTGGTGCAGAAGGCACACTACGTCTTGTGTGACTCCTTCCTGCCAACACACAGCAAGAACTTAGCACAGAAACTACATGGTATAAGCTTTAAAAATAATGCCTGATACTACTACTGCTACCATTGTTGTTAGCCACCGGACAGCACACCACCGTGGAGCAAGCTCCTGGCTGTGGAGGCTGTGTGACCTTGAGAAAACTGCCTAGACTCTCTGAGATTGTTTGTTTGTTTGTTTTGAGATGAAGTCTCGCTGTGTCTCCTAGGCTGGAGTGCAATGGCACAATCTCAGCTCACAGCAATCTCCGCCTCCTGAGTTCAAGTGATTCTCCTGCCTTAGCCTCCCAAGTAGCTGGGACTACAGGTACCCGCCACCACACCCAACTAATTTTTGTATTTTTAGTAGAGATGGGGTTTCACCATGTTGACCAGGCTGGTCTTGAACTCCTGACTTCAGGTGATCCTACGCCTTGGCCTCCCAAAGTGCTGGGATTACAGGCGTGAGATACCGCCCTGAGATTGTTTTTTCATCTATAAAGTCAGGAAAATGATACTTTCCTCTGAGGTCCATTATCAGTATTAAGTGTGATACTTGCAAGAAAAGCATATGCTCAACAAATGAGTGCTATCATCATTTTATCATGGCTATTTAAACACATTAATGTGCAGTCTGTTCATAACTAAAACTGGACCTCACAGCTGATAGCTTTTTTTTTTTACTTTTTCCACAATATTATGCTGCTTCTAGTCATGAATCAAATCACTGGACTTAAGGGTTTGAACTTGGCATAAACTGATCTTGATTCAAGTCCTGGCTCCTGGTGCTTGTGTGACCTTGGGTGAGTGATTTTTTACCCCTTGAAGCCTGGGTGTTCTCTGCTATAAAACAGAGTTGATAATAATCACACCTTCCTGATGGGTTTTTAATGAAAGTTTCATGGAGCAACGTAGGTAGAGCCTGCAGTGCTGTGTCTGGCACTAGGTAAGCACTCCATGATTGTTTAAGATTCTCTTATTCTGGCCAGGCTTGGTGGCTCATGCCTGTAATCCCAGCACTTTGGGAGGCCAAGGCAGGTGGATTACCTGAGGTCGGGAGTTTGAGACCAGCCTGGCCAACATGGTGAAACCCCGTCTCTACTAAAACTACAAAACATTAGCCCGGCGTGGTGGCAGGCGCCTGTAATCCCAGATACTTGGGAGTCTGAGGCAGGAGAATCACTTGAACCCATGAGGCGGAGGTTGCAGTGAGCCAAGATTGCACCACTACACTCCAGCCTGGGTGACACAACAAGATTCAGTCTCAAAAAAAAAAAGACAAAAAGATTCTGTTATTCTTACACTGCCACCCCAACAATGGACAAAGCAAGTGGCTTCTGCAATTAGCATCCTTACGACAATACGGTGAGGTTAGAATTTTCATTCTCATGGCAGAAGTAGAAGCTGAGACTTACTGAGCCTCTGCTCCCGAACTCAGCAGAGGAAAGTGGATGCTGTTTGTCTCGCTGGGGCTAAGCTGCTTTGAATGCAGAGGCTGTGTTATTCTCCCCAGCCCAGGCTGTAAGCACAGTGTCCTGCCCACAAGCTTCTACATCCATCAGCTCCTCTGGTCCCACAGGGCAAATCCCCTCCTCACTTCCCCCAGGGTGAGCCCCAGCATGACACTGGTGCAGGACACTGCCCTTCCGTGCCTCAGTTTCTCCATCTAAAAACAGTTGTGATAATTTCTGCCCTGGCGTTGGTATCAAAAGACCCAAGTGTGAATGCTGAGTTGGAATGGCCCTGAGCAACTGACTTCATTTTCTTTTTTTTGAGACAGAGTCTTGCTCTGTCACCCAGGCTGAAGTGCAGTAGCGCGAGCTCGGCTCTCTGCAACCTCCACCTCCCAGGTTCAAGTGATTCTCCTACCTCAGCCCCCTGAGTAGCTGGGATTACAGACATGTGCCACCATGCCCGGTTACATTTTGTATTTTTGGTAGAGACAGGGTTTCGCCATGTTGGCCAGGCTGGTCTTGAACTCCTGACCTCAGGTTATCTGCCCGCCTCAGCTTCCCGAAGTGCTGGGATTACAGACGTGAGCCATCACCGTGCCCGGCCTTGACTTCATTTTCTTAGTTTCTGTGTCTTTGCCTGGAAGAAGGGCTAATGGTAGAATGTGATAACAGGATGTTAAGTGAAAAGGGAGAGCCCCAAACAGTAATCAACATGATTCTAATTACATTTTAAAAAGTCGATCTATATGTATGTGTTTGTATCTACTTTCTCAAAAATACAAAGAAAATCAACCAAAATGTTCCCAGTAGTACTCTCTGGGACACTGGGCTCATGGGTGATTTTTGCCTTTCTTCTGTATATGACTTTTGTACTTTCCCAGTTTTTCTTTTCTTTTCCTTTTTTTTGACAGGGTCTTGCTCTGTCACCCAGGCTGAAGTGCAATGATGTGATCACAGCTCACTGCAGCCTCCAACTCCTGGGCTCAAGGGATCCTCCTATCTCAGCCTCTTGAGTAGCTGGGAGTACAGGCATATGCCACCATTCCTAGCCAATTTTAAGTTTTTTTTGTAGAGACAGGATCTTGGTATGTTGCCCAGGCTGGTCTTAAATTCCTGGCCTCAAGCAGTCCTCCCGCCTTGGCTTCCCAAGTGCTGGGATCAGAGGCGTGAGCCACTGTGCTCGGCCTAGTTTTTCTATAATGAGTATGTGTCTCTTACAATCAGGAATTAGTAATTGAAGTCACAAATAATAGTTGCCCTTACTGCCCAGGGTTGCCTGAGGATTGCCTGTGGACACCCGTGAGGTGGCCTCTGTGAGCAAGCTTGTGTGGCACTGACTGTGCTTGCCCTGCCCTCCCGGGGTGCTGCCAGCCTGGCATCTGTAGGTCCTACAGGGCTTGCCCTTTGGCTGGGGGCAGAGTGACCAACTGCCTCTATGAAGATATGATCTCATCGAAGCTGAAGATTTCACCCAGAAGGGAGAGGAAGGAAAGAAACTGGAAGCAAATACCTGAGTTTTCTTTTCTTTTTTTTTTTTTTTTTGAGACGGAGGCTCGCTGTCTCTCCCAGGCTGGAGTGCAGTGGTGCGACCTCAGCTCACTGCAACCTCTGCCTTCCGGGTTCAAGCAATTCTCCTGCCTCAGCCTCCCGAGTAGCTGAAACTACAGGCATGGCCACCAAGCCCAGCTAAGTTTTTTGAATTTTTAGTAGAAATGGGGTTTCACTATGTTGGCCAGGCTGGTCTCGAATTCCTGACCTCAAGTGATCCACCCGCCTCGGCCTCCCGAAGTGCTGGGATTACAGGCGTGAGCCACCACGCCTGGCCACAGATACCTGATTTCTAATGCCAGTCCCATCCCTGCCCCCTTGGGCCAAGCACTTGACTTTTCTGGCCTTAGTTTCCTAATCTATAAAAGAGGATTAAAGGTTGCTTGCCACACCGTTGAGGGAAGGGGTTGCATGTAGCCGCTCGGACCCTTGGCTCATTTGGATTAGGAGTCAAAGAAACCAAATGAGGAGTGCGCCTGGCGTATGGTCAGACCCAGGGAGCCAGCAGCACCTGGTATTCTGAGCTCCTTTCAGAGGCTGTTCCCTGCTGAGGATCAGATGTTCCTTCCATCCAGCAGGAAGCAGGGGAAGGTGCTGATGCCCCAGTCAAGTCTGATTGGCTGTTAGGGGCGAAAGGTGTGACTGAAGCACTGACAAGGTGGGTGGAGACAATAACCTGTAAGTACGCCTCTGGCTTGGAAAGTTTTGCTTCATCAACTACAGCTGGAACCTCCTGGGGCAAGGCAGAAGGGGCAGAACAGGGAGGTCTTCTACTGAGGGGCTGTCATCGATGTCCTGAGACATTTGTGGAGCTTCTGGTGTACACAGCGCAGACAGAGGTTCCCCTGAGAAGCGGACTGTCTAAAAGTGACACAAACCCTCTTCCCTGGTGCCTGTCCCCGAAACGCCCATCAGAAACCCGAATGGCATCCCGTTGCCAACTGAAGCAGTCCTCACCCTGCACATTAGAACCCCCTGCGGAGACTTCATCCTGATGCTCAGGCCTTACCACTTACGGGGGTGAGATTCTGTCACTGGTGTTTTAAAAAAATCTCCCCGGCACCTTTGGGAACTGCTGTGGGTGGGGGACCTACTGAATCCACCCAATGAAACGGTGGCTTTGCCTGCATCTTGTCTCCCCGACCCTTGAATCACCTATAAAAGATGCGATGTCACGTCTTTGATACACTTAACATAGAGCTTTGTTGGAAGAGAAATCATTCAATCATTCAGCATGTTAAATTATCGTTTCATCCTGCTTTCAATAGGCCCAGGGGTTACCAGGACGTGCTTTCCTGGGGAGGGGGAGGCGCACTGCTGCATCTGATGCTGTCTACACTCCAGTTCATCTGACCCTTCTGCCTCCCTCCTCCATCCTGCCACACAGACCCTGCCCTCAGCCAAGACTGCTTCCCATTTTCAAGCTGGTACGCTTCCCTTTTCCCCATCCTCTGCATTTCAAAATATTCTCAGGCTGAATTTAAATGCCACTTCTTCCCTGAAGCCTTCCCTCCTTTACCCACTGGGATTCTGTGCTTTCTCTAATCTTCTCTTACTCTGTCATAATGATCTTATGTGCTCATTTCCTCCACTGAACTAAGAGTTTCTTGAGGCCAGAGTGCACATCTTGCCTTTCTCCCTTCAATGTCGAACACAGTTAACAGATCTAGGTGTCAATGAAGCTTTGCTGAAAGAATGGCTGCATCTCATGCTCTTTGAAGAGGGTATGTATCTCTTGCCATCAGAAATAGACAATCAAAAGTGTACAGTAACAACTGTTTCTCATGGGGGCTTGTTCTACAAATCCCCCTTGACCCAACACTTGGTGAGTAGGGATCCAGAGGTTATTGCTAGGACATCAGCTTCAGGGCCTAGACCCATCGCTCGCTAGGCCAGACCTTCATGTGTGACATCCAGCTGCCAGCGGGAAGAAGTCAGTCTCCACTGCCTCCACAGTCTCTGCTGCCACACTGTCACAGCTGGGAACAAGAAAAAGCAGCCCCAGAATGTTTGCTGCCATTGTGCATGGACGACGTCATTGCACATAAAAGCACTTAGTGCTCCATTATTGCGACTGGGCCTCCTGAAAACCCCTAGAGCTGGACAGGGCAAGGGAGGGGCTTCCCCTGATCTTCTCCTGAAGGGCTAAGCATGACAGGATGCCAGGCTTAGAGCCCGGCTGGGCTGGGTTTCTGACCCATTGAGTCTGCTGTGCCATGATGCTCCCTCACCTCCTTTGATCCTCCTGTATGCTGGGCTGGAGAGAATAGGAAGGGCTACTGACCCATTTTATAGAAGCAACCCTAATGGTTTGAGGAGTGAAGTCTAGCACAGGCTCAGCAGATGGAGGAAGAGTAAGCTGTCAGGAAGGCAGTAGGGGAGTGGTAGGATCCTGACTTGTCTCAGGGTCTTTGGAAAGTTGAGTGTGGCCTCTAAGGTGAGAAGACAGGTGTGGGCCACCACCAGGCAGGCAGCATTGCCCAGGCTTCTCTCTCCAGTCTGTCCTGTGCGGCATCTCCTTTGAGGGTCAGAGAAACCAGGACGGGAGGCAAGCTGGGGTGGGTCTCATTATAGAAAAGAGAAGACTGGGGCTAAGAGGGGATGTTCCTGCCAGCACGCCAGCCTCTGATGCCACCTGCAAAACTGGTGGCACCACCTCAAACCCTTTTCAAACCTGGCTCAGTACAAACAACTCCCAAACCACACACTTTAGGAAAACTTCAAAAGAGATTCTAAGAATTATTTCTTTGGTGTTATACATTGCTCAGTGGCTTGGAGGTCCTGATCAGTGTGCTGAGAGATTCTGGAAAGCACCAAAAGTGGGGCCTCCAGGCAGGAAGAGGAAAGTTTATGCCTCCCAGGTGCTGCTGGCTGCACCTGGGAGCTCACAGTGACCGGGTTTCACCTTCATGAAGTGAAGTGGCATTTAGCTGATGGAGGCACGACATGGGGGCTGGGTGTGCTCCTGCGTGTTGGGGAAGCTGAGCTGCCAGGCCCAGGGTGGCAGGTGCCCTGAGGGCCAGGTCAGTCCAGCAGGGGTTACTGAAGGTGATGAGGAGCCAGGAGGGCAGGAAACTCCTGAATGTTTCCAGAAACCCTGTAGCTCTAGGACTTGCCTGGGCCAGGAGGCCTAGAATTAGAGACTTTCTGGGCTGGAAGGAACCTTAAAAGTCTTCAAATGCAACCCCCAATTTGAAGTCTCAGTAGAGCCCTCTGGGTTTGCTTGCTCACCTCCAGTGATGGGGAACTCAGTCCAGGCCTGGACAGACTGCATTCACACTGGCACCCCATCCCTTCCACCCGGTCCTGTTTCTGACCCTGGACAAAAAGAGGGCAGGCCTGTGTCCAGGTCTCTCTGGTGGCCCTGCAGAGATCTTCCCAGCTCGAGAGCTTCTTTGCTTGGGTCCTACGGTTCCAGACCTGGTTCCATTTTCTTCCCATCTTGGTGACAGTCCACCTCAACATTCAGGGCCAGAGTGGCTCCCTGGCCTCCCGGTGTTGCATTGTCCGTGCAGAGGGGAGCAGCTCTACCTGTTTCCTTCTGGACCCTTTGCCTTTGTGGGCCCAGCCCACGTCCTGCCATCCTAACCGGATGGCCAGCCCAAAGTCGACCCCTCAGTCTTGCTCGGATTGTGCCAACCTTCGCCCATCTTTGTGCCCTGGGGTCTTGGGTGCCAAGGGCAGGGCATCACAGTCCTCTGGCCAGCTCCCGTCTGAGTTGGAGCTCCCTCAGGAGCCCCGCCCACCCTAAGTGCTGGTCTCCACAATGCACTTGAGGAACATCGTGTCGTCCTTCACATAGGCGTGCTTGGGTGACTGCAGTTTGTTGAGGGGGAAGAAGAGTGGGCAGCCACTGGCCACATTGGTTTCACTCTGGGGCCTCTGGAAGGACGCCGAGCTTAGGTCAGGCCGGAAGGCGTCAATGGCGTGCTCACGGTTGTTCTGGTCCAGCAGCATGAAGGTGACCTGCAGGGTAAGGGACAGGTGGGAGATCAGGCCCTACATTAGCAGCACAGCTTGGAGGCCCAGGCTTGTGCTCAGAGCTGTGCTCCACACCTACTGCCTGTGCAGCCCCTCGGACCCTTGGCTCATTTGCATTAGGAGTCAGAGAAGCCAGGCAAGGAGCGCACCTGGCGTATAGCCAGACCCAGGGAGCCGGCAGCACCTGGTATTCTGAGTGCACTTCAGAGGCCCTGATCCCTGCACTTCAGAGGCCCTGATCCCTGCTGAGGATCAGATGTTCCTTCCATCCAGCAGGAAGCAGGGGAAGGTTCTGATGCCCCAGTCAAGTCTGATTGGCTGTTAGGGGCGAAAGGTGTGACTGAAGCACTGACAAGGTGGGTGGAGACAATAACCTGTAAGTACGCCTCTGGCTTGGAAAGTTTTGCTTCATCAACTACAGCTGGAACCTCCTGGGGCAAGGCAGAAGGGGCAGAACAGGGAGGTCTTCTACTGAGGGGCTGTCATCGATGTCCTGAGACATTTGTGGAGCTTCTGGTGTACACAGCGCAGACAGAGGTTCCCCTGAGAAGCGGACTGTCTAAAAGTGACACAAACCCTCTTCCCTGGCACGTGCCCCTGAAATGTCCATCAGGAAGTTGAATGGCTTCCCGTTGCCAACTGAAGCAGTCCTCACCCTGCACATTAAAACCCCCTGCGGAGACTTCATCCTGATGCTCAGGCCTTATCACTTATGGGGGTGAGATTCTGTCACTGGTGTTTTTAAAATTTCCCCAGCACCTTTGGGAACTGCTGGGGGTGGGAGACCTACTGACTCACACCCAGACCAAAGCGGCACACCCGCCCTGCCCCACCTGTTTCCCCATACCTGAGGTCTCTATTCTTGACGCCCTCCACTCATGCAATGCTGCTCTTTACCCACAGGAAATGCCTATCCCCCAAATCTGTCTATAGGAATTGTGGGGTTTTGTTTGTTTGTTTGAGACAGAGTTTCGCTCTTGTTGCCCAGGCTGGAGTGCAATGGCACAATCTCGGCTCACAGCAACCTCTGCCTCCTGGGTTCAAGTGATTCTCCTGCCTCAGCCTCCCAAGTAACTGGGATTACAGGCATGTACCACCATGTCCAGCTAATTTTTTGTATTTAGTAGAGACGGAGTTTCACCATGTTGGTCAGGCTGGTCTTGAACTCCTGACCTCAGGTGATCTACCCACCTCAGCCTCCCAAAGTGCCAGGATTACAGGCGTGCGCCACTGTACCCGGTGAAGGATTTTTAATGGATTGTATTTTTTAGAGCAGTTTTAGGTTCACAGCAAAATTGAGCAGAAAATACAAAATTCCCATATACCTCCTGCCCCCACCCAATGCACAACCTCGCTGACTATCAACATCCCCCGCAGCGTGGTAGTTTTGTAACAGTTGATGAACCTGCATTGACACATCATCATCACCCAGAGTCCACGGTTTACATTGGCGTTTACTCTTGGTATTTCACCTTCTATGGGTTTTGACAAATGCATAAGGACATGTATCCATCATAACAGTATCAAACAGAATAGTTTCACTGCTCCCAAAATCCCCTGTGCTCTATTCATCTCTCCCGGCCCCTACTCTTGGACAACCACTGATCTTACTGTCTCCATAGCTTTTGTTTTTGTTTTTGTTTTTGAGACTGAGTCCCACTCTGTCCCCCAGGTTGGAGTGCAGTGGCGCAGTCTCGGCTCACTGCAACCTCCACCTCCTGAGTTCAAGTGATTCTCATGCCTCAGCCTCCAGAGTAGATGGGATTACAGGCACACAGCCTAATGCCCAGCTAATAATTTTTGTACTTTTTGTAGAGACAGGGTTTTGTTATATTCCCCAGGCTGGTCTCAAACTCCTGGGCTCAAGCACTCCACCTGCCTCGGCCTCCCAAAGTGCTGATATTATAGGCGAGAGCCACTGCGCCTGGCCTGTCTTCATAGCTTTGCCTTTTCCAGAATGTCATATAGTCAGAAGCATTCAGAACGCAGTCTTTTCACCTTGACTTCTTTTTCTTAGTAATACGTGTTTAAGGTTATATTTTCATGGCTTGATAGCTCTCTTCTTTTTAGCACCAAATAATATTCCACTGTCTGGATGCACCACAGTTTATTTATCCATCCACCTACTGAAGGACATCTTGGTTGCTTCCAAGTTTTGGCAATTATAACTAAAGTTGCTATAAACATCCTTGGGTGGTTTTTGTGTGAACATAGTTTTCAGCTCCTCTAAGTAAACTCCTTTGAGTCCAAGGAGAGCAACTGGCTATATCGTTTGGCATGAGTATCTTTGGTTTTGTAAGATACTGCCAAACTGTCTTTCCAAGTGGCTGTACCATTTTGCATTCCCACCAGAAGTGAGTGAGAGTTCCTGTTGCTCCACATCCTCGTCAGCACTTGGTACTGTCAGTGTTCCAGATTTTGGCCATTCTAGTATGTATTAATATGTAGTGGTACCTGCCTCCTTCCTTTTTCCTGAAAATTCTGCTAGTTCAGGCGAGCCTCATGGCACCTCCTCCCAGAAGTTTTCCTTACTTACCCCACGATGTGAAGGGGGAAGAAGAGTGGGCAGCCACTGGCCATTCATTCTGTCCCTCCCTCCCTTTTTGCCTCCCTTCCTTTCTTCCTTCCCTTCCTCCATTTCTTTCTTTCTTTCTCTCTCTCTCTCTCTCTCTCTCTCTCTCTCTCTCTCTCTCCCCTCTTTCTTTGAGGCAAGGTCTCACTCTGTCACCCAAGCTAGAGTGCAGTGGCAAGGTTATGGCACACTGCAGCCTCAACCTCCCAAGCTCAAGCAATCCTCCCACCTAAGCCTCCCAAGTAGCTAGGACTACAGGCATGTGCCACTACGCCCAGCTAATGGTTTTTATTTTTAGCAGAGATGAAGTCTTGCTATGTCTCCTGAGCTCAAGCAATCCTCCCACCTCAGTCTCTCAAAGTGCTGGGATTACAGATGTGGGGCACTGCACCTGGCCATGAATTTCATTTCTACATAACCTTTGGGAAGATTCCAGACATTTTAGCTCCTGGACTCATGGAGCTGGAGGGAGCCCTAGTTACTAGATCTGATTGTTTTAAAAAAAGGGAAACTGATAACACAGTGAGGGTGGGGGACTTGCCAGGTCACATGGCCAATTCATTGCCAAATCAGGACTAGGACTCAGGCTTCCATGTTCCCCACCTTGCCCCCATCACCTCCACGCCCATACCTTGTTCCGGAAAGGCCATGGCAGCAACGCGTCATACTCCCCTCTCATGATCACGATGAAAAGCGACAGGTGGGTCCTCTTTCCAGTGCCATCTCCATTCAGGTACAGCCGCAGGCATAACTTGTAGCCATACTTGGCAGTGTAGAAGGCTGAAATGCAGAAGCCACAGGCAGCTGGGAAGTGCTGGACTTTGCAGATGTGGGACTGGGATCCAGCGGTCAGGCATGCCCAAGGTCAGTGGCTCAAAACCATGAAAGATGGGATTAGAGCCCAGCATTCTTCTCGAGTAGGGTGTCAGAGAGGAATGGGCTCTTGGGGGTCATCTAGCTAAGTGTTTGTCAGCTGGCCATCCAAGTCATACACTGCCAGGCCCCACCCTCAGAGTTTCTCACTCGGTAACCCTGGGGTGAGAACTGAGAGCGGGCACTTCCAGCAAGTTTGCAGGGGGTGCCAATGCCACTGGTCCTAGGACCACACTCTGAGAACCACTGATCTGACCAACCTATGTTTTACAGTCTGGAAACCAAGCTGAGAAAAAGACAGTGGCCGGTTACCATCTCACAGTGTGTTGGGGACCCAGCAAGAATGAGGGGCCAGGCTTCCTGCCTCCCAGCACCGGTTTCTTTCTGCTGCCCTATGCCAACTGGTTGGGGTCCCCTGGAGGCTGAGGGTACATGGGGTGACTCACAGTTCTGCCCTATGCCAACTGGCTGGGGTCCCCTGGAGGCTAGGGGCACATGGGGTTACTCGCAGTTCTGCCAGCCATTCTCAGGTGGCAAAACCCTTTGAGGGCTGAATCATCCCTGGTGAAGATGCACAGAAACCCCCTGGGCAGCTAAAGGGGCCATCCCAGGAGAGCATGTCCTCTGGCAGAGCGCCCTTCTGGGAGAGGTTGATTGGGGACATGAATTGGGGGCAGGAAGGAAGGGGGTGGAGGAGGCACAGGCTGGCAGTCTGACTCATCTCTGCCCATTACGTTTTGGTAGAACAGGAAGCTCGAGGTACTGCTTGCTTTTTCCCTCTTTAAAAAGAATCGAGGGAAAAAGGTCTACAAGTAGGGCTCGAGACCGCCCCATGAAGAGAGCTGTCCCAACACAGCAGGATGAGTGCTGCTCCTGCAGGAAAGGGGTCCCAGCCCTGCTCTAGGAGTGTGACACACTCCGCTGCCTCATTAAAAAAAATTTTTTTGAGAGGGTCTTGCTTTGTTGCCCAGACCAGAGTGCAGTGGCACCATCATAGCTCACTGCAGACTCAAACTTCTTAAGCCATCCTCCTACCTCAGCCTCTCAAGTAGCTAGGACCACAGGTGCAGGCCACCATGCCTGGCTAATTAAAACATTTTTTTGTGGAGATGGAATCTTGTTATGTTGCCCAGGCTGGTCTTGAACTCCTGGCCTCAAATGATCCTCTTGCCTCAGCCTCCCAAAGTGTTAGGATTATAGACATGAGCCACTGCACCCAGTCTGCTGCCTCATTTTTTGCCCAAATATATGCATTGTTATATTAACAGATATCATTTAGTTAAGAGAAACACTTGCCAAGTAATTACTTTATGCAAGACATTGTGCCAAGCCCAGGGGCCCCAGAAATGAGTAAGAAATGAGTAAGCCACTCATTCACATGCTAACTGCAATTGTACACAAGTGCATGTGTCTTACTCAGTTCTCTAATCTTATTTCAGACTGTTGGCTCTCTGAGGCCAGGGGTCCCATGGTGTTCACTGGTGAAAACCATCATTCACATCCATCTCGTCTGCACACACTGTGGCCCACAGCACACCTTCCTTCACATCCCAAACCCATGAAGTGGGTAACAGTTTTGATTCCTATTTGCAGAATGGGACTGACATTCAGGGAGGAGAAAGGGCCTGAATGTCAGTCAGCCTGGGCCACTGCTGTGTGTGGCTGCGAGCCACAGGGCAGAGCATGGTTCGCCCACCAACCTCAAGGTCCCAGCACCCAGCATGGTTCTCGGCCGTGGTGAGTGGCCTGAATGGGCACTGGCCTAAACTGGACACAGCGTGGCTGTCACAGAGCTGGCTGTTTTCACTGCTTGCTTCCTGGGTCCTGTGGGGCCTGTTTCCCAAGAAGGTCTCTGTGCCTCTGGGAGGTGTTACCTGGGGAGAAGAGGCTGACGGTCCTGCCACAGGCCGACTCATGGCACCGCCTGGTGACGTTGGTGATCTTCCACAGGAAGGTGCCATCAAAGGAGGCCTCCTCCATGAGGCGCAAGCTCTGCTCCAGCTTGCCCAGGGCCTGGTCTTTCTGGGCCAGGGTCTGCTGCAGCTCCACCACCTGTAGGGAAGACTGTTCAGCCAGGAACACCAGAACCTGGCTTGGGGATGGGATGGGAAGGGCGGGATGTGAAGATTGATCTGCCCCAAAGGTGCTTTCCTGACCACGCCTCACTCAGGCGTGCGTCTACATCTGAACGTGCTGCCCTCTGCCTGGCCTTCCTTTTCCTCATCCACCAGGAATCCAGCTCATATGGCCCCTCATCTGGGAAGCCTTTAACCACTGTCCTAGCTCAGTTGCTCTGTTTCAATATGTTCTTACAGAGCCCTTACAATGATTTTATGAGACATACTTTTCTGCCTTATCTACCAGATGGTCTCCTCCACTGAAAGCTGGGCCCATGCTCATTTTGTCTTCGTGCCTGTGCCTTGCATAGTGCCTGGTATGTAAAAGTAGAGCTGGGAAGTTTGTGGGTGAAATGAAGATACAATTGTGGCTTTCAGGGAGGCTGCCTTTTAACTGGAGCAAGAGTTACATAAATAAAGGCTAAAGCCTCAGCCACTCCAACTCAGCACCTGGCCCTTCTAATAGCTTTCCCCAATGAAGTGGAAAGAATACAAATTTATTCTTGGGTGTACTCAGGTAGGGAAGCCATGAATGGAAGTGAGCATCCTTAGAGAAAATTTAATCGCTAACTTTACTGATGGGGAAGGTCCTGAGAGGGAAAGTGACTTGCTCAGACCCATAGGGCAGGTGGCTCTGAGCACCTGCTGTCATGGTAACTGTGAATGGTGAGGCAGATAATTAATGGTAATGGTGAAGCAGGAACTAAAACCCAGGCCTAACTCAGTATGAGCAATGATGTAACGTTACTGCAAAAGAAGCAACATTAGAATGGTGATTGGCTACATTAAGAAAAGTATAGGCTTGGCCGGGCGCGGTGGCTCAAGCCTGTAATCCCAGCACTTTGGGAGGCCGAGACGGGCGGATCACGAGGTCAGGAGATCAAGACCATCCTGGCTAACACGGTGAAACCCCGTCTCTAATAAAAAATACAAAAAACTAGCCGGGCGAGGTGGCAGGCGCCTGTAGTCCCAGCTACTCGGGAGGCTGAGGCAGGAGAATGGTGTAAACTCGGGCGGCGGAGCTTGCAGTGAGCTGAGATCCGGCCACTGCACTCCAGCTTGGGCAACAGAGCGAGACTCCGTCTCAAAAAAAAAAAAAAAAAAAAAAAGAAAAGTATAGGCCAGGCGCAGTGGCTCATGCCTGTAATCCTAGCACTTTGGGAGACTGAGGAGGGTGGATCACGAGGTCAGGAGTTTGAGACCAGCCTGACCAACATGGTGAAACCCCATCTCTACTAAAAATACAAAATATTTAGCTGGGTGTGGTGGCAAGAGCCTATAATCCCAGCTACTCAGGAAGCTGAGGCAGGAGAATTGCTTGAATCTGGGAGTGGAGGTTGCAGTGAGCCAAGATCGTGCCACTGCACTCCAGCCTGGGCGACAGAGCGACACTGTGTCTCAAAAAAAAAAAAAAAGAAAAAGAAAAAAAGAAAGAAAGAAAAGAAAAGTATAAGCTCTAGAATAAGGGAGGAGAAGACAGCCCTGTTGGACCAAGAACTGTGGCTAAGTGGATTATCTGGAGTCAGCCTGGGACCACACTCCAAGCATATAGAATTCTTTGGAGACTGAGCCAGATCATAGGAGGGCAATGTGAAGCAGCACGCTCTGAGGAAAAGGTGAAGGCGCCGGGGCTTTTAGCCTGAAAAGGGAAGCACTCAGGTAGGACAGAATCCGACTCTCCATCCCTGAAGGGCTGTCATGGGGACTAGAAGGTGGATTTGTCTTGTGGGCTCTGAGGGCCAGGGCCAAGAACAATGCAGGGAACAGAGAGGCTGATTTAGCTTAGTATAAGGAAGAGTGGAATATGTCCTGCACTGGAATGAGCTGCTCAGGGAGGTGGTGTCTTATCACAAAGGAACCAAAGCACTGGATGGGAGGCTGTGACCTTGACTACAGCTTCCAACTCAGCGCTCTTCTTGGAAGGGTGTGGGATAAACGGGAGATATGTTTTGAGGGAGTGACTGCTCTAAGCAGGATGAATGATTAGTAGGAAGCCTGTCTGCTGCTCTGGAGACAGGATGGGGCTCAGCCAGGCTTGAAGGCAAACTTGCCTCCCACACTCACCCTCTGCTCCAAGCTCAGGATGCGCTCACGGTCCAGCTGGCTCTGGTGGATGGAGGTGGCCAGGGCCAGGTGGGAGGCCTCCACCTCCTTGTTGAGGACAGCAACAATGTTCTCAAACACACGCAGCTTCCCTTCCAGCTCAGCCAGAAGCTTCTCCTTCATGAAGTGCTGCAGGGCCAGCTCCTCCTGGCTCTCGGAGCAGGGTGCCCGGTAGCAATCGACCTCCAGGTCCCCCGCCACTTCCACGGCTGCCTGCAGCTGCAGGTCTGACAGGTTCTGCTCCAGGGCCATGGGCCCAGACTCCAGGCCAGAGCCCAGCCGGGTCTTCCACTGTTTCATGAATCCCAACAGCAGGTTTAGGTGGGAGGTCTGGGAGGTGACCTCATGCTCTTGCACGGACTGTGGGCTTCCCTGACAAGAGAGTGGGGCTGATTAGTGAAAACAGAGGTGGAGTGAGGACAGGGGAGCAGTGGAGTGCCCTGCTATCAAAGGTCACCAAGGAAAGTCAGATTCATTCACCCAGTGAAGAGGAGTGGATTTCTGTACAGTGGGAGGGATTCAGAGGAAGACCCTGGCATCAGACATGCCCACGATGAGCCACATGCATTGTAGCTTCTAATTCTGCTCTGCCCTGCCCTGGAGCGCAAGGATGATTCAGGACCATGGAGAGGGGTGGTGGAGGTGGGGGTCGTTTTAGTGATGTTCTGCGGATGCTTAGGTGAGACATTAAGAAGAACCTCCCTGAGTACTATGATGACTTAATAGTAGGCTCTGATGCTTGGGAAAGTCATTAGTACAAGAGACATCCAAATGAGTGGACTGATGTTATGGTAAAATTCTGGAGGGGCTGCAGTGGGAAGACCTGGAGGTCTGGAACTGCAGTGGACAGATCTCCTTTCTCACACTCAAATACTTACCTTGAAGGAGCAGCCGACACCTGCAAAGGGGCACCCAACTCCAGCCTCAGCCACCTCGGGATGAGCCTGGAAATAATAATCACATCACTGAATGTTACAGCAATCCCTGTGGCTACCCTGGGGGCTCTCTTCAATGCACCAGGATCCACCAGTGTAGGAGATGGCTTGGGCCACACGACTTTGCACATGCTGTTCCCTTTGGCTATCTCCTTTCCACCCTTCAAGCTTCTGCCCTTCCATGACCTTCCTTCAAAACAGGATCTAGGCCCCTACTGTGATCCTGGGCAGCACTGCTATTTCTCCTGTCAGGGCACAGTCCACACAGCTCCATAATCATCACTCATTCTCTGGTTGCCCCAACTGGTCGGGGCGGCTCTGTAAGGGTCATGGCTGTGTTCCCAGTGCTGAGGGCAGTGCCTGGCACAGCTGAGACACTCAGAACACACTGACTGCATGAGTAAATGCGTCCCTCCTCCTGAAGTCCATGGGGAATCTTGTGGTCACAATTCCCATCTGCATCCCTCCTTGGCCATCTATCCTAGACTAAGGTGTGTCCATTCAGCAGAACTTTCCCTTTCAGATAATGTCCAGCCCGAGGGAAGGGACACAGGAGGGTCTCAGTGCTATTACAATAGCAATTTGACCCCACTGTTAACCTATTTAGGTCTGAAGCGTTTACCAAATGCCTTCAAGGCTGTAATTCTTCCTAGGGCTCCTCACAGCACGGTGGGGAAGAGAAGGTGGGTTTTTATTCCTATTTTACTGATGAAAAAACTGAGGCTCACAGAGGGGAAGGGATTTGCCCAAGGAGGCCAAGCTGGGAGGCCGCACAGCCCCAGGGCCCCTCCCACACACATCACTGCCTCTTAACAGGAGTCAGCCCAGGAGAGATGGGAGAAAAGTTTTTCCAAAACATATACAGCCATGCAACAGGAATATGTTCTGAGAAATGTGCCATCATTGTGTGAACATCATAGGATGTATTTACACAAACCTGGATGGTATACCCTGCTACACACCGAAACTCAGTGACGGCCTATTGCCCCTAGGCTACAAACCTGTACAGCACGTGACTATACTGAATACTGTAGGCAACTGCTAACACTGTAAGTACATGTGTATCTAAATATATCTAAACATAGAAAAGGTACAGTAAGAATACAGTACTATACTCTTCTGGGACCATCGTTGTATATGTGGTCCGGTGTAGAGTGTTATATGGCACATGACTGTATCTTCATAAAGGCTTGTATCCAGAATATATAGAGAACTCTTACAATCTAATAAGAGACAAATGACCTAATAAAAAATGGGCAAGGCCAGGCTCAGTGGCTCCACACCTATAATCCCAACACTTTGGGAGGCTGATCCCAACACTTAGGGAGGCTGAGGCAAGAGGATTGCTTGAGGCCAGGAGTTCAAGACAGCCTGGGCAACATAGTGAGACCTCATCTCTACTTAAAAAAATTTTTAAATTAGCCAGGCTTGGTGGCGTACACCTACAGTCCCAGCTACTTGGGAGGCTAAGGTGGGAGGATCGCTGGAGCCCAGGGGTTCAAGGCTGCACTGAGCTATGATCACATCACTGTACTCCAGCCTGGGTAGCAGAGAAAGACCTTGTCTCTCTTAAAAAAAAAAAAAAAGCAAAACAATGAACAGATACAAAAGCAAAACAACGAACAGATACAATCTATGAAAGTATCTTATAAAGTTAAATCATACTTATAAAATAATTTACTTATAAACCATACTTATAAAGTTACCGTACAATGCACACACTTCACTCCTAGGAATTTACCTAAGAGAAAGTAAAACATGTGTCTGCACAAAGGTGTGTATGTGAATGTTCATGGCAGCTTTGTTCAAAACAACCCAAATGTGTCATCAACTGGTGAGCAGATAAACAAATTGGTCTATATATACTATAGAACAACCAAATGGCATTAAATACCAGCATAAACAATAACATGGATGAACCTCAAAAACACTGTGCCAAGTGAAAGAAGTCAAACACCAAAGACTACATACTACCTCTTTCCATTCTTACGAGTTTCTAGCAAAGGCAAAACTAGAGTGACAGTAAGTAGATCAGTGGTTGCCTGGAGCTGTGGGTGGGGAAGGGATTGACTATGCAGGGACACAAAGCAGCTTTATCCCGTGCAGAAACGTTTGCCACTTGACTGTAGTGGTGGTCATGTGATTATTTATATTCCTCAAACTGTATACTTCAAATGAGTGAGTTTTATTGCATATAAATAATATCTTGAGTCTATAAGCTCTTTGTTTATTTATTTATTTATTGAGAGAATAATCTCATGGAACCACGTGAAAGGGGATTTGGATGAAAGCAGGAGAGGACAGAGGTGTTTCGGACTGAGTAAATACAAAAAGCCACACTGTTATTATTCTTTAAAAGTAACATAAGCAGAGAGCTGTGGGCTTAATGAGTACAGTTGGTTTGGGACACAGACAGAACACAGCCCAGCAAAGGCCACCGTACCCCCGCCCCCACCCCCCCAACTGCCCAGGGCTTCGGGGACAAGTTGTTCCCAACAAATAATAGAAAACAGATGTTTTATGGAAGGCAGGCAGAGGGCGGCCTTGGCAGGGAGACTGTGTTGGCTTCAGGAAGTCTGTGGTGATGAAACCTCCCTGAACATGTAGCTTTTGACATGTGAGAACAGTGGAGGAAGATGCTACGTGTGGACCTGGCTCCTGGGTGAACACACTTTGGGGAGCCTCTCAGGTCCCACCATTCCCTACAGGTCCATGATTCCAGTCCTCTGTGGTTCTAAGGGTCAAAGCTTGGTGGGAGAGTCATAAAAGGGATAAGAACGTGAAAATGATCAAGCTAAGAGTGAAATTCCAGACATCACCCTGCAGGTGGAGGGGATGTGTCTTTCAGCAGCGGAGCCGTCCTGGTGTTGTGCGAACAGCAAATGCCCGTTTCAGGAAGTGAAACGCTATTCAGATGTAGGGACATCCTTCTGTGATGTGTGCCCAGATGTGGCCTGTGATGAGCCTTGAATGGTTGCTGCAGAAAGGGGCAGGGGTGACTTGAGAGGGTTTCGGAGGCCTCTCCGTCATCATTATTCATTCCTTAGAGTGCACGCAAGTTCAGGGTGTGGCCTCAGGAGCCAGCCTTTTGGGGTTCAGAGCTTGTTTCTGTCACTTCACATACTAGCTTTGTGGCCCTGGGATAGTTATTAACTCCTCTGTCCTGCAGTTTCCTCATCTGCAAAATGAGGATAATAATAATATCCCCCTTACAGGGTTATTGTGAGGATTAAATGAGATAATACATGTAAGCACTGGTATTAGTTACCTATTACTGCTGTAACAAAACATCACAAACTTAATGGCTTAAAACAACACAGCTTTATTATCGTACAGTTCTGGAGGCCAAGGGTCCTAACATGGAAACGTCAGCAGGACTGTGTTGCTCCTGGAGGCCCAAGGGGAAGATGGCTTCCTCCCTTCCCCAGCTTCTCAGGGCTTCCTGCACTCCTTGGCTTCTGGTCCCTTCCTCCATCTTCAAAGCCAGCAGTGGAGCATCTCCCCTTCTCTCTGACTCTCCTCTCCCTCTTCTGAGGACCGTTGGGCCACCTGGATAAGCCAGGGTCACCTCCCCATCTCAGAATCCTTAATTTAATCATGTCTGCAGAGTCTGTTTTGCCATTGTTATGGGCTCAGCACCCCCCACCCAAATCATATGTTGAAGTCCTAACCCCCAGTATCTCAGAATATGGAGACAGGGCCTCTAAAGAGCTAATTAAATTAAAATGAGGTCATTGGGGGCGGGCCCTAATGCAATGTGACTGGCATCCTTTTAAGAAGGGGAAATTTGGAGAAGGACCACATGAAGACATAGGGAGGGGACAGCCATGTCAAGGCAGGGAGAGGGGCCTTGGAGGAAACCACTCGCCAATACCGTGCCTCGAACTTCTGATCTGCAGAACTGCGAGGAAATACATTTCTGTTGTTTACACCACCCAGTCTGTGCACTTTGTTATGGCAGCCCTGGCAAATGCATGGAGCTATGTGAGGTCACATACTCACAGGTCCCGGGGATTCACATGGGGACATCTTTGGAGGACATTATTCTGCCTAACACAGTGTTCAATAAATATAAGCCATTATTAGTAATAATAATTATTAGTATTGAAATTATTAAATACTACTACTGAATACTTGTTGAATACTACTACTATTAATAACTCTAAGAATACTAATAGTAGTAATACTAATACTATTACTACTAATTACTACTAATACTATTACTATTACAAATACTATTATTAGTATTACTACTAATTAGTATTCTTATTCCTATGGATTAAGCACACTGCCCCTGGGACATCCCCAGTCCCAGTTCTCCAGCAGCTGTCATACACATGTATCTCATTTAATCCTCACATCATAAACTCTTAACAACAAATTCTCTAAAATTCCATTTTCCCACTGGATTTCCTCAAGGCAGTGAGGAATATCCCTAAATGAACAGGACCAAAACATGTTTGAATGTTGTCCCTAGGATTCCTATGACAATCCTCTGAGGCAGGTGGGGCTGGATTAGTGTCACCTTAATACCGGCAGAAACAGAGGGAATGGCTTAATGTCACGCTGAGCTCGTGAGTGGAGGAGGCGGGTGTGCCTGTGTGTTCTCCCCCATAGTTGTGAGCCTCTGCAAGGGCTCACTGCTCTCCTGGCACTCATGTAGACACTGTCCCATCAGATCCTCACAGCCATGATGCGGAGGCTGGGGCTTTGAGGTTCTGCTTCCCTCGGGTAGGTGGAGAAGCTGAAGCCCAGGGGTGATCAGTGACTTGTAGGAGGCAACGGGGCAGGCGAGGGCAGCCCAGGAGCCTGGAGTCCATGTGCAGGTTCTGTCCTCCCCACCATAGTGTCCTTGCCTGGGGTGGCCTCATTCGAAGGCCAGGGACCGAGGAGACAGGAGAGGGAATCAGGAATCAGACTGCGTTGCAGGAGAAGAACAAAGGCTGTGTCCCGGGCCAAACCCGTCTGGTGTCACAAGTGGCCCCTGTGTGAGTGGCCTCACTGCTTGCAAATTGCTAAAAATAAAGTGTGTAGTGGAATTTCCTCCGAGGAGGAGACAGAAACAGAGAAAACAGATGCCCAGCCCTGAGGGAACACTCATTCTTCTGTCTGGGTCTGAGGAGTCTCTGTGTGTGTGGTTTCCGGTCACCCCAGCTACCCAGGCCCTTTGTGGTGGGGTCACAGTGGGCCCTAGCGGGAGGCCCCATTCTGAGACCTGGGGCCTCTGGGAATTTGACTGTTAAGAGGGTGCCGGGAGCATGAGTGCCACCTCTGCAGCACCTGCACAGAACAAAGAGGATCTGAGCAGGCCAGGCACTGCCTACCCCCACACTGGGCTGAGGTCAGGGATGGCCGGAGGGGCTGCTTTGGCTCAGGTGTCAGCTGGTGCTGAGGGGGTACTCTACATGGGGAGCTTGGTCAGCCTGCCACTGTCAGCCCGTTCCTGCCCTCCTCTGTAACTGGGCCAGTTTAGTCTCTGTCAGCCTCCGCTCAGCTCAACTGCCGCCTCCTCCAGGAAGCCCTGCCTGATTCTCCTGGTTGAAAGTAGTCTTGCCCATCCCTGTTTTTTCCATAGCACTTTGTGGACTCCTGCACTAAAGCCTGACTGTGTTGTTTAAGCAGGTATGAAACATTTAGGGGAGGATTCCTTGTGTAGAGGCAGCATAGAGAAGATGCCACCACCTCAGGAGCCATGGGTTAGAGCCTGGCTTTGCCTCTCACTTGCTGTGTGACTTTGGTCCAGGCACACCTCCTCATGGAGCCTCAAAATATTACCTATTGGTAAAATAGGGCTATCACCACCACCCACCACACAGAATGTCACAGGATCGGGGCGATTACGGATGAACACTGTCAAACTCAGAAGTGTAAGGTTTGGGGGTTTATTCCCAGGTGTCACACTCCAAGGAACACAGATAAACAGAAGCACATTTACCCCAAATGCACAGAGACTGGCGAAAGACTGCTCAGTGTCTTTCCACGGAGGCAGGACTGACTCCGGGGACAGGGGGCTGAGTTGCCTTTTGTGACCTCAAGGGAGACAGACTTCAGCTCAGTACAAAGGAAGGGGAGAATGTTGCCTCCATCAGAGCGCCCCAGGGTGGGTGTGGTTGTTTCATGGAGTAATGAGCTCTCTGCCATTGGAAGGACATGGAGCTATGTAGCAGGAATCCAGTACAGAACAGAAATTGGACTAGACGGCTTAAACTTCTGTCATTTTCTGACTCTAGAAAAATTAAGGCTTTACTGTGAGCTACTGGCATCAGATGTCAGCTTGCCTTTGACCTTCCTGAATGGGCCTCAGGGGGAAGAGAGTGGGAGAAACTATCCCATTGCTGATCCTCAGCAGACAGGACTGAAGGTTTTTATCTTCCAGTCCCCCTGGACGTCCCCTCCTTCACTGTCACTTCTACAGGAAGATCATGTGAGGCAACTATCAAGTCTCTAACTAGGTCAACATTAATCCTTTAATATCCGCTTCTTATATCAGGTAATCAGTCCATGGCTCTGGGCACTTCTTCAGGAGATAATCATCTAATGAAGTCAGAGGCTGAGGATAAACTGATAAGCAGATGGTATGGGAAGTGTTTGCAAGGAGGGCTGGTCCTCAGCCCTCTACCCTGCCTCCATTTCCCAGGTTGCCCTACATGTGCAGGCAAACTTAGGAATTACCACACATGCAAAGTGTTGACTTTTCATCAGCCATTTTCCTTTGTTCAAAAGTCCCCCAAAGTTCCCACTGGGGCAAAAGTCAGAGGAGTCCCCTGGTCCTTCCCCTATGTGACTTTGTGTAGGTGATCAGACCATGACTACCGCCCCTCCCCACCCCAGCTTTTCACCAGGAGTCCATGACTCCATGAGGTGGGGAAGCCAGCAGGGAGGGGAGGGGGCTGCTGCCTCTCAGAGGTCTGCCTGCGTTAAGGAAGCCTTCTTTGCTCGCAAATACAGGCAGCTTCCTCTCCCATCCTATAGCCTGTTAAGGTGCCTATAATTCTACCATGAATTATAGTCCCTTCATTTGGCTCAAGGCAGCAAGTTTCAAACTGTGCTCTGCAGGGCCCTAGGAGTCCCCAGAACCTCTTAGGGGCTGGGATAAGAGAAAGAAATGGGGCAATTAACAGGCCAGGGCTCCAGGCTCCCCCTCCATCAGAACGTTTCTACTTTCATCTGATTGAAAAAGATGAAAATAAGCCATTGGATTAGGAGATATTAAAACATCTATGTGATCTAAGATTTACACAATAGATGTATGTTAATTTTGTTAAGAGGAAAAAATAAAACAAGCTAAAAACAACAGTCCTAGAGCACTCAAGCAGGTAACGTCCTTTTGCAAGTGAGGCACAGTGGCCCACAGAGAGTTGAGGGTCTGCTTGTGTCTCACAGCCAATCCCCCAGGAGCCAAACAGGGAGGCTCAGGGAGTTACTCCACGGAGCAGTGTATCATATTAACTCTTACCACGTTGCAGAGTGTAAAGTTCCAAGAACATGCATTTGATCCTTACTCTTACTCCCTGAGGGCCTGCCGATGGAGAGGCTGCTGAGAAGCAGATGGGAGAGTGCTCAAAACCAGCTCTGGGTGGGAGAGGAAATTCCCCTGAACTCTCTGAATGAGAAGGACCAGCTCAGAGAAAGGAGAAGGAGGTGTGGACACTCGCCTGCCTCTGGTCCAACGGTAGGGGGATAGCTGCCCTGCTAGCACTGCTATCATGGTCTCCTGGAAAGGCCTTGCAGAGCCGGCTTAACATCCTCATTTTACAGATGCAGACACAGGGCCTGGGAATTGCTGCCAGCCGAGCAGAGAATTATGCAGAACTACCCCTGGACATCAGGCTCCTGATCCCTGGGCAACAGTTTGCTGCAAGAAGAGGGCTTTGGCTGAAAGGAGCCAGGCACCTCACAGTGGAGGTAGAGAGGGTGGCTGAGCAACGAGACTCCTCTGCGGGTCTCAGGGCCCCATGTGTAAACAAGAGGATTTGATTTTGAGCAGTGACTCCTGCCTGTTTGGATTCGTGGACCAATATGAGAGAGAGAAAGTGTGTGTGTGTGTGTGTGTGTGTGTGTGTGTGTGTGTGTGTGTGTGTTTAATTGAGACATTAACAAAGAGATTGCCATCTTTTCAATTTTTCTTAGTAAAGGCTTTACCAAAAACTATCATCTATTATTACATCCTCTCATTTATATAAAGACATGCATAGGACTAAAGACATGCATAGGACAGACACAATCTCAGAGTAAAGGTTGGTTTTAGAAATGGAAAGAATTCAGTTTACATAAACTCATTTATAGAATTGCCTTATTTTTATCATTTTGTCATGAGCTAGTGGGAATGGATCAGTTCTGGATAGCACGTGGGAACCTTTGAGCAGGACATGTAACCTGTGAGGGTCCTTCCAGCTTGGGAGGGCCAGGGTTCTAAACCGCAGCTCCTGAAAATGTCTCTCTGGCCTATCACACTTCCAAATGTGTCTCTTATTCCTAGCAGCACAGTTTGGCAGAGCCGAAGAGGTGAGCTGATAACGGTCTCTCCCTGCCTAAGGGCAAACAGAGGCAGACAGAACCATCTAGTTGAGGAGTTTGCTAACTTTTTTATAAAGGGTTGGATAGTAAATATTTGGGGCTATGAAGTCTTTGTTGCAAGTACTCAATTTTGTATAACTTTCATGTGTCTCAAAATATCTTTTTTTTGTTGTTTTTGAGACAGAGTCTCATTCTGCTACCCAGGCTGGAGTGTAGTGGCACAATCATGGTTCACTGCAGCCTTGACTTCCCTGGGCTCAGGTGATTCTCCTACCTCAGCCTCCAGACTAACTGGGACTACCGGCACGTGCCACCAGGCCAGGCTAATGTTTATATTTTTTGTAAAGACGGGGTTTCACCATGTTGCCCAAGCTAGTATCAAACTCCTGGGCTCAAGCTCTTTGCCCACCTTGGACTCCCAAAGTATTAGAATTACAGGCATGTAATTGTATGTAATTCAAATTCTAACACTTCAGCATTACAGGCACGTTTGTCATTTACCAAAGGGTTTATATTTGTTATTATAAGAACTTTTTTGATTATTATTGATTGGGCCTCATAACAATTCTGTGACGCAGAAAACATCTTCACAGACAAGCAAGCTGTGGCTGGAGAACATCAGCAGTGCCCCGGGCCACACAGTGGGACACTGGCCTCACAGCCTCAAGAATTACAGGTCATTACACATGGCCTATCATTCTTCTGATCTTTTCAACCATTTGAAAATATAAAAACCACTCTTGGCTCGTTGCTCAGGAGGTGGGCCAGATGTGGCCCATGAACCATAGTTTGTGGACCCCTGGTCTGGACTGTTCTCACCCTAAGTCTATTGCCAGGTGGCTTCAGGCAAGACACTTCACCACTGTGAACATCAGTCTCCTCACTCCTTATAAAGTAAATTCAGTCTGGACTCGGGACTAGTTGGGAGGTGCCTGCCAGGGGCAGAGTGCGCAGCTGTCTACTTGGCCTCAACCTGGAAAAATCAAGACAACGGACAAATGCTTTTCCGTGATATACCAACGTACCCTCTCCAGAGTTCGAAGACGGCTTCCTGGGCTTACAGACTGGAGGTCTTCCCCTCTGCATTTGGGGCAGATCTGATCCTCGCCGTTCCTGGGGAAACATGGACAAAGCCTTGGAGAGAGGCACCACAGTTCCCTGCACCATCCACTCTCCTGACAGCTCCAGAAGCCTCAAGTGTCAGCAGGTTGGGGATCGTGTATGTCCACAATCCCAGAGCCACAGTTCCTAAATCGCAAAAGTGCCGAGCATCCCACGTTTTTTTGGTAATTTGCAGTGAGCTTCCTGGGCTGCCAAACCTGCCCTGACTGCACTGACCGGAAGCTATTACAGCCCTTACTTACTCCACTTAGTGTGAATATATACATATTTCATTGCAGAAACATTAACGTGCTTGATTACAGGGCACTGCCCCATTCCCTGCCAGAATTGTATAATGCCCTGATTTGCTTTTCTAAAAAAATTCTTAATTACAAAACACATCTGATCTCAGGGGTTTAGGCAAGAGATTGCTGACATGTGACTACACTTGCTCTTCTCATTTGGTCCTCCATTTGGTTTTGGTCTCATATGTTTAGTAATTACAGAGGATCATGGCCTATTAGAACAAGAAGGGGCCTCAGAGAATATCTGGCCTGGAGGTTCTTAATCAGGAGTGGGTGTCAGATTCTAATGGGTAACACCTGGGTACCCACGGATTTTTGTTTTGTTTTGTTTTTTGGGGGGGGTTTTGATTTTTTGGAGACAGGGTCTTACTCTGTCGCCCAGGCTGGAGTGCAGTGGCATGATCTCGGCTCACTGCAACCTCTGCCTCCCAGGTTCAAGTGATTCTCATGCCTTAGCCTCCTGAGTAGCTGGGATTACTGGGATTACAGGTGTGTACCACCATGCCCAGCTAATTTTTGTATTTTTAGTAGAGACGAGGTTTCACCTTGTTGGCCAGGCTGGTCTCAAACTCCTGACCTCAAGTGATCCTCCTGCCTCGGCCTGCCAAAGTGCTGGGATTACAGGCATGAGCCACTGCACCTGGCCAGCACCTGCGTTTTCACAAAGCTCCTGGTGTCTCTGACCTGCTACTGAGATAGCCCGTTTTACAAAGAGGGAATGAGGCCCCAGAGGGCATGTGGATTAGCCAAGGTAGAGTGAGTCAGGAGCACAGCTGAGTAGAAGCTCTTCAGGACTTAGGCCTCAGGCCTCAGCCCTCCAAATTCCAATCAGCTCCCTCCTCTGCCAGGTTTTGGAAGGAGGGAGAGGAGAAACCAGGAGACCCACCACCAGAGCCTGAGCTGAACCCTGACCATCAGCTTGATGGTAAAACCAGACAACCTCTGCTCCTCCACCCTCTGGTTGGCCTTTCCACGGTCACAGCCTCTCCTCGCTATTCTCACAGCCTCCTCCTTTGTCATCATGTTTGAACTTCTCACTTGCCTGATTCAGCTTTCCCACCTTCTTAAGCTGTAAAACCCCAAACAAAAGGTCATCACATGAGGCAGTTTAAGGGCATATTTGCCAGGAAACTGACCAAAGCTGACCTAACCTATTAGGCCTCAATGTCCTCATTTGTAAAACAGGATCATAATAGTATCCACCCCTCTAAGCTGTGCTGAGGACCTGAGGGCAGAGCATTTGGCACACAGTAGGCACATAATTGCTTAAAGAGGAATGTTGATGATAGTACTGATGTCATGCCTTTCTGGGTTAATACTTTAAATATCATTAAATACATAAATATATATCGATCTCTTTGTCCCCTCATTCCCAGCAAACAGTCTGAGGTGATGAGCAATGCTGTGGAAGGAGAGATATTCGTCTAACAGTTTGTCATTCACCAAGGGGTTTATATTTGTTACTATAAGGACTTTTGTGATTATTATGCATTGGGCTTCATTAATAATTCTGCTATGCAGAAAACAGCTTTACAGACAAGCAAGCTGCAGCTTAGGGACATTAGCAGTGCCCCAGGCGACACAGTGAAACAGTGGCCTCACAGCCTCGAGGCTCTCCTCGGTGTGATCGCTTTCCCCTGTGGGAGCTGACGCCTTTCTGTGGCTTCCTCTCCTTCCACCATAGCCAGAGGGGCAGTGTCAGGGAGTGTGAGAAAAGGGTGTGGACACTGAGGCCCAGACAGGAAAAGTCACCTGCTCAAAGTCACAGGCTCCTCTGCCCCTCACCTCCCATCAGGGGTCCCCCCTGGCACCCACTTTCTGCCCACCCTCCGCTCCTCCATCACCTCACCTCAGGTTCTCAGAGAGACAGCCTGTGCAGCAGAGAGCCCTAGGCTCCTTTGGGTCCCGGCAGACGGTGGGAGGGCACCCAAAGGGAAACTCATTCTCATCAGGGGCCGGGCGTGGGCTACTGCCTGAGCTGGATGCCATCTCAGGGTCCCAGGCTGGCCAGAGGGCCTGTCTAAGTTGCTTCAGGACAGGGGACCAGCCCTGTGGAGTCCTGGCCTGGGCCTCACTCTCTGGTGAGTAGGAGCTCTGATGACTTTATCTTCTTCTCTCTGGCTTGTGTGGTTCAACGTCACAGCTGAGTCACAGCAGGGATGGAGCAGGAATTACCCTTTGTGGTGATAAAAATCCCCTGGATGGTGACTGAAGGCTTTAGGAGTGTCCAGTCATTTTTTTTTTTTTTTTTTTTTTTTTTTTTTTTTTGAGAGTGAGAAAAAGCAAGAGAGCAAGTCAGAGAAAATGACCCGTGTCACAGACTCTCAGAAAGCACAGTGAGAGTTCCCCTGGCTGAGAATCGCAGGCTGCCGCTGGCTTCCCCCACCTCCCTGGGCACATCGGAGGAGAAGGCCATAGCTGGCCCCTGGTCTGTGTTCCCTGGCACCTCTGAGCAGCCTGGAATTCTCAGTGGGGGTGCTCACCTTCCTGGTGGAAATCCCCAGGGTGTTGAAGGCAAGTCCAAAATTTCAAGTTCTAGGCACTTTTGCTCTGCTCTGTGTGGAGTGTCTGGATGATCTCAAAGAGAAGTCACTTCCTCACAGTGGGTTCTGATGACCCCATCTGTAAAAAAGAAGTCGCAACAGGTGGCTTCTAGGCTGTAAGATTCTGGGACCCTATCTTGCCTGGGACTGAGGCAACCAGAAGGAGCAGGAAAGCCCTGATGAAATCCAAGGCCTTAGGACCACAGACTCCTCAGGGCCCTCCCTGCACCACCCCACTCAGGAAGTCATAGGTGGCTACATGCTCCGGTCAGGTGCCACCACTTTGCTGCCTCAAGGAGAACAAAGCATTAAACAACTACAAGATCACGGCAGCTGGTCTCAGCAGCCAAGTGGGACGTAGATCCACGTTTGCAGGAGAAGTACACCTTGGAAACGATGGCTCCTGGCATGTGTACTGTGTGCTGGGCAACAGTTTCCCTCCAAATCCTTACAGCAACCTGCAAGGAATTCTTCTGCAGCTGTACATAGGGTCAGAGAAGCAAGATGCCTGGTCCAAAGGCACACAGCCTCTGGTGGTGGAGCAGGATTCACTCCAGGGCTGTGGGGCCCCAAGCTCTGTGCGTGTGATCTCTGATGGAGATCAGAGTACCCAGCTCTTGTCTCATCTATTAAATGGAGAAGACGATCCCTACATATCTTTCCATCGAGTTCAGCTGCTACAGAGGTTTTGCAAACTTTCACATTGGTTTCAGATCATGGGTTTTGAGGTCAGACAGAGCTGAGTTGAAGTCCTGGGTCCACCGCTTACTAACTGCGGGCCCTGGGACAAAGTCCTTAACTTCTCTGAAACTCAGATTCTGCATCTGTAAAATGGGACAATAATACCTATTTCACCCAACTGTTGTGATGACTAAATGAGATCGTGGATCAAAGCGTGGTGTGTAGCCCAAGTGAAGTACTTGAAAGACTTTGACATTTGGCTCAGATGGTGACTACAGGCCTTCCAGCTCCTCAGAGAAAAGGATGAAAGTGGGACATTATGCTTACACTGTGTTTTCACATCTATCTACTGGAGCCTCACAGGTGGGCAGTGCAGGTCATCAGACCTGAGATACATTAAACTGCCCACCTGCCCTGGTGTAACACCGGGGCTGCCACAGGCTGGTGGCAAAGAGGGCACGGCATCTTACAGCCACAGTGTACATCAGGACCTTCACCCCTATAGCAAACGACCTCCAGGCCTGCATCAAGACCATGAGAAGACACTCCCTTTAACTGTGTACCCCATAGCTGCAAACTTTCCTACAGCCCTACCTGTTCCCTCCTTTCCCTGGGGTTTGAGATAAAACAAACACCCAAGACTTCTCTCCCCATCTGTGGGTCCCTTCTCTCCCCTCTGGCTTCAATACCACCCTCTCTACCTGTTCATTCCCACGGACATCAAAATGTGCCCAAGCTGCTCTAATAAGAAAAGGGAAAAATAACTAGTACTAGTTTTGGGTGCTGTGTTATGTAATTTTACAGACATCATCTCATCTAATTGTCACTCTATGAAGCAGGTATGGCCATCATCATCCCCACCTTAGAGATGAGAAAACCGAGGCACAGAGAGGCTAAGTGACTTGCTGAAGGTCTCACAGCTAGTGAGTGGGGACTCCTGAACCCAGAGCCAGTTCTCTAACCACGCATGCCTTTACAACACTCTATTCTCGTCTCCAATTTCTACATCTACCCTCTCCTCACTTAAGAACCCCTCTCCTAGGGGTTCTTAATGGTAGAACCCCTAGAAAAGATTGTCTATACAGGCTCTTGGATCTCCAGGGAATCATCTCTCCAAGTGTATATGAATGTCGAGGACGCCAAATGCTCTGGGCCCGTCCCAGTCTCTATCCAACCAGCCCTTCTGCCAGCACCTGACCGGCTCTCAGCCCTTCCTTCCGGATTCCCTTCCTTTCCCCGGCTTCCCGCATCCTCTGGGGGGAATTCCCCCTGCGTCTCTGGTGGCTCCTTATTCGTCTCCTTGACCCCTTTCTCTTCCACACTGGGCCTCCATCAGCTCCATCCACGAGAAGTCTCTCTGCGCCGCGTGTCCCCATCTCCCACTCGTCCTTCGGGGCGCCCCTGCACTAGACCCCACTCCCATGGGAAGTCTTTGTGGGCCCCATGATGAGGCTGGGCGCCCCGCTCTGTGATTCCTCTCGCCTGCCTCTCGCCTCTCTGCAGGCCGGGTTGCCTGTCTGAGCCCCCAGCCCAGTCGGTGATCCCTCCCGAGGGCGGGGGAGCGTCGCGTCGCCACCTCAACATATCCAGTTGCGAGCGCAGCGCTGGGAGCCAGGCAGCGCCGGTGCCCGCGGAAGCAGGAATGAGCCGCCGGGGGGCCGGGGCGCCTGCCGCTGGGCTGGGGGCAGTGAGTCCAGGGGCCGGCTCTGCAGCCGAGGTTCCATGTCCCCGGCTGCGCCCGGGGAGTCCCCGCTTCAGCGAGGGGGAGCTGGAGCGGGGCGTCCAGGACGAGGAAGGGGGCCGGGGAGCCGCCCTGCTGTCCTGGGGCAGGGGTGCAGAGCAGCCAACCTCGTCGCCGCCTCCGCCACCACCTACCCGCGGCCCGGCCGGGAGCTTCCGGTGGAGTGTGGAGGACGCAGCCGCGCGGGCGGAAACCTGGAAGGCAGGGCCGGGGCGGGGGGCTGCTGCTCCGCGGGCCGCCGCGGGCGGGGCGAGCGATCCCCATGCGGGGAAACTGAGTCCGAGGGCTGGGTCTGCGGCGCCACGGGCACTGTGCGCCCAGTTAACTGACACGCGTGCACGCCGCTCCTCCGCGTGCGGGGCTCCTGGCACCTAGTGCAGCACCTGCGCGTATTTAGTGCTCAGTAAAATGCCCCCTGAAAAAACAAACACGAACCGGGAATTGGAGCCCCCACCCTGGTCCCCTGCCTGCCTGAGATCCGAGTAGTGAGGTGAAGAGCAGTAAAACCCAAGTCTTACCATTCTTGGATTTCTCCAGAAGATCCTAGCACAGTGCCAGGCTCTCCCAAGCTTATTGGGTTGAAGCAATCAAGTGATAGTACTTGATAGTACTTGATCAAAGTGATAGTACTAAGTGGTTCCAGGCCCTTTGCTTTCACAAACTGGGTATTTTAAGGAACCGTTTCTGTTTTCGTCTAAGCGCGCGCGCGCGCGCGCACACACACACACACACACACACACACACTGAGTCGCTAAATCCTTAAGAATATATTAATCAAAATAGTTACGGAACTTAGTGTTGGGGTAGAATTTTAGATTAAAAGCTACACAACCTTTATTTTTGCGAACTACCAATTTGACAAAGGCTCCTTCTCTGTCAGATGTCTTAACCTTGTAGGACTGATGGGGGAGGGAGGGATGAGACTCTCCACCTTGTTGGTTTGGGTTTAACACCTCAAAAATCTCTTTATGTGTTAGGGTCCTTTTTTTTTTTTGAGATGGAGTTTCACTCTTGTCACCGAGGCTGGAGTGCAATGGCCCAATCTCGGCTCACTGCAACCTCTGCTTCCCGGGTTCAAGCAATTCTCCTGTCTCAGCCTCTTGAGTAGCTGGGATTACAGGCGCCCGCCACCACGCCCAGCTAATTTTTGTATTTTTAGTACAGAGGAGGGTCTCACCATGTTGGCTAGGCTGGTCTCGAACTCCTGACTTCAGGTGATCCACCCACCTCCGCCTCCCAAAGTGCTAGGATTACAGGCGTGAGCCACCACACCTGGCCTAGGGTCCCTTTTTATGGCCCAACTCTCAACTAGATTGTAAGAGGAGGGAACGATCTTTTACGTGTTTGTTTTTTAACCCGGCATGCCTGTAAGTCTCTCACTTACTGGGGGCAGAGCTGCTGTCCTCCAACTTCCACTAGACAGGCGGAAGCTGTGGGACACAGGGTACTCTAGTCAAAGGGGGACCTCAGGGGTCCACCTGGGAGGGAAATGCTGCTTGTGGACAAGCAGAGGATCTCGGGGCCTCTAAGAGAGAATGTCTGCAAACTATGGGAGGTTGACCAGATGTGGCCTCTGTGGGGCCTTTCGATTCTGGGGGAAAAGGATTCAAAGCATTAAGTGTCTGAATTAAAAATTGATGGGCCGGGCGTGGTGGCTCACCCCTGTAATCCCAGCACTTTGGGAGGCCGAGGCGGGCGGATCACGAGGTCAGGAGCTCGAGACCAGCCTGGCTAACACGGTGAAACCCGTCTCTACTAAAAATACAAAAAATTAGCCAGGCATGGTGGCAGGCACCTGTAGTCCCAGCTACTCGGGAAGCTGAGGCGGGAGAATGGCGTGAACTCGGGAGGCGGAGCTTGCAGTGAGCCGAGATCACGCCACTGCACTCCAGCCTGGGCAACAGAGCAAGATTCCGTCTCAAAAAAAAAAAAAAAAAAATGGATGGACTCTGAGTCAATTAGTCTGATGGTTTTCCCATCATCAGAAAACATTTATTTATATTTGACCTTGCCTTTTTCTGGGTGTTGTGAAGTTAGAAATAACAATTCTAGTAAAAATTTGGGAAGAAATCTGGGGTTATTTGTTGAAGGGAGTTTCTAAGTCTAGTGATTTTCCATAACTCAACAGATTTCTGGATTTTAAGAAAAGAAACAAAGCACCTCTGAAGTTATTTGAATTCTAGGCACCAAGCAATCCCTGGGGTTTTTCTAGTTGTTTATGGGACTGGTCACTTTGAAGGCGCAGTGGGGATTTCAATTTCTGATGGAAGTGCCAGTGACACTCATAGTCAGGGGATGTCGTTCAGGGGAAGAGCTTGGCAGATGGATCCTTTGACAGGGACATGCTCTAAGATGCCAATGAGGAGGAAGACATTGATACTAGCCAGCTCACTGCCTCTCTGTCATCTGTAGCTACCCATGTGTCCTGTTCTAAGAGACCGATTTTTCTGTGTGGCAATTCTTTCTTTCATGGACTCTGGAAACAAAGACTCTTCCAAAGGTGGGCACACTGCACAAGGGCCTTTTGAAGAAAAGTTTCTCAAGGATTTGGGGCCTATAAAAGCCATTCTCCTCTGTCCCACCCACCCCTTCCTCTCTGCCCTAAGCCAGTGTAAGTGAAAAGAGCAGGCAGTCTGACCTCACTCTCTTCATGTGCCACATCCTGTTTTCAGATTAATGAGCTCATTTGCTGGAAATTTACCAAGGGAAATAGTTTAATTTTGGAAAGTACCAAAAACTTATCTGTAGTCATTCAGCTTCATTTGGGGGGCTCTTGAAACGGAGGGGCATCACCGGAGGACTTCTGAATGCCCAGGGAGCAGCAAGGCAACAGAAATTGAAAGCCAAGCCCAGTGAGGCTGAACCTGACTCAGAAAGGAAATAAAATCTTTTGGAGGCCACTCATGTCTACCCAGTTGAATTTTTTTTTCTAAAAATAACTTTGAAAAGAGAAATAGTTCATCTGGCCAAGGCCTCATATCTGGTGGTCTGACCATGGAGCCATGACTGAGGAACAAGAACATGAACACAGGGAAGTGGGCAGTGTTTGAGCCTCCACCCTCTACCTTCTTGTGCATGTATTCATATGTTTGGCTTGTTCTAGGAGGCACGGAAAGGCTTTCAGTCTCTAGTTTCGCCCCAATCCCTTAGCAAACCGACCCTTGACATTGAAGTTGCCTGCCTAACCTAGTAGCCCTCTGAGCTTGTGGCTCCTGCAGCCAGGGGGATTCTAGATAATCACAGATTTGCAAGCCATTCTGCATTGGAGATGATGAGATGATGGAACACAAGTGATGTGCACCCTAGACTTTGCCTCTAAGTATCCAACCATGTCCTGGCCTGCACTGTTTCCCAGAGTAGAGATTTATAATCCATTCTAAGCAGAATGAATGGAACACGTCAGTGAATCCAGCTGGCTAAAGGCAGCCATTTGGGCAGGCTCCTGTTTGTCAACAGCCCTTAAAATGTGGAGCCCAGAATGGTTATCACTCCCTCAACCCCAGTGAGCGCTTTGGTGCCGCCTTCTCATTGCCAGCAGCACGCCTTGTCTCTGTCATATGGCTTGTGTTCAGTAAAAACAATTAGTGAACAGCTTTCCTGTTAGCATCATCTTAATCTGCTCTGATAACTTCTGATTCCTGAACCAGGAAATTTAATTAAACAGATGATTACAAGCTGTCAGCAACCTATCAGATTAGAAGACCAAATGGTACTGGGTTCTTCAATCCAAATTCTGTATCTCCCTTTGGTACATTACACAGAACTGATACCAACAACAAAACAAAGAAATAAAACATGATCTTATAAAAATGATAGCATAACACGTGTACTTTTTGCTATGGTCTGATGATTAAAAATGTCCCAAATTTCCCTCTGTTAATCTCCATCTTGGTTCTTATTACATTTATAATAAGTAGCAATTTTTAAAACGTGCCAGTTTACAGGTTTTTTTCTTTCTACCACAGAATTATGAATACATGAAATTGAAGGAATATATGAAAATGTGTATTAGGAATATATGAAATTAGATGAATTAAAACCATGAAAGTAAAGCTGTATCTGATTTCATTGTTGTTCCCCCTGGCATAGCAGGATGCTAGGTACATAGGAGACATCAATAAATATTTATTCAATAAATGGCTAATATGCAAGACACTATTAATACAAATTTTTACTTATGGTAATAACAGTTAATGATTATTTCCCCACCATCAGAAAACATTGATTAAGTATCTTCAACCTGGCCTTTTCCTGTGTGTTGTAAAGTTAGAAATAGCATTCTGGCAAAAATTTGGAAAGAAATCTGGGGTTGTTTGTTGAAGGGAGTTTCTATGTCCAGTGATTTTCTCTATCCCAAGAGATTTCCAGATTTTAAGAAAAGAAACAAAGAACCTCTGAAGTTATTTGAATTGTAGGCACCAAGCAGTCCCTGGGGTTTTACTAATTGGTTATGCACTTTGAAGGCGCAATGGGGATTTCAGTTTCTGATGGAAGTGCCAATGACACTCATGGTCAGGTGACGTGGTTCAGGGGAAGACCTTGGCAGATGGACCCTTTGATAGGGATATGCTCTAAGATGCCAGTGATGAGGAAGACATTGATACCAGCCAGCCTACTGCCTTTCTTTGCCATCTCTGGCTACCTATGTGTCCTGTTCTAAGAGACTGGTTTTGCTGTGTGACAATTTCTTCTTTCATGGACTCTGGAAACAAAAACACTCCCAAAGGTGGACATTCTGCCCCAAGGCGTTTTTCTGAACTATGGAATTATTACTCTTTCTTCATACTCACCTTTGTGAGGCTTGGGCCCCCTGGCCACTGGCTAGTACAGCACAAGAATAACACGGTGTCTGAACTCTACAGCTGTTAACATCTGGCTGAGGAAGGGTACAGTGTGGAGGTTCCCATCTCACTCTATCTTGAGGACTTAGCCTGAGACAGAAAAATCAAGGAGTAGGGAAAGCTGTTACTCAGAAATCAGAAGATCTGCTCTGATGTTGGAGGACTGTGGGGGGAAGTTCCTCCCATCCTTGCACGTTATTTTTCTTACCTGCAAAGTGGGAGAATGACTTCACAGGAATCCTTCAGCATGAACCATTTAATTCTTTAAACTTTAATCATTCAAGCCCTGGTGCTGGGGAAGGGGCACATTCTCCCACCTGTTGAGGGGCCATTCTCCCCACCTGTACTTGGGGTGGTACCAGGAACCCCTATAACGGATGTTGGAAGCTTCCACTAGAGGCATGGTCTTTTCGAACTCCAAACATTTTGTGTGTTTTCTTTTAAGGGAAGCTATGTGAAAAACCTCCTCTGATGGATTTTTTTCAGAGCTCAAGCCAGGCGAATTCCCAGCACAAGCCAAGGCTTGGGAGCAAGAATATGTAGCAGGAGCAAGAGGCTAAGAACCAGGGTACAGCTCTCACTCTCTCAAATAATGCACAGGCTGGGGGCCAGGAGGGTTGTGAAAGTGGAGTTGATGTTTGCTCATCTCTTCTGACCCTCTAGTCTTACAAAAGGGGAAATGGGGGCCCAGAGAGAGAAAAACTTGCACAGTCAGTCCAAGGTCCAGAAGTCTCTTCCTCTGTATTCTGGTGCCCTATTATCTTAAGACATCTTAGTAATAACTCTATTCTTTTATTCCTGCATTTGTTTCTCCTTGGATATGTCTCCACAGACTGAGTTTCCTGAGGGCCAAGAAGCAGGGCACAGACATCTCTGTAGGCTCCTTTATGCCTAGCCTGCATCTTATACACAGTGGAGGCCCAGTAATGATATATTAAGAGGGACTTCTTTACTGTCATAAGAGGATTCAGGGATACTAGGAAATATTAACCCTACCTTTCACACGTGTGGGTTACCCAGATGTATTTAACAAATACGTGTTTAGCTTCTACCATTAGCCTTTTCACAATTTTTTTTTTTTTTTTTTTTTTGAGATAGAGTCTCACTCAGTTGTCCAGGCTGGAGTGCAGTGTTGTGATCATGGCTCACTGCAGCCTCCACCTCCTGGGCTCAAGTGATCCACCCACCACACCCTCCCAAGCAACTAGGACTACAGGCCAGCGCCACCATGCCCGCACCACCATGCCTGGCTAATTAAAAAAATTTTTTTTTTCTTTTTTTTTTTAGAAACAGGGTCTCACTATGTTACTTAGGCTGGTCTCAAACTCCTGGGCTTTAGTGATCCTCCCGCTTCGGCCTCCCAACGTGCTGGGATTATACGCATGAGCCACTGCTCCTGGCCCTTTTTGTAAATTTTAAAAAGACTTCTAGCATATATATCTAGCAACACTTTCTGGAGATCATTGTCTTAATCATTTCAGATCTGTATTTGTAACATTTTTAAATGCAAAATCGAATAGATAAGAAAAGCCATTCTGTCTAACTGCCATCCTTGGTTACTATCTTCTGTAACCAGTGTGCAGCTGCACAGCCAGAGAGCTGTGGGTAGGGCCCATGGCTCTCTCTGGCCCCTGTGATTGCTGAAACTGGAACTGCTTGGGGAGCCCTGAGGCCCTGGCACCAGCTCTTGCTCGGTCCTGCTTCTCCTTTCACAGGGAACAAGTCTACACACCAGCTCTCCTGAGCAGTCTTGGAACCCCTCCAAGGACAGCCCTGGACACTGGCCAAGAGGGAGGGTGCCCCTGGGAAGGACATATCTATCAGGAAGCAGAGACTGTGGCAGGCAGGCACACACACGCACATGCTCGCAGGATGGCTGGCTTATCCAAGATTTCAAGAGAAGTTGGAAATCTGGATTTTTATGTGAAAGTCTTGATTTTTAGAACACCCTATAAGCCAAAAAATAAACCCAAACCAAATGAGCATCCCTACGAACTGTGTCTGTGGGCCACTATTTGTGACCTCTGGTAGAGCCTGGCACTGCATAAACACAACGAAAGCAGATGCAGATGTGTGAACGTGCCCACATGTAACTCACCCGGCCTGTTCACACTGTTCATCCAGATGTGGACCCTGCACACACATAATAGAGACCTTCATTGGACATTGACACACACATAGTATCTCCTGGGATGTGGTTTTAATATTTGCACTTTCCAGCTAAGGAGACTGAATGTCAGAAAGATCTCTAAGATCATGTCAAAATCTAGGCTGCCTGACCACAAAGCCAGTGTTCTGAACTGCCGCACAAACCACCACCCAGATGCCTGCACTCTGAATTAAAATTGCCTGTTACTTTGCATCCTTCTCTAAACTAAGCTTTATGAATTTAGAGACTCTGTTTCATTTGCTGGTGCATCCCATCACCTGGCACTATGCCCAGCAGAGCACAGAAGGTGCTTAATATGTACTGGTGGGATTGTACCCACAGGCCCATACAAACGTGTACAGACAGGGCACATGTAAACCCACACAGCCCCACCATGCTGAAGAACACGTGCACACCGACATTCACACATGCACACCGCCCACCTCCATCTCCCACCCCCCAGGGCATTGGACCCTAAGCTGGGGCAGCCCAAGTTTCCCCTGCCAGCCAGCCCCCTGCCAGCCTTGCCCAAAGTCTTCAGAAATAGTTTCCTGGAAATCTTGAGGAGGCTGTGGGGTTCTTTTTCCTAACTCAGGAGACAACTCAGCAGTTTTGTTTTTCAAAGTCTGGGACTCATAAACCTGGAATCCTTTCTTCATTTTTTCCACTAGAATTTTCCTTGGCCTGTTGCCTTCCCCCAAGGCCTTGGCTAGGAGGTTACACTCGGAGCGCCCTCTGCTGGACACTGTCCTCCCAACCTTGTGGGCAGTTGCAGATGGGACCTGCCCCAGGCTCCTTTACAGATGGGAACCTAAGTCAGACAGTGGTAGTGGGGAGGGGTTAGAGGATACTGGCCCATTCCAAGTGTGTGCCAGTGTTATTACTAGTAAGGGGTCTTTTGTGATTTTTTTTACATTTTTGAAAATAAAAGAATAAATAGCTTCCAGAGCTCAGATGAAGGCCCTCTGCTCTCCCAAGGGCCTCTGTGTGGGGCAGATGACAGAGGTTTGGGAAATCACCTCATTCAGCTTTATCCTTGGGTCTCCATCACATTTAATAAGTGAGGAAACGGAGACACAGAGAGACTTTGGGGGAAGAGGTGCGAGGAATATTTATTGAATGGCTGCTATGTGCAAGGTATACTTACAAATCTCTATCGTTTCATCTTGGCAAGTAACCCTGTAGGGTAGGTGATTTTGTTTCCATTTTACAGATTAAGACATAGAGGCTCAGTGAGGTCTCTCAAGGTCAGAAAGGGAAGGGGAAGAGCTAGGATTTGAATCCAAATCTTTTTCTTGGCTTTGTAGCCTCCTGGATTTTTTCCATTTGGCTGCAGGTCTGACTTCAGTGGGGCCCAGGGTGGAGCCTTTATGGCTGGACTCATCAGAGGCCAGGGTTCCTTGGCCCTGCTGCCCAGAAAGGCAAGCCTTTCTCCTTGTACACTTCCAGAGAGCAATCTTTGGGGGACACAGTCTTTGGGGGACACAGGGAAATGGGTCAAGCAGCTCCACCAGGACTCAGAGCTGGGAATAGGCTCCTGGGACTGGCAGCTGTGCCAAGTCCTCTTAACTAAGAGTGAAAAACAGGATCAAATGCCTTTATCAACCAAACACGTGAGAGGCTCCAAAGGGCAGGGTTTTTTTCTGGGAAAGAAAGCAGGTCCTGAAAGGTTTTGTTTTTTCTTCTTAATGGGACACTACATTTCACCAAGAGTTAGTCACTACCCTCCCTAATCCATCCTCCATCCTGCAGCGCCGTCCAGAAACTTTCAAAACGTCTCAGTTCCTGCAGGAAAAAATCCAAAGCCTTTATCTTGTTCACTTTTGGTCTGGCTTGGCCTTATCTTCCACTTGCCTCATTTAAGCAAACTGCTTAAGGGCCTCTGTCTGCGCCTCCCTGGAGTCCCACTGCTGGGTGTTTGCTCACATTACTTCTCTCAGAAATCACTTCGTTTCGGTGGATCCAAGCCTTAGTCATTCTTCCAGACCCAGCTCAGAGGCCATCTTCTCCATGGAGCCTTCTCCACTGCAGGCAGCAGAAATGATCCTGCCTTGTACTTGTCATATGGGCACATGCTGTAGTTCCCCTAATAGACTGAATCCCTTAAGAAACAGTGTTGGATTCATCTTTGATTCTCTTATATGGGTATGAGTGTGTGTGTGTGTGTGTGTGTGTGTGTATGTGTGTTTGTGTGTGTATGTGTGTTTGTGTGTGTGTGTATGCACCCACATAGTCACGTCAATGGTAGTTTGAGAGGGGGAAACATGGTGAGCTTTGTCTCATGATAGCATATACCAGTCACCCAAGAAATCTTAACAATGAGATATGAGCACCATTTTAGACAAACAAGACAAAGGAGAGGTGGCTCTGCTCAGATCAGCCTCAATTCCTAAAGTTGGTGTGGGCAAAGAACGCTGTTGCATGGACTAGAAGCAGGCCACGCACAAGAAAGCTGATGTGAAAGGCCTCTTAAGTTTGTCCAATAGCGAAGGGTGACAAACTGAAGGTATTGCTGGATTCCTAGGGTGGCAGAAGGAATGAATGATGTGATACAGTGTGATGCAATGAACACGGAATGGCGAAAAGTCTTCAGAGATTGGGGGAGTGGCCGGGTATGGTGGCTCATGCCTGTAATCCCAGCACTTTGGGAGGCCAAGATGGGTGGATCACCAGAGGTCAGGCGTTCAAGACCAGCCTGTCCACCATGGTGAAACCCTGTCTCTACTAAAAATACAAAAATTATTCCAGCATGGTGGCGCACATCTGTAATCCCAGCTACTCGGGAGGCTGAGGCATGAGAATCACTTAAACCCAGGAGGTGAAGGTTGCAGTGAGTGGAGATCACGCCATTGCACTCCAGTCTGGGTGACAGAGCAAGACTCCATCTCAAAAAAAAAAAAAAAAAAGAGACAGAGAGAGATCCGGGGAGTGTCTAAAAAGCCCATGGACATGCCCATGAAAGAGTCCACTTTAAAGCCTTTGAAAGCCATCTTATGGTAGTACTGATCAAGTAAGCTCTTCTGCTCCCGTTTCTTCTGCCTTTCCTCCCTACCAATCCCTCTAGTGCTGGAGAGGTCAGAAGTCACAGCTTGCGCAGCAATGTGAATATACTCAACACTACTGAACTGTACACTTGGGAGTAGTTAAGATGGTAAATTTTATGTTATGCATTTTAAATTTATTACAATCTTAAAGAAAGAAGCAGCCACACTAAGCAGCCCTGGTAAGCTGAGAAGGAAAGTCCAGGGAAAGAAGCAGCTGCCTGTGACACTATTCCCAGCTATAGGGGTCCCACCTGCAGCAAGCCTTGGTTGGGAGGGAAGATTTTATTTTAAATCAAGTTGGGAATTTTGCTTTTGTATGGGACTGAACATCTAATTTATGAATAGAGTTATTTGGTGACTGAAGTGATCACAGGACTTTTTAGTTCCTAAGATGATCACAACAGTCATAAGATGCTTGAGTTTTCCTTAAAGGGCAGAGAAAGGACATCTCTCCCTTGCCTTTGAATAAATCTTTATAGGGAGCTGGAAGACAAAATAAAGTTGACTTATGAGTATGCACCGTGAGTCTTATTTACTTAATTTAGCAATTATATTTGCTTTTGTAAAATGGGATGTCTTCTTCCATTATATTTTTCTAATTGGTGTTGTTTGCCTCTATCACATCTTCCAAAGCAACTAAAACCCTGGGCTCACCTCAGATAAAGGCACTTAACCATTACCTGAAAGATCAGCTGGCTTCAGGCTTTAAACCCTTAACTGCTCGGTATTCTCATGTCCACAGGTTGAGGGACTCAGTATCAATGTGCCTTTGTTGCAAGTTCTTATATGACAGTAAAATTATGGTTCTGATGTTTTATTAATTGTCACAGACTTTAATTTACACCTACCAAGGGTCAGGTCTTGTGCTTAGGATACAGGGAGGAACAACATACAGCCCCTATCCGCCAGGAGCTCACAGTGGGATAGAAGGCCATGATAAGCAATCAATGAGAAGGTTGTGGGTGGCAGGAGCTCCAGCACAGGTGTGTTTCCACAGAAGGACTTACGGGAGCTTGTCCTGAGTGTACCCTTGTTGCTGGTACTATGTTTGGCCCATGATAAGCTTCCTGCCTCAGGCCATGTGCTTCCAGGAAGACATCCTTGCTTATTTCTACGTCTACTCTGATTGCTTCTTTATCATCTCGGCACTTTGCAATTCAGCCTTGTGTTCATTTACCCTGGTGCTGCAAATATAGGGAACACACATAATGCGCAGGATACTGACATGCTCTGTATCTCAGGGCACTCAGAAGAGTTGAAGCTGTGATTGGAACCCATAAAGTTTATCATCTGCTTCTCATTCATAGGCAGTTATTACAAAGTGGCAATCACTGCCTTTGTGATGATCATAAGCATTTTCCAGGTTCCTACCTAGTCTTTAAAATTTCTTTTTAGAGGCGGCATAATATTTCATGGAATATGCATTCCATCATTTACATGTAATTATGAGTAATAATTACAATTTCTCCCTTTTGAACTATTAGTTTATATGTCAGGTTTTTTATATCACACAAAGTACTTCAATAAATTACAGTGTATTGCTTTATATACCATAATTCTAGATTCATAGTAATTCTAGGCTAATTCCTACCTGGTATCTCCACAGGGATGTCTAAAAGGCTTCTCAAACATAATGAAGCCCTGAACGAAATCCTTCTTCTCTTCTGTGTTAGTTGGTGAGAGCTGTGGTAACAAAGTGCCACAAACTGGGTGGCCTGAAACCACAGAGATGTATTCTCATACGGGGCTGGAGGTTAGACGTCTGAAAGCAAAGGGTCAGCAGGGTCGGTTCCTTCTGGCCGGCTACGAGAGCAGACCCGTGCCTTGCCTCTCTCCTGGCTTCGGGTGACAGCGGTGGTTCTCTGCCTTCCTTGGTTTGCACATGCATCACTCCGATTTCTATCTCTGTCTGTATGCGGCCGTCCTCTCCCAGCGTCTGCATCTTCACATGGGGTTTTCTCTGCATATCTCTGTGTCTACTTTTCCCTCTTCTCATAAGGACACCAGTCATTTTAGATTAAGAACCACCCTATTCCAGTGTGACTTCATCTTACCTTAGCTAATTACACATGTAACAACCTTATTTCCAAATCAGGTCCTACTCTGAGGTACTGTAGATTTGAATTTCAACGTATCGTTTCGAATGATACTGTGTTCAACCCATAACATCTTCTTTCCTTGTTTTCCTAAATGAGTACCTTGTCCTGTCTTCCCCAGCTGTGTAAGTGGCATCTGCAGCAGTGCAAGCCAGGAATCCGTGAGTAATCTTTGACTCCTCTGCATTCATCACCCCACCCTGATTCCTTCAGCAAATCCTCTCAGTACCACTTCCAAAATCATCCTGAATTCATCACTGTCTCTTCATCTCCATTTCTTCCTTTCTAGTTGAAGCTACTGTTACCTTTCACATGACAATGGCACCAGCTCCTTGCTGGTCTCCCCTGACTCTGTTCTCATCTACAACCTGGTCTCATGCCCTTTTGCTTAATATTCTCAACTGCATAGAATCCAAACATCTCACCAGTTCTTACAAAAATCCCAGTGATCTGGCCCCTCTCACTTCTCTGACCTCATTGTCCATCACTTGCTTTCTTCGATCCAGCCATGTCAGCCTTCTCGCTGTTCCCTGGACCCCTAGGTCTTTGCACACACCAGCCTGGACCTTCATGTGGTTGTTCCTTCTTGTCAAGAAAATCTCAGCTTAAATGTCACCTTATTTAGTGACACGTGATAGACCTTCCCTAACCATCCAATCTAGAGCAGCCACTGAGTCATTCTCTATCATAGAACTTTAAAAAAATTCTCTGCAGAGGCCAGGCACAATGGCTCACACCTGTAATCCCAGCACTTTGGGAGGCCAAGGCGGGCGGATCACTTGAGGTTGAGAGTTTGAGACCAGCTTGGGCAACATGGTGAAACCCAGTGTCTGCTAAAAGTACAAAAATTAGCCAAGCACCGTGGTGCGCACCTGTAGTCCCAGCTACTCAGGTGGCCGAGGCAGGAGAATTGCTTGAACCTGGGAGGTGGGGGCTGCAGTAAGCCGAGATCACACCACTACACTCCAGCATGGGCAACAGAGTGAGACTCTACATCCAAAAAAAAAAAAATTTCTCTGCAGAGAATTTAGTAAATATATTATTTTCCCTCTTTAAGTAGGTATTTATTGTCTTTTTCCTCAATTATAACACAATCTCCAGGAGAGCAGAGACTTTGTTTATCTTGATTACACCATCTAGAACTGTGCTTGGCATGCAGGAGGCACTCAACAAATATTTATTAAATGAATAATTAATCTTCCACAGAAGATCTTTGTGTACCAACTATTTTTTTTCCTTTTGGGAATTTATATAAATCATTCAGCAGGAGAAAGATTACTGGATCAAGAAATATAAACATATTTTGGCTCTTGAAATGCATTGTCGAATTGCTTTGCAGAGAGGTAAGATCAGCTTTCATTTGCTGGGCAACCTTTCAAATCCCAAGTACCAAGACAGTGATTTCTAGTATGTGGGGGAGGGGGGAAGGGAAGGGAGAAGAGAAGGAGGGAAGTGAGGGAGGGCAGGCATAGGCCGAATCAGAGCTGCTATCCCTGGTGGGTTAATGGAACTAGAAGCAGCAGCAGCGGTAATCAACCAAGCAGGCCCACCCTCCACAGTGTCTGAAAGGCCCACGCAGGGCAGGAAACATCTGTTATATGAACTTGGGTCTGGCCACAGGAGCCAGAGTGAGCAGAAAAGCTGACAGGTGCACCTGCTGTTCGGCTTGCTGTTGAAATCCTGAAGGCTGGGTCGGGGGCCAATGAGCAAGTAGGAGAGAGGGCACAAAGTGAGGCTTGGGTCTGGTACTGAAGGCTCCTCTGCAGAGGCTGTTTCTGAGTTGCAGCTACTCTGCTTAGGACATGGGATCTGGAAAATTAAGTTACACCAGGACCTCTGTCCATAAACCTCCAGGAACACAGAGGCCTCTTCACGCAGTTCTGCCACTGCCAGGCCCATTCAGCAGCACGCTGGCCCTGGATTCCTTTGCTTCCTGCGCGGCCACTAGAGCAATGGCATAATTTTTAAAAAGTGAAATAACATGAATAACATTTGCTAGGAACATTACAAAAAAGGTGTAGTAAAAAAAAAGAATCCCTAAGAACAAATACATAGAAGCTGAGAATAAATACATCAGACTAAGGTACTAGTTGAGTAACCCTTATCCAAAATGCTTGGGACCAGAAATGCTTCAGACTTCTGATTTTTTTCAGATTTTGGAATATTTGCATATACATAATAAGATATCTTGGGGATACACATCCCCTGAAGGTAATTTTATACAATATTTTAAGCAATGTTTTACATGAAACAAAGTTTGTGTTAAAGTACTTATGTGTGGAATTTTCCATTTGTGGTGTCATGTTGGTACGCAAAAAGTTTCAAATTTTGAAGCATTTCAGATTTTGGATTTTCAGATTTGGGATGCTCAACCTGCAACTATAAAATGATAGTAATTAGAAGAAAAAAAGAAAAATTATTAAAACCTTACAAAAGTAAACAGGATGACCCATCCCAGATCCATAGAATAAGAACCTGCACTTTCACAAGCTCTTAAACACTTCTGATCTTTAACATGCCTATAATTTTCCTGGATATCTTTTTTTTTTTTTTTTTTTTTTTTTTTTTAGATAAGAGTCTTACTCTGTCACCCAGGCTGGAGTGCAGAGGCACAATCTCGGCTCACTGTAAGCTCCACCTCCCAGGTTTGCGCCGCCGTTCTCCTAGCTCAGCCTCTCAGGTAGCGGGCACTATAGGCGCCCACCACCACGCCCAGCTTTTTTTTGTATTTTTAGTAGAGACGGGGTTTCACCGTGTTAGCCAGGATGGTCTCGATCTCCTGACCTCGTGATCCGCCCGCCTCGGCCTCCCAAAGTGCTGGGATTACAGGCGTGAGCCACCGCGCCCGGCCTGGGTATCTTATTTTCTGTTTCAGTAGGTCTGGGGTAGGGTCTGGGAATTTGCATTTCTAACAAACTCCCGGTGGCCAGAGATCAAACTTTGCATAGCATTGCTCTAAGGCTGACAGTCCTGAGGACCAAAAGAGGAAGGAAAATGGGAAAATGTGAGGCACTGGAGGAGGCTGTTTTTGAAGATAGTGGCCTTTTCCCAGTTTTTAAAAAAGCACACCAGGCAGTCTCTGTCTATGGTATCTTAGCACAAAGATGCTTTTGGTTTTTAATGCTATGTTTATATTTGCGCAAGATTCTACATTTTAAAAGTTCTCTCACTTGTTTGATCTTATTTCATCCTTGCAACAAATCTGTAAATTGGGTTGGAGGAAATTCTTTCATTATTTTTAAAAGATAGAACTGAGGCCCAGAGAGTTAAGACAGTTGGAAATCACACTCCAGCTGGCTGCCACAGACTGTGGCCTCCTGAGTCGGCACTAAGGTGTTTTTCCTAAACATTATCACCCTTTAGGGCTGATAATGTTACCTCCGCTTTCTAGATGGGCAAATTGGGACTTGATGAGGTTCAGGAACTCTCCCAAGGCCACAAGTCAGGGTAGCTCCTCTGTTTCATGGTTCAATGTCTTACTTCTTCACCATATCACTTCCCCATAGTAACTCCTCCTTTCTCTCTCTGTCTCTGATTCACACACACACAACATAGCCAAACCAATGAGCCATTTTAATTTCGACACCCAGCATTTATTTAATGAACAGACCACAATTTGGCCTTTTGCCTTTAGAGGTGAAAGGAGGAGGCAAGAAGAGGATGAATGATGACCAGCCTGGCCCCAAGGCCCCAACAGACTCAGGAAACCTTTCTGCCTTCTCTTCCAACTCTAAGCATATCTCCTTTCCCTTCCTCGTCCTCTGCCCTCAGAGAATTAGACTAGTCCTGGCTCTAATTTCCTGAAGGTTCTCTATTTGGAAAAGATATTATTAAGCCAAACAATCCTTTCCTTAACTCCAATTTCCCTTGTCTCATTCAGTTTCAACCCCCCTCCTACCGACCACCCTCCCAACACCAACACAAACACACACACACACACACACACACACACACACACACCCCTCCAGCCTAACAACAACAAAAACAAAACCCTCTGATTGCTCCCATCTCATCTGTGAGACGTGTTAGCCCTGGCCCCCACCGCCAGGGTCTCTGTTCGCCCCTGCAGGCAATGTTCCTATTAGGCCCTGAGGAGACACGAGGCTGCCTATAGAAGGGCAGAGGAGCCTGGCGCTGCGCGTTCTAGCCCCAGCTCTGTTGTGGAATCCTCTTGGTGAGTCCTGGCTCCTCCTTGGGCCTGCTTCCTCATCTGTGAAACGGGGAGGCATTGATGAGATCTTGAAACGTCAATATTTTATAAATCTAAGTAGGATGTTCACAGGGAAAAAATTATTGAACTTATCACCTATAGTGTGCCAGAGATGTATTATTACCCAGCCGCAAGTTACTTTTATTGTGCCAGGCACTGTGCTAATCATTTGATGTGCATGATCTGTATTATCTCATTTGAGCCTTGCAGAAACCCTCTGACTTGGGTATTATGGGTACTTCTGTTTTTCAGATGTGAAAACTTCACCTTTTTATTAAAGCAGTCAAGTAGATGTTTTCTTGACTATTAAAAGTCTCTCAGAGCTGAAGGGACATTAAGCCCCCTACCTTGAATTGCCCAGAAACATCCCTGGAAGGTGGCAGCTAGACTCTGCTCAGATGGCCCCAGCAATAAGGAACTTGGAGCTGACTCTACTTTTGAATGGCTCTGGCTATAAGAAAATGCTTCTTCACAGGGAGCCAAAACCAATGTCTCTGTAACTCCTGCTCATCTCAGTGGTGGGAAGAATGCGGTGTTCAGAGGCCTCATTTGGGCTTGTGTCCTGGCCCTTCCATTTATCAGCACCATAATCCTAGGCAAGCTGCTCCTCTGGACCTCCATGTTCACAGGTGAAAATGAAGGAATTGGATGAGATGAGCTCTAGGTCCTTATGATGTGGGCATTTTAGATTTGTATAATTCATGACTGTGCATGTAACATACACATATCTGACTATAATGATGGAAACAGAGGAGGAGTGGACTTTGCGTGGCGGGGACCTCTGTCAGGTATAGAGCTGTGAGCATGGCCTGTGTACGTGCATGTTTCTGGCACAGGGGTTTGTGAAAGAGAAGAGTGGCCCTGGACAACTGGTGTGAGGGCTTGGTGTCCCTGGGAGCCAGTCTGGTGCTTAGAGCCAGGCTGGGGTGTTCTCTGTGTCTGATGTCATAGAACATCAACATCAGACAAAATGGATCAATACTGAAAACGACTACTCTATAATCATGATTGAGCAGGATATAAAAACAAGAACATTGTCCAAACCACAAAAATGACCACACACACCCCTTTCCTGGCTAAAGTGAGTAAGTGCTGCTTCTTTTCCTCCCAGCTAGAAAATAAATAAGATACTGGGTCATAGGATTGCCCCTGCTTCCTGAAAGCATCCAATCCAGAGTAAACTTCCACTTCTTTGAGGCTTCTCTCAAATACTCTATCACAAGTACAAATCCTATACTAAGGCTTTTCTAATGCACTCTCACCGAGAAGCCTTATGTTCCCCATGATGTGTGTTCTCCCTTGTTGCAAAGACTCAATAAACAGAACCTTGTTCAGTTCCAGGTATTCCTGGTTGTCTTGATTGGAGAGAATTGATAAGTCTACAGGTTTCATTAGATTCTGAAAAGGATGGGAATGTGGCTGGAGAAAATTCCACAACCCATGCTGATCAGTCCCACTTTAAATTCATGACTAGGAACTTCAAGTGAACCCTTAATATGAAGAAGCAAATTACAAGTCCTTAGTTGGTTCAGCCTCCCTCTCTTTTAGATAACTATCTCACCCTTCTTTCCTCCCGTCATGCCTCCAATTGCTCCTCCCTATCCCCCATCTCAGGTGATGATCTTGCGTCTTACTTCTCTGAGAAAGGGACTTCTACAGACTCTCACCACATCTAACTCTTGCCAGCGTCTGCTGCATGTGCTCAGCTTCTCTGCCTACAACCATGGGTCATGGATCAGGGATTAGTATGCTGCTGCTGCCCAAGGGCTAAATCCAGCCTGCCTAGTCCATGCTCATTCTTTTCTGCATTATCTATGGTTGCATTTGTGCTACAATGAGAAAGTTGAGAAGTTGCAATAGAGACTGTATGGCCCACAATGCCTAAAATATTTACAGATATTTTAATGCATGGCTCTTTACAGAAGTTTGCTGACTCCTGGCATAGGCGAGCTAGTCATGTACTTATTTAAAGCCAGGTCCTCCACTTGTGCTCCAGATCGCATCCACTCTTACATCTTCAAGGATATTACTATAGTAATTCTCCTTTGTCTCTCCTGCATCGTCAATTATTTACTCTTTACTGAGTCATTCCCTTTAGAACACAATGTGTTATTTCTTCCATCTTAAACTTTCCTTCACCCTACTTCCCTCAATCCATTTCTTTGCTCCTTGAATGAGCTGTCCATACTACCTGTCTCCAAATCCTCTCCTCCTATTTACTCTTAAACTCACTCTATTCAGGCTATTCTTCCTACTGCTTCACCCAACCTGCCCTGTCAAAATCACCAATGCTAAACCCAATAGCCAAGTCTTTATCTTACTACTCTCTGTAGCATTTGATACAGTTCAACATTCTTCCTCCCAGAACCTCTTTCTTTTGTTTGGCTTGTAGGGGACCTCATCTCTTGTTTTTTCTCTTAATTCAATGGATCCTCTATCTCTTTTCTCTAATAATTTCATGTTGGAATGCTCAAAAGGTCTATCCTTGATCTTCTTTTTTTCCCCTCCTCTGTCTGTATTCACATCCTTAGTGATCTTAACTAGTCTAACGATTTTAGTATGCTGATGACTCTCATATTTATATTTTTCAGCCCAGAGCTCTCTCCTGAACTCCAGAACTATATGACCCATTGCCTTCCAGACTCCTTCACTTGGATGTTTAATAGATTTCTTCTAAGACTCAACATATCCAAAACTGAACAGATTCCTAACTCCTCACAACCTGCTCCATCTACAGCCTTCCTAATCTTAGGCAACTCCATCTTTCCAATTGTTCAGGCCAAAAATTTTAGCATCATCCTTGACATTTCTCTTTCTCTCACACTTTTTTCCACTCTACCAGGGAATTCAGTCAAACCTACAATATTAGCCCCTTCAATTAAGCCTACTATATTAGTCCCTTTTGTATTGCTATTAAGGAATACCTGAGGCTGCATAATTTATAAAGAAAGAGGTTTATTTGGTGCATGGTTCTGCAGGCTGTACAAGAAGCATGGTGTCAGCATCTGCTTTAGGTGAGGCCTCAGGAAGCTTACAATCATGGTGGAAGGGAAAAAAGAGCCTAAGTAGAACCTGGTGAGAGAGGAAGCAACCAGCAAGAAGGAGGTGCCAGGCTCATTATAACAATCAGATCTCATGGTAACTAACAGAGTGAGAACTCTCATTACCATGGGAGGGCACCAAGCCATTCATGAGGGATCCACTCCCATGGCCCAAACATCTTCTACCCCACCTCACTTCTGACAATGGGGATCACATTTCAACATGAGATTTTGGGGGACAAATATCCAAACTATATCATTTACTTTTAAAATATATCCAGAATTCAACCACTTTTCAATACCTCCACTGCTACCACTCTGGTCTGAGGCACCATCATCCCTCACCTAGTTTATTACATTAGCCTCCTATCCGTTGTCTTTATCTTTGCCTTACTTTCAACACAGCAGTTACAGTAGTCCTTTAAAAGGCAAGACAGACCATGTCACTCTTCTGTTCAAAGCCTTGCAATGGCTCCTGTTTCCTTCCAAGTAAAGCCAAAGCCTCTTCCATTGACTTCATAATCTATACGTGCCACTCCCGCTTCCTTGCTTTCCCTGTGACACACCAGCATGCTCCTGCCTTAGGCCGGACACCATGTACCAAGAGTGCCAGGAACACTCTCCCCCTGGCTAGTTATGTGGCTCACTCTTTCACATCCTTCAAGTCTTTGCTCAAATTTCACCTTCTCATTGAAGCCCACCCTGACCTGGCCACCCTATTTAGAACTGCAACCCCTCCCCTGACCATTACCAGTCTCCCTTAGTCTGCTTTACTTTTATTTTTTTCCCATTGCTCTTATCACTTTCTGAGATCCAAGATTAATTCCTTAATTATTCTCTTTATTTTTTATTACATATCTCTCCCAGTTGGAATCTATGTTCCACAACGGCAGGAATCTTGGCACCAAGCACCTAGAATTGGGCCTAGCCTACAGTTACCCATCAATACATGTTTGTTGGATGTTGCTGAATATATTAGTATAACAGGGTCTGGAAAGAAAGATGGAATATGACTTTGGTCCAGAATCTCTCACTGAGAAATATGGAGCGAGGCTGCTTGCCTCAACCTTGGCTCATAGTCACCTCCACGTATTTTCTTAAGACAGAGTATTTAAACTTCAATCATTTGCAGGCCAACTGCATGATTTTTGCCCTAAGAATAATCTTACCTTTATTTACTCAATACTTTTTCTTAAATAGACTTACTTCTTAGGAAATAAATTTATTTTGGAAGAAAATGTTATATCATGGCTTTGATGTGCTAGTTTTTAAAAATACATGTTAAAATAAACATATAGCTACTAAAATGAACAATGTGCATTGCATCACCTAAGAACATCTTGCTTACCCCTGGGGAAACCTGCCTTAAGCATTCCCCCTTAACCAGAAAGGCCCTCCTACACCTCCCACCTACCCAAATCCCACTGTCCTTCTCCAGGAAGCCTTGGCAGTTCTTCCAGCTTACTTCTCTGAGCTCTCTCCATACTCACAGACGAAATATGTAAGCCCAGGCTGGGCACAGTGGCTCACGCCTGTAATCCCAGCACTTTGGGAGGCCAAGGGAGGTAGATCACCTGAGGTCAGGCATTTGAGACCAGCCTGACCAACATGGAAACCCCATCTGTACTAAATACAAAAAATTAGCTGGGTGTGGTGGCACATGTCTGTAATCCCAGCTACTCAGAAGGCTGAGGCAGGAGAATCGCTTGAACCCAGGAGGCGGAGATTGCAGTGAGCCGAGACTGTGCCATTGCACTCTGGCCTGGGCAACAAGAGCAAAACTCTGTCTAAAAGAAAGAAAGAAGGAAAGAAAGAGAGAAAGAAAGAAAGAGAGAGAGAGAGAGAGAGGGAGGGAGGGAGGGAGGGAGGAAGGAAGGAAGGAAGGAAGGAAGGAAGGAAGGAAGGAAGGAAGGAAGGAAGGCAGGCAGGCAGGAAGGCAGGCAGGCAGGCAGGCAGGCAGACATAAAAGCCCAGTATTTGGATGCTTATATGCCATTTGGTTTTTTCTGTTTCACATCATAAGATTATAGAACATCTTCTTAGCTATATATAAAAGAGACATTAGAGTGTCCAATTCCCTTATTTTATAGGCTATCAAAGAGATTAAGAGGCTTGTCCCAAATCACTGCCAATTAGGGCCAAAGCCAAGACTAGAACTTGGGTCTTCTGATTCTCTACACTGTGGGGGAATCCACCAACACTTATCGAGTCCCTATGATGTGCCTGACATTGTGCCAACTACAGGAGATACTGGCGAATAGAACAGACTCAGACCTTACTTATGTGGAGCTTTTGGTGTGGTCACGCTAAACAAATAATTCCATCTGATTAAGTAAATCATTGCAACAGCGCAAGTGCCTTGGAGGAGAAGTGCAGTTTTGGATAATGGGCCCAGCCTGGTTTGGAGGGTCACAAAAGCCTCACTGAGAAAGTATGTTCAAATGCATAGGAGTTAGCTGAAGAGGAGCTGGCGGATATTTTAAATGGTGCCAGGCTAATTCACAAAAGCTGCTTTGATATTTGACAGCTGCATTGTGGGTTAATTAGGCCACTGTGGCCCGCCCTATTTGCCAAAGTGCTCAGGGAAAAGGCAGGCAGACTCCTGTGCCTCCGAAGCAGCACCAGTGGTTCCCTCCTCCAGGCAAGGAGGTGACAGGAGACACCAAGAGGCCTGCTCTGGAGAAGGTCTCCTCTCCCCTCACTGACAGGGAGTGTGGCCATCTTGAACATGACACATTGGTTGTTTTTGCCAAGGGAGTGCCTACAATGTGAGCTTTGACATTAGAGAAAAATAAGTCCTTAGTCCCTGGAAGTGGAAAATCTTAGTGTCATTTACAAAGGCACACTACAAGGCCTTGTGTAGTTTCACCTAACTAGTACAAAGCAGACTCTTCAAAAGGAGCTGCATTCCAGTCTCTGTTAATTACCATTACATCCGGAGGTCATCTTCATGTTTCCTGTGATAGTTCAGTGGTCCTGATTAACCTGTGTCTAAGAAACTTCTATTATATCTCACCTTACTGTTAGAAAATTCACCCCAACAAGCAATATGTAGTGACGTGGAACAGAGATGTATTTAGACTGAGATAGTCTTGGGGTGTGATTTCCAATTCTTTTCCTTACTAGGATGGGAAAACTGCTTTACTTTTCTGAACTTCAATTTTTTTTTTTTTCCTTTTTTCTTTTTTGAGATGGAGTCTCGCTCTGTCACCCAGGCTGGAGTGCAGTAGCACGATCTTGGCTCACTGCAATGTCCACCTCTTGGGTTCAAGTGATCCTTCTGCCTCAACCTACTGAGTACCTGGGATTACAGGCTTGCTAAATTAACCTGGCTAATTTTTATATTTTTAGTAGAATTTTATATTTTTAGTTTCACTATGTTGGCCAGGCTGGTCTCGAACTCCTGACCTCCAAGTGATCTGCCCGCCTAGCCTCCCAAAGTGCTGGGATTACAGGCTTGAGCCACCACACCAAGACTGAATCTCAATTTTCTTATCTGTAAGATGGGGATGATAATGATAATAACAATAATTTCTGAATCTTGTGAGTCTTGAGACATTAAATGGGAATATATGTGAGAGCTTTTTAATATGATCTGAAGTGCTGCAAAATGTCACTTAAAAATTAACTTTTTGTTATGAATCCTCTTTTATAAAGCTCAAACTGAGGCTCAAAGAGAGACGTGGTTAGGGCTGGAAAAAGGTCTTCTGATTGGCCACTCAGTTTCTTTTCACCAGGTTGCTGCACTGGGCCTGTCTTTTAGTAAAGCAATTGTTGGCGAGAACAAGTTCCTGGGGGAAATGAACATGTGCTGAGAGGGAGGGAAAGAGAGTAGAGGCTCTCCCTTCAAGGGTATGAAGAGGGCAATGGAAGGGGAGGGGGCAGAGACAAACTTGCCTACCTTCTCAGTGTGCTGAGGGCTCTGAGGCTAAGCCTGCTCCAGGTTAAGGTTCCCTACTGCTGACTTTCTCTGTCTCTCTCAATTTGCCTGTGTGGTTGAAGCTGATCTAGCATAAAATAACAGGCTTTTTAGCACAGTTTGAAAGCAAACTCAGGCTTTAATGATCAGTTTCCTGTCCCCTGGTATTTTCTTTCAAGCAAAGGCCATGTTTTTGTAATACTCCATTTCAATGGACTGTTCTTTCGGCTCCAGCAAACATTCCTAAGTGGTAGGTTTGAGGAGGTGTTCTAATTTATTGTTTCCGGTGTCCAATAACCTTGGAGGAGTATCTGTCTTCATGCCCTCCAAGGCCATGTTATTTCAGAAAGTTACAGCGTTTAAAATCATTCTCTAATAAAAGCAAGTGCCACTAATTCTAAGTAAAGTGAGCTTTACAAATAAGACCAGCTGTGAATGTTTAAAGAAAAAAAAACGAGAAAAAAAAACAAACTTCAACAACAGGAGTCCATAAGTGCAAACTGTATGCAGCTGAACTTCAGGAATTTTAGCATCCATTTAAAAAGATGTCTTCAGCAAATTCATCTAAATTAGCTAAAAATGCTTGACACGATGAACATGTTGTGTCTCTAGGCCAGTATTCAATCCAGGTCAAGGAATCTAAAGGGTAGATGTACCTACCAAGAAACAAAGCGTTTGTGAGGTGGCCAGTACAGAAAAGCCGGATTTGATTTCTTTTATAAGAGCCCAGCTGTGGTCAGGTCCCTAGGGATCAGGTTGTCCACCAAACTCTTCTGTACCGGCCTCTCCTGGAGGGGTTCACAAACCCTTAAGGAAACATGAAGCTGCCTGGGGCTCCCATATTAAAGGCAGAAATGGCATCTATTTCAATGACTAGCTTCTAAAAGCAGAGAATACAATGCTTATTTACACATTTTCCTCTTTACAAACCACAGTCTGAGAACCTATCAAGGGAGCTGGTGGTTAGGGGAGGTCCGGTGAGTACTTTCAGATTCATCATCAGGTCCAGATACTCAGATGGTTAATCAGGCAGCTAAGCCCTCAGCTGCCACGATGGTTTTAAATCATTCTCTGTTTGACACTCATATTATTTCACTGATGTTCAAAATGGCTTGTTGGTTAAGAGCAGGGCCATAAGAAACACGTAGTGTATTTAAGAATAAATCATACTCAGTTTTGGAGGGAAGATCAGTGACTGAAAAATATTGGTGACTTACCTGAAAGTGAAATTGTATTTTATCTGGAGAGCTTCTTTCCCCATAATTAAGTACTGTCTTCCTTTCACCAGCTCAGCGTTAGTGCAGGTTACCTTTTTAATGAAGGTGATTTCAGAGTCTTTCTCAGCAACAGCTTCCCCTGAGAGACATGCAAGTCAAGTAAGGTTAAAACATTCATATTTTAATGTCACAATGATAAACTGTCAAGCTTTCTGGTTCCTCGTCGCTACTGAGAGGTTCTTGGCTAGTGGAGAGCAGTGATATCCATGTGGTTAAAGCTTCAGTCTCTGGAGCCAGACTGTCTGGGTTAAACTCTAAGCATGCCGCTTCCTGGCTATGTGACTCCGGGAAAATGGTTTATGTTATCTGTATAAGGCCTTAGACCCTCATCTGAAGACTGGGCATGATAATAAAACCTACCTTGTAGAACCATTGTGAAATTAAATGGGTTAATATATAAAAAGTGCCTGGAACATAGTAGGAGCTATGTAAGTACTTATTATTACTCTTATAGAACCAGAATTAAAAGAAGACTCTCTATAGTTGAACAATATTAATCTCCACATTATATAGTAAAATATAAAATTATTTGGTAGTTGGCAACTGTCAACTTTGTAGAAAAGTACAAAATGTGAAAGACTTGGAAAATTTCAAAGATAATAATTTTGGGATTCCCAAAGAACTCACAAGTAGCCCATTCCCCTATCTGGAATGCATTCCTTCCCATGTTGGCCTATTGAATTTCATTTATCTTAAAAGTCTCCTTCAATTCTCACAGTATCCAGTAAAATATTCCTGGATGCTCTTTGTTTTAAATATATGTCTGTCTCCTCCTTACCTCTTTTACACTTGAATTTCTATTGCAATGTTTTGTCCCACATCTGTCTTTCTAGCTAGACTAGAAACTTCTTAAGGCATGGACTGTGTCTGATTTATCGCTATATATCCAGAGCTGATATTTAACTATTAAGCTCTGGCAGAGTCATCTTAATTGTTAAGTCCTGAAAAACTTCTGAACCAATTGGCAAATAGTGTATAATAGAAATTGTGTAAATGGTAACCTTTCATTAGTAATATAAATTTCGGTGTACACTCATTAGTTCAAGCTGATTTCTTACGCTGCCCTGATGATGTAGATTCCTATTATGTCAATATCTGAGCAGCATTACCAGTACTATCTGCCATTTCAGCGCCTGTCATAGTAAGCAGTGTGGCTGTATGGGGCCTTATTTTTTAAACTTCTCATCATGGAAAATTTAAAGTATATTCAGAAGAGAGAACAGGCATCTACCCTGGGCTTCAACAATAACTTTTATTCTTCTGTATCCTCACCTATTATAAGCACTCTGTCCTTTGGAGAAATACCAATTTATCATTATCCTCAAACTACAGTTTGCCCTTGATTCTAAATGGTTTATTGTCACTGTGCCGCAATTCTTCCGTAAGTAGTGTGTGGTATTTTTATATTTATAAAAATTCAAAATTTATAAGTGTTAAAAATGAACCCAGAATGAGGAGATGAAGTATGCAAATGTTTCTTAACATTTCCTTTTAAATATCATAAAATGCATCTTTGGATTTACAGGAGAACAAAGAAGAAATGATACTAATAAAAAAAAACTGTAGCTTGGGAATCATCTGATATTATGAAAAATTCAGAACAGTCTAAAATGTCTTTTGGTACTATGCAAGAATCAGTATCAAATAAAACAAATAATTTGTATTTCTGGAATGAAAAGCACTTTGTTATTTCAGTAAAAAGAGAATGGCTTATTATTGCTTGTAATATGAATATTGGATGAAAATGGTGCTCAAAAGTTGGATTGTAGAAAGATCAAAGTTCTAAACACTTATTTCATTAGAATGGCAACTAGCCTGCAAATTAAAAAATTACAACCATCAATGAAGAAAAAATAAAATAACATCACAAATAAGTTTCATACAATGAAACTTTCAAAATAGCAAAAATTTAAAAAATTATCAAAGTGTTGATAAAGCAAATACAAAATTGAAAAATATTACTAGGATTTTAAAATTCTAGGGTATGGTTAGTAATAATCAAGCTGGGAGGCTGAGGAGAGAGGATCCCTTGAGCCTAGGAGTTTCAGACCAGCCTGAACAACATAGTGGGACCACGTCTCAGAAGAAAAGAAATCAAGCATTTTGGGACTTAAAATATTTGATAGAATTTCAAAAGAGAAAAATATTTAGTATAAACATATTATTGCAATTTAGCTTTATAGTCCTACTTATTGCAAAATTTATATCAATTGAAATGAGGCCAGGTGTGATGGCTCACACATGTAATCCCGGCATTTCAGGAGTCTGAGGCGAGTGGATTACTTGAGCCCAGGAGTTCAAGACCAGCCTGGCCAACATGTAAGACCCTATCTCCACAAAAATACAAAAATAAGTTAGGTGTGGTGGTGCATGTCTGTAATGCCAGCTACTCAGGAAGCTGAGGCAGGAGAATCACCTGAACCTGGGAAGCAGAGGTTGCAGTGAGCCAAGATCGTGCCACTGCACTCCAGCCTGGGTGACAGAGTGAAACTTCATCTCAAAAAAAAAAAAAAAAGTAATCCCATTCACAATAGCCACACACACACACAAATGCCTAGGAATACAGCTAACTAGGGAGGTGAATGATCTCTACAATGAGAATTACAAAACACTGCTCAAAGAAATCAGAGATGACACAAAGAAATCAGAGATGACACAAACAAATGGAAAAACATTCCATGGTCATGGATAGGAAGAATTAATACTGTTAAAATGGCCATACTGCCCAAAGCAATTTACAGATTTAATGCTATTCCTATCAAAATACCAATGTCATTTTTCTATTTTTCATAAAATTGGAAAAAAACATTTTAATATTCATATGGAACAAAGAAAGAACTTGAATAGCCAAATGAATTCTAAGCAAAAGAACAAAGCTGGAGGCCTCCTACTACCTGACTTCTAACTATATTACAAGGCTACAGTAACCAAAGCAGCATGTTACTGATACCAAAAAAGACACGTAGGCCAATGGAACAGGTTAGAGAACCCAGAAATAAAGCCACACACCTACAACCATCTGATCTTCAACAAAATCAATAAAAACAAGCAATGGGGGAAGGACTCCCTAGTCAATAAATGGTGCTGGGATAACTGGCTAGCCACATGCCAAAGAATGAAACTGGACCCCTTCCTTTCATCGTATGTAAAAATCAACTCAAGATGGATTAAAGACTTAAATCTAAAACTTAAAACTATAAAAATCCTAGAAAAAAATCCAGCAAATACCATTCTGTAAATAGGCACTGGCAAAGATTTCATGACAAAGACTCCAAATGTAATTGCAACAGAAACAAAAATTGACAAATGGGACCTAATTAAGGAGCTGCTTCTGCACAGCAAAATAAACTATTAACAGAGTAAACAGACAATGTACAGAGTGGGAGAACATTTTTTGCAAACTATGCATCTGATAAATTTTTAATATCCAGAATCTATAAGGAACTTAAATCAACAAGCAAAAAACAACCCTATTAAAACAATGGGCAAAGGACATGAATATACACTTCTCAAAAGAAGCCATACACGTAGCCAACAAGCACATGAAAAAATGCTCAACATCACTAATCACTAGAGAATTGCAAATCGAAACTACAAAATGCCATCTCACACCCAGTCAGAATGGCTATAATTAAAGAGTCAAAAAATAACAGATACTGGCAGGGTTGCAGAGAAAAGAGAATGCTTATATACCACTGGTGGGAATGTAAATTAGTTCAGCCACTGTGGAAAGCAGTTTGGAAATTTCTCAAAGAATTTAAAACAGAATTACCATTTGACCCATCAATTCAATTATTGGGCATATACTCAAAGGAATAGAAATCATCTCTCCATGAAGACACATGCACATATATGTTCATCACAGCACTATTCATAATGGAAAAGACATGAAATCAACCTAAATGTCCATCAGTGGTGGACTGGATAAAGGAAATGTGGGACATAGACACCATGGAATATTATGCAGCCATCAAAAGGATGAAATCATGTTCTTTCCAGCATCATGGATGCAGAGCCAGAGGCCATTAACCTAAGTGAATTAACACAGTAACAGAAAATCAAATATCACATATTTTCACTTATAAGTGGGAACTAAACACTGAGTACACATGGACACAAAGAAGGGAACACTAGACAGCAGAGCCTACTTGAGGGTAGAGGGTGGGAAGAGGGTGAGGACTGAAAAATTATCTATTGGGTACTATGCTTATTACTTGGGTGACAAAATAATCTATATACCAAACCCCTACGACATGCAATTTACCCATGTAGCAAACTTGCACATGTATCCCCTGAACCTAAAATAAAAGTTGGAAAGAAAAAGAAATTGGACAATTACAAAATTAAAAAAACCATTTTGCTGAAGTTTGAGAAAAATGAATTCAGTGAGAAATGTTTATATGAACATCTTTAAGAAATGTTTCTCCCCAAGTAGAATATAAGCTTTAAAAAGGCAGGAGCTCTGTCTCATTTGCATTGTATCTTCTGCATCTAATACAATGCCTGGCACATAGTCAGTACTAAATAGTTGTTGAATGAAAGAATGAATGAATGAATGAATTCTCACCAGTTTTGTAGATATCCAGAAGGGTTGCCTTGTACTTGACAAAAACATTTTCTGTAGTGATGGATGTGATGATAACTTTATAAGCTGGTAAAAGACAAACAAAAATGAAACAATTCAGTCTTAATACTATTAATGCTATGTCCAGTAGAAGCCAGAATTTGTCAAACACGAGAAATGAAGCATGGCGAACTATTATAGTTCTTATTTCCTCCAAGAAGCCTTCCCCAGTCCCCTCAGTCTGATTCAATCTCTCAATCTATTAGAATCATTAGCCCTGGCCAATGTTAAAAAAACAGGCTGATTAGAACAAGAGACATATTTAATAAAATAACAGAAGCACATACAACAAACAAACAAGATAAACCTTCGTTAGATGTTAAGTTCAGAGGCTGATCCTTTAAGATGAGTGGAGTCATGCCTATGGGCATCTTTTGAAGAGCCCCTTCATTCTCTTCTCCATGGCCACAGAGGAAGCCTTATCTCTCATTCAGGTCAACCATGTGAGCTTTCTTGGTTCCTTGCTTTGCTTCCTCCTATAGTTCCACTGGCTTTAATCTTTGGTTTTGAGGATGATTCTGTTGTCTCACTCACCCTTGCTTGGCAACTACCCAACATGAGCTGCCCACAGTCCTGTTTTCTCTTCATTCAGACATCAATGTTTGATGCACAATGTGCTTGACCTCAGGTCTGGAAAGACCAGCTTGAAGGGACCCGTTCTTTCTATGTGGCCTCAGGAGAGGTTTATTTTATTTTTGCTTTTGATCTTTCCATTTTTTGTTTTGAAATGAGAGACCTAAAAGATTTGTTCATTCTAAATATCCCTCAAGTCTTTAAGTCTATCCCAGTTATAGATTGACAGATCGAGAGATAGATAGGTGAACTCATCATGGCAGAACCAGGGGCTATGTAAATTAGTGGCTTAAAATGCATGAAAAATGTTCTGAATTTCAGATTCATAGTCTTTATAATGGACATGGGCAATGTACTTACTATGTGGGCCTGAGTAGAGAGACAGAACTACTTAATTTTGTTTCTATTCTGTTATTCCAGTAATAGCATGTAGTCCAGAAAAAGCCAGCTAAGTGTTTTCTTGAAACAACACAATAAACTCAAATTGCATTTATTCTCTGTGTTAAAATAGATTTCTGATATTTTAGATTTAAAATAGTTCTAAAATGGAGGGAAGAAATAATTTAGTGGAATTTTTGTTTGTCAAAACACTATAGTATTCTCAAGTCTTCATGTATTTAACAAACTGCATTGGGTCTACACTGAGTCAGGCAGCTTTTTAGCTTTCTTTTTTTTTTTTTTTTAAATCAAGATAAATTCAAAGGAAAGAAATGTTATTAACCATACAAAACTCATTCTGTTGCCTGAATTACTATTAAGAGAATTCAGTAGACTTCAATGGAAAAAATACTGGAGATCAGGATGCATCTCAATTCTATCACTTGCTTTCTGCATGACCTTGAGCAAATTATTTAATCTCCCTGAGCCTCAGTTTCTTCACTGGCAAATAGTAATAATCCTCTGTTACATTTTTTTTTTTTTTTTGACAGGGTTTCACTCTGTCACTCAGTCTGGAGTGCAATGGCTCACTGCAATCTCCCCACCTCCCAGGCTCAAGTGATCCTCCTATCTCAGCCTCCCAAGTAGCTAGGACTACAGGCACCAGCCATCAATGCACATCTAATTTTTGTATTTTTTGAAGAGACAGGGTTTTGCCATGTTGCCCAGGCTGGTCTAGAACCCGTGAGCTCAAAGTGATCTGCCCACCTCAGCCTCCCAAAGTGCTGGGACTACAGGCATGAGCCACCGTGCCCAGCCCTCATAAAGTTCTTATGAGACCCGTTCCATAAGAATGAGAACCCTTTCCATTGCAATGAGAAACTGTCTATGAAAGCTGTTGCTAAACACAAAGTACCAAATTGGCTGTACTTATTTTTTAAATTTATAAATAACACCCTTCCAATTTCTTTCTTTTATTTTCTTTTTTCTCTTTTTTTGTTTTTTTTTTTTGAGACAGAGTCTCGCTGTGTTGCCCAGTTTGGAATGCAGTGGCACGATCTTGGCTCACTGCAACCTCCTTCTCCTGGGTTCAAGCGATTCTCCTGCCTCACCCTCCTGAGTAGCTGGGATTACAGGCACGCACCAATATGCTTGGCTAATTTTTGTGTTTTTAGTAGAGACAGGGTTTTGCCATGTTCGCCCCAGGCTGGTCTTGAACTCCTAACCTCAGGTGATTCACCCACCTCGGCCTCCCAAAGTGCTGGTATTACAGGCATGAGCCACCGCGCCCGGCTCCACCCTTCCAATTTCAAAATGAAAAAATGATTTGAGATAGTGTACGATATGCTCTCTCTCTCCAAAAAATGCCAGCAGTAAACATCAAAAACTGAATAGAAAACAAAGGAGCTAATTTTATCAGGAACTGAGACAAGGCTGCAACTGAACTTGAACACTAATTTAGCTCTGAGCTCTGGACAACTAGAAGGATTGAGATTCGCTTTTTGAAATGGAGAATGTCTCAAACATGGATTGCAATTCTGAATATATTAAAAATTATTTGGTATTTATATTTTTACACTGAAGAAATTTTTTAAAAACCAACTCCCCTAAACCACCTTTGCCTCTGCCTCTGGTCTATCAATTGGAAGAGTACGGAACTGAAATCTTATACCTCTGTGGCTTCTCAAAAGTTCCCTTTGACTATGTTTTAGTGCCCGTAATTGAAAAAGATCTATTAGAGGAAAGTGTCTTGGCTGGGTATACATGTCACTTCTATTATTTATAATGAAAATCACATTTCTTTGCTGGGGAATAAAAAACTTTTCATGTTAGGGCTAAAAATCAATGGCATTTTCCTTCAGGGGATCACATGGAATGTTGTATCCATATAATCACTATGTAAAGTTTTTGATCTTTCTAACTGAACACGTTTTCATAAAATTTCATGCTTAAAGGAGCTATATTGAACTTTTGAACTCACCATATGCAATCTCTGGGTTACATGCTGTTTGTTTTCTAGTCTCTGCAGAGATTGTCAGATCCAATTCTTTCTGCATTTGCCCACAATCAGCTGGATTTTGTGAAAATTGGTAAAACGAAGGTTAATGTAAAGAAGTAGACACTCTTTCTAGGAGTAAACACAGTTTCTCATGAACCCAGAGACAACCCAATAAAACCTTACAAATCTCAGATTTCTAAGACCTGCCCATTTTCTTTTCTTTCATAAAGCGAAACATTACATAAAGCAAAAACAAAACAAACAAAAAACAAAATCTTGAGCATAAGTCACAAGCTTGTTGAACCCATGGCCCGAGGGCTGCACACAGCCCAGGACAGCTTTGAATGTGGCACAACACAAATTCGTAAAGTTTCTTAAAATGTTATGAGATTTTTTTGTGATTTTTGTTTTAGCTCATTAGCTATTGTCAGTGTTAGTGTATTTTATGTATGGCCCAAGACAATTCTTCTTCCAGTGTGGCCCACTGAAGCCAAAAGACTGGACACCCCTGGCATAAGACTTATTGTTAGACTGGGTGGCTACTCCACATTCAGGTCCTTAGAAATGTATGTGCTTCCCTTGATGAAAGGGGGAAATTTTTCCAGTTTGAGTATAATCAGAAGTCCTTCAAAGGACCCAGAATGATAATGTGACGGATATATAGCCATAAAATGGCACAATAAGTACCTAGAAAAGGTGTAGCTATTGAGGATTTTGAAAAAACCAAAACTAACTCAGCCCCTCATGGAGCCAGCTGTTGATTACTGGTGAGTTCTGGATCTTTTCCTTGGCCAAGAAGGCTTTCTTCAATTTACGAAAGACTAAATGGAACTGGACAATAAATAGAATTCCATTAACTGGGAAGTAAAATAGAAAAGAAACAGAAGCTAGTGGTTCAGTCCTGAGCCTCTGGTCCTGTATGTTAAAAAGACTAGGTGAAAGTAAAATTTCACATCATGTTGTCCCTATAATATCCAACAACCATTTCGATAGTGTTTCCCTGCCTCTGTACAGCATGAACTATCAGGTTGTTCAGGAACTGTGAAAACGTAGTTTTACAATGCTCAGGAATCATTAGCTTTCAATTAGCTGAGATAGCATTTCTACTTCTGAGAAAGAACAGTTTACCAGTGTCCCCCAGATTAACCTCAGGTTATGAAGGACTGCTTTAAATAAGCATGCAGCCTAAACATGTTAAATAAAGTTTACCTTCTATACACTTGCACGTGGCTCCTTCACAGACTTTCTGAATTTTGATATTGGAAGTGCTATAAAACATGGTACACTGTTTATCTGTGGCAACGAAAGTGTGGTTAACAGAAGTGGTTTGAAGAACAACACAGGTACTAATTGGCGAGTCTCTTACATGGAGCCTCAGAGATTGCTTATTCTAAATCCTTCTTTTTATAGTTAAGGCCCAGGGAGGTGAAATTATAAATTGGCTGTCCTGGGAAGGGCTCCCCTACCCTCAGAAAGAGCTCCCCTTTTTAGCTTAGTTCTGTGCTTAAAACACTCGTTTCTCAGAAATAAAATATTTTATGCTTCTATAAGTAACAGGAAAATAAATTATGTTGCATGAGGATCTTTTGAAAGAGTTGGAATTGTTTAGGGTGGACAAGGGAAGAAAAGCATATAGCTATGTAACTCTATATATCTATCTCAAGGAGAAGAGGGACTATGTATGTTCTATGTGATTTCAGAATATAAAACTAGAATGAATGGGTGTCAGAGTTTTGGTTCACTTTAAGAATTTTCTAACAAGTAGAACTGCCCAAGGTGGAGTCATCTGTCTTGTGAACCAATAAGCTCTCCAATCACATAACATTCTCAAAAGTGGAGTAGTCAAATGTGGTATCACTCATTCATAAATATTTATTGAGTTCACATTCTATACTTGACACTGCATTAGATACTAGGGACACAAGAATGAAAACACCCTGGAGTTGATGAGAAAGACATACAAATAATTGAATGCAATCTGACAGCTGCTATAACAGAGCTATCTGCAAAGTTAACAAGAATATAGATGGGCTAGAAGTTGTTCTGGGAAAATTGAGTTGGTTTCTCTCAAAAGGAGAGAGATGATTTATCTGTGAACACCATAGATAAACCTGAGGCAAAGAGTATTGAAGTTGGAGGCACTACGATCCATTTATTTTAAAAAATGAAGAAACTGAGGACTGAGGTAAAATGGTCTGCTCAATGTCAAGAAGAAGTTTATGTACAATATTTTGTATACAGTAGTTTGAATGTTCAAATTGGGACTTTTATGAAGAGTGGTCTCTAAGAGAGGCAATACATAAAATTTACAGGACTCTAGTGGATTTCTAAATGTTCTGTAAAGAATACAAAGTATTCTTCTGAAGAAATGTTAGCATGGAGTTGATTACCTGGTCTGTGGTATTCATACACTGTGAAAGTGGCAGGACTAAGAAACCCAACTTCAAAGAGTTCAAAAATCCGGAATCGTACACAAAGGAAATCACTGGAGGGGATCTGTTTAACAAATTCAAGGATTTAAGGAAATTACGGAGAGACGGTATTTATAATCTTTTAGCCTGTATATTTTGAATAGTAATAGTAAAGGAAAAATGGCTGGAGGTGGAGCTTACCGAATTCAGTTGCAGAATAACATGTCCATCTTTTATTTGGTAATCAGTGAATAGCTGATCCACCCCTTCCACAAGCTAAGGGGAAAAAGAGAGAAGCTTGAATTTCATTTCATTATCTTTTTGTTTAAATGCATTCATCTGTTGATGAGATGTCACATCACAGGGATGTGATCTGTTGTTCAAAGAAACTGAAGAGCAGTTCCTCTTCTTGAAAAAGTCTGAACACATTAGCATATAAACTCATATTTTTCAGAGCATGCTAGTGTATGCTTCTGTTTCACTTTGATAAATCAAAACTTAGGTTAATTATATTTTGAAAGGAATATTCTGGCCAAGCCTGGTGGCTTACGCCTGTGATCTCAGCAGTTTGGGAGGCCAAAGCCAGTGGATAAACCTGACGTCAGGAGTTGGAGACCAACCTGGCTGACATGGTGAAACCTCGTCTCTACTAAAACTACAAAAAAAAAAAAAAAATTAGCAAGGCGTGGTGGTGCATGCCTGTAATCCCAGCTACTCGGGAGGCTGAGGCAGGAGAATCACTTGAACCCGGGAGGCGGGGTTGTAGTGAGCCAAGATCGCATCTTTGCACTCCAGCCTGGGCAACAAGAGTGAAAATCCATCTCAAAACACAAACAAAAACAAAAAACAGAGAATATTCTGGGTGATTCTATACAAGTTGTATATTAAAATGAAAGAAAGTACAATTGTCTGTAAAATAATTCAGAAAAGAAAACAAAGAATTTACATGATTTAAAAGAAAACACATACAGCTTTTAAGTCTTCTTCATTTGCATTGATTCCAGTAGGCAAGGAGATGTCCATCACTGCATGAGAGGATCCAGAAGATGATTCTTCCTTGCTGGGCTTGTAGCTAAAATAAAAAAGAGGTTAGAAAATGTAATAAACAAGTGAATAAGATTCTTTAAGAAAGGACACTGTTCCTTAGTGGACCTTAATTTTTAAATTTGGGTTTCCATTTATTTACTTTTCTACAATGTATGGGTTAAAATCTCTGACTTTAGAGTTGCAAGAGATCTTTGAGTCATCTATTCTCTTTCCTCACTTGATCAATAATCTCAATGAACCACTCTACTGGAACACAGAAGTCATCCACACCAAGCTAACTAGCTGGGGAAACTCAGAATGAGAGTAAGGCACTGGTTCAAGGTCACACGGCTAATTCATGCAGAGCTGTAGAAGAATCCAGGTCTTTGGATTCTCATGTTAGTTTATTTTCTAATGAAGCATATTTCAAGGGAAAAAATTAGTTGTATGTTGAAAAGAGATTCAATAAACATGTCCAGGAAAAGCTGGAAGAAAATACAGTAAGGCCAGGCATGGTGGCTCACGCCTGTAATCCCAGCACTTTGGGAGGCCGAGGCAGGCGGATCACTTGAGGTCAGGAGTTCAAGACCAGCCTGGCTAACATGGTGAAACTCCGTCTTTACTAAAAATAAAAAAAATTTAGCCGGGCGTGGTAGCACACGCCTGCAATCCCAGCTATAGGAGAACTGCTTGAGCCTGGGCGACAGAGCGAGACTCCCTCTTTAAAAACAAACCAACAAACAAAAGAACCCACTAAATATTAGTAGCTACTTTCTCTGGATGGTGAGATTATAAGCGATTATCTCTTTTCTTTTTCATGCTTTTCTCTATTTTCTAAATTTCCCATAATAGCTACTTTATGTAGAAAATGTTTCAAGGACTATCCTTTCAGTAGGAATTCTGCTGGAAGGAAGTTAAGGAGAAATGCAAAAAGGGCACAATGGGAGGGTTTTGTTTTTGTTTTTGTTTTGTAAGAGAGAAAAGAATACTGAAATGGAGAATCAGGAAACTTGGGTTTTATTCCAGTTCTGAGATTCCCACAAATCATTTCCCCCTTCTAAGATCATTTTCTTATTTGTAAAACTAACTGTGAAGAAGTATAAGCTTGTATTTTAAATTTATCTTTATAATTCCCAGGCTTCGGTTTTGGGTGGCAGAGGCTTACAGCTACCATTAAGAGATGTTAGAAGACATAAAAGAGACAGGCTGGCTGAGGCTGGGGCAGAGACAGAGGGAGTGTGGTTCTGCAAAACTTGATTTCAGGTTCCAGCCTCACCTCAAGATGCTTGAGAGGCAGCTGGATGTTTGAGAGTGAAGCTTGGGAGAGCAGACAGGATTAAAGGAAGAAGTTAAAAGACAGCTTCATAACGGGGAAAATGAATTTATCTCACCTACAGGTATGAATGTTGGTGGAAGAGGAGACACTATGCAAGTTAGTGAGGGGTCAGGGCATATCTTTTCCTCAATGACACCTCATGGAGCATATATAACACAATCCCAGCTGGGCGCAGTGGCTCACACCTGTCATCCCGGCACTTTGAGAGGCTGAGGCGGATCAGTTGAGGCCAGCAGTTCGAGACCAGCCTGGCCAACATGGTGAAACCTTTTCTTTACTAAAAATACAAAAATTAGCTGGGTGTGGTAGCGCACACCTGTAATCCCAGCTACTTAAGAGGCTGAGGCACAAGAATCGCTTGAGGCTGGGAGGCAGAGGTTGCAGTGAGCTGAGATCGCACCATTGCACTCCAGCCTGGGCAACAGAGCAAGACTCTGCCTCAAAAATAAATAAATAAATAAATAAAAGCAGTCCCTAATAGAAGTTATAGATGTAATATTTGCCACAATAATGAAAAGTATTCTAAAATATCTGACTCATAAAAATTTAACCCTATTCTCCACCAAATTGACAATTTAGAACAGAATATAAAACATTTGGAACTCTAATGTGACATCTGAACATCTCGCTAATTGGATGGGTAGAAGCAGAGAACTCTTGCTCACAGATGCAAACACTTTGTCAGCAGGATGGAAAAGGGCCTCCCGAGTGGAGAGTGTCTATGAAAAGGTTGCTGGAGCCTTGATGACTGGTTGCCATGGAGACTGTTTCAATGGTGGAACAGAAATCCTCCTTTCAAGAAGCCCTTTGCCTGCTGCCAAAACCAGCAATCTTCCCCAAAGGCATTTTGTTGCGAGGGAAATGAAATCCTGTTTTTCTTTTCTTAGGAATACAACAGAGAGGTTGTAAAAAGGTAAATACACGAAAGAGACCCTCTGAACACAGAAACTTCATGCTGGCATTTTTTAATCAGGAGAGAGAATATTTGAAGGCAAAGAAATTCTTACATGAATAAGTACTACACAGCTCCTTTTGGAATTTACCCAACCTAACTTCAGTGTCAACAGAGCCAAAAGCATATTCCACCCGCCTTTCTGGAACATTTTGTCCCCAATTTGTAAAAACCAAAGGATAGACTATTCAAGATTGCATTTCTCCTTGCTTTCTTTTGTATATCGATAATCTGGAATTAGGCCTCCTGCCAATGAAGTCAAATGAACGAGCTTTTGATAACAGCCTTTTTCTGTACGGCAGAATTGTGGACAATTGAACCGGCAGAAAACTTGAGATAAAGTAGTGCAATATCTTTGCTTCATAGAAGAGGATCGGAGAAGTAAGCTGATGTCCTGAAGGTCACTGGAGTTCTTACTGGCAGAGGCTATCCCACAGGTGTCTCACCCTATCAGAGAGCTCTTCTTTACGGCAAGTACAGATGCCTCCCTGTAGGGTCCCAGACACTGATTCGAGCTCTGCCCAGAAGTTTGCTTACACTTCCCTTTGACAACTGTTACAAATTTAAAGGTAACTGTGATCATGCTCCTCCCCAGCTGGTAGGTGCCCAAGGGTAGGAATGGCATTCAGGAGGAAAGAAGCCGCCTGGGAAAGGTGACCTTACTGGAAAGAAGTTAGGGAATGAGGAAAGATGTTTGAGTGGGAACAGAGAGCAGGGACTGGCCACAGAAGGAAGTAGGAAGTGCTGGAAGGAAGAAATGCTGATGAGGAAGGAAATAGGACTGAATAGTGAAGGAATCCTAGGAAGCGATTGGGCTTGGGAGATAGAGAAGGCTGGGAAACAGCTGGGAGGGAGGCAGGGAGAAACAATGTGCTTTTCCTTGGGATTCGTGGTCTTAGATTACACTGATTGAAAGGGTGGTTTAGGCTGAGCATGGTGGTTTAGGCTTGTAATCCCAACACTTTGGGAGGCTGAGGTGGGCAGATCACATGAGGTCAGGAGTTCGAGACCAGCCTGGCCAACATGGTGAAACCCCATCTCTACTAAAAATAAAAAAATTAGCTGGGCGTGGTGTTGTGTGTCTGTAATACCAGCTACTCAGGAGGCTGAGGAAGGAGAATCTCCCAAATCCGGGAGGTAGAGGTTGTAGTGAGCCGAGATCAGGCCACTGCACTCCAACCTGCGTGACAGAGTGAAACTCTATCTCAAAAAAAAAAAAAAAAAAAAAAAAAAAGAGACAGTTTAGATACTGGATTGAACATCAGAGGCTGGGGAGTTGAGCCCCTGGCTCTGCCTCTAACTCTGTGAGCATTTGGCAGGCGACTTTATTTCTTTGGGTCTTAGTTTTTTCATTTCCAAAACAAGAGGATTATGATATCATCCCTAAGGTCCTTCTCAGCTCTCATCTTTTGCACAACACTATTGAATTTCCATGTTATCCACAGTGGGTGCGTGATTATAAGTAAAATCAGCAAAATGCCATCCATAGATATCACTGTTATTGACAATACAAGAGTTAAGAAAATAGAACACAACAGAAAGGATTGAGGGACGATGGAAAGATCAGGGAAGAAGTCTGTGTTACAGTCCTGGCTCTACCACTATCTGATCACACTGTGTGATCACCAAAGCCAAATGTATATACATATTTTCAAATACCTACATATTCTTTTCCTTTTTGGAGACAGGGTCTCACTTTTTCATCCAGGTTGGAGTGCAGTGGCATGGTCACAGCTCACTGCAGCCTCAACATCCTGGGCTCAAGCAATCCTCCTGCCTCAGCCTCCCAAGTAGCTGGGACTACAGGTGTGTGCCACCATGTCTGGCTAATTTTTAAAATTTGCTATAGAGATGGGGTCTGGCTATGGTGCCCAGGCTATTCTTGAACTCCTGGGCTCAAGCAATCCTCTCTCCTTGGCCTTCCAAAGTGTTGGGATTACAGTATGAGCCACCGTACCTGGCAAAAAACCTACACTTTCATAAATATTTTAGGATGGTGGCTGTGGTAAGCAGAATAATGGCCCCCAAGGATGTCCATGTCCTAATCCCCTGAACCTGTGAATGTGTTACCTTATGTGGCAAAGAGAACTTTACAGATGTGATTAAATTAAGGATTTGAGATGGGGGTTATTTGTGTAGGTCTAATGTAAAGACAAGAATCTTTATGAGGAAGGGAAGCAGGAGAGTCAGAGAAGGAGGTGTGATGATGGAAGCAGGGGTCACAGTCAAAGAGAGATTGGAAGATGCTGTGACACTTGTATTGAAGACAGACAGGGGTCACAAGCCAAAGAACACAGGGAGCCTCTAGAATTTGGAATAGGCAAACAAATTCTAGAGCTTCCAGAAGGAATACAGCCCTACCCAACTCCTTGATTTTAGGACTTCTCACCTCTAGAATTGCAAGATAGTAAAACTGTGTTGGTTTAAACCATTATGTTTGCAATAAATTGTTACCTAGCAATAACAGGAAACTTAGTCAGGAGAGGGTTTAACATCAATGGTTCTCAACCCTGGCTACCATTAGAATGACCTCTGGAGCACAGGACATTTGGACATCTCCAAGAGCTCTCCAGCTGACTTCAATGTGCAGGTTGAGTTGAGAATCTAGCTAATAATGGCCAGGGATTTTGTTAGGTAAGTGTGATTTTTCTAAGTAAGAGAGTAGGAACTGTTTTTGAGAGAATCTTTTATATTTTTTTCCTGTTTTTTTTTTTTTAATCACATCTCTATCCCTCTGAAAGAAAGAAAAAATTAGTATTATACTGTTTGAATCAGAAGACAAAAATGAGAGAGAAAACTATTCTGAGCAAAACCAAGGCTGTTTTTTACGGTAAGTAGCTATTTAAGAATACATGTGTTCTGCGTTTTTAAACAATTGAACAATTTTGTATCTTCTGGGCATACTAAAATTTGAAAATATATAAAGAAACAATACTAAAACAAAAATGAGAACTTGGAGTCTATACTCACTTTTGTGGAAATGGGCTCACCTGGCACATGCTACTATGCGTTTGTAATCAGAGTTTCCGTAGCCTCTGTAGTAGGATGCTGGCATACGCAACAAGAAAGCAAACAGACAAATATAAGAGTAAACTGTTTTCAGCTGCTTTGGAACGTGTCAGAACAGAATTATTAATGAACAGATCTCTGAACACACTTAAAAATGATTTGTGATTTGGAAGTTTAGATACTTTCAGCGGTTCTAATGGAAATTCATGGCTATTGACAATACCAGGAAGTATTTAAATAATTAATTTAAATAATTAAAGTCTTTAAATAATTAACAGTTCATTGCTGTCAAATAACTTATAATTTAAGGAAGAAATTATTAAAGATAAATATGTATTGGTAATATGTTTGGGGGATGTTGGAGGGAGGAAGAGCAGATGCCTTGATTTGCTGGTAGTTGGGAAGTTTCCTGTAGGAACAGGCTTCTGAGCCATAGATGGAAAATATCAGGGCAGAGGCAGCAGCATTCATTCTGACCCTGGAGGCAATGGGGAGAGGAGGAGGACTGGAGTGTGCAAGTGGACTTGGTTTTGGACCAAGAAGGGAGAACCAACCAGCAGAGGGATGTGAGGGCCTTGGGTTAAAAAAAAAAGGGTCGGGGGTACATTTAAAGAAAGAATGGTAAGTACAGGAGAGACTAAGTTAAAGATGGAGGCAGAGAAATGTTCATTTGCTTGACCCCTTGGAATACAGAAAGGCTAAGGGATGGAAAACTAACAGGGTGATAAGGGAATTCAAGGTCCTAGATTGGAAGGTTAACACAAAAGTAACAGAAATGCTGGCTTCCGGAATTAGACCTTAATGTGGCTTTACAACTAGTTACACTCTTTAAAAGTAACATAGTCAGTCAAAACAATTTATTGATCAATAGCAAATACATTTAGCTTAGTTATTGTTATTTAATATTAGCTTCCAACTGTATTAAAGAGTTATATCTATTGCAAAAAATATATCTAATGTAAAAAATTTACTTGGATGTCAACCTGCTAAAGTATTTGATCAAGAAATTTTGCTTTTTGAGTAAGCACATTTTTCCTAATCAGAGAAGCTCTCTATGTATAAACATGCTTTATTTTTAGCCAAAATTACAAGGTAAATCATGCTGTTTTACCTTCAATATCCTGAGTATCAATTTTCAAATAAAAGCTGCAAACTTCCTCAGAGGTACTGGTTTTGTGAACTACAGTTGTTACCTACATTGGGGACAAGTAAGCAAGAAGAGTCTATTTAAAGTGGGAAAGTGACAAAGGTATTATGGCAACACTGCTGCTGCAGATGGGATGCTCGAAGAATCATTTTCATAATCTAGCACAAACGGTGTACATTAGCGACTCACTTTTCCAGCAGCTGGACTCTAAGCAAACTCCATAATCTAAACCTGAGAGACCCAAAGTAAGCAAAAAATGACTTCTGGCCGGTCAGAATCTTGGTCTAAATTCCATGCAGTCAAATCTGGGCACCTTACTCTATAGGAGAGTTCCCAAGGTTCTTGTTCTTGAACCTTTCCACTTTAATTTTACACACAACACCACAAGGCTAAGGAGTGTGGGTTTCTTCCAGCCACACACCATAATGGCAAACAGCAAATTATAGGTGTGTGTGAATGGGCAGAGGTGCTGCCAGAAGTAGATACATTGACACCAACCAGAAGTGGCAGAAAAGTGGACAACCTCTCCTCCCCCATATAAACTTACAACAGTCCTTGAAGGAATGAATGTACTAAAGATAAAAATGTGATTAAAATTATTAATAGGATGTTAATTTATGCTCAGAACATGTAATTTAAGAATGCATGAACATAGTTAAACAGCCTAGAAAAATTTGCACCTGCCAGCCAGGCATGGTGGCTCGCTCCCGTAATCCCAGAACATTGGGAGGTCAAGATGGATGGATCAATTGAGGTCAGGAATTTGAGACCAGCCTGACCAACATGGTGAAACTCCGTCTCTACTAAAAATAAAAAAAAATTAGCCGGGCCTAGTGGCATGTGCCTGTAATCCCACCTACTCGGGAAGCTGAGGCAGGAGAATTGCTTGCGAGGTGGAGGTTGCAGTGAGCCAAGATCACACCAGTGCACTCTAGCCTGGGTGACAGAGTGAGACCCCATTTAAAAAAAAAAAAAGAAAAAAGAAAAAAAATTGCAACTGCCAAGTGGCTAAAATGAAGAAACAAGCCTTTATGAATAACACATAAATCCCCCAAAATGCTTACTTAGTACAAATAGACACATAACTCATTATTGGATATCAATTAAATACTTACATGTACCGTAGCCAAGCCACTGCCAAATCCTGTACTGACAACGAGGTCATCATTGAGAAGCACCTGGAAAGACAATAGAGAAACCATGCTTTCTTTCATCATTTGATAGGGAGGGAGGATAGAGCTATGAAAAGTGGGCTGACACCTACCAGCCTCCTCTCTCAGATCTCCTCTGAGAGTAACTGGATGAGACACTGAAAATCCTATGCCCACGGCAGGTGCTAAACAAGGCTAGTATTTTCCCCTTTCCCTTCTACATGTAAATAAGATGTCTGAGATCTCCTGAGTGAACCAACAAAAGCAGCATGTCAGAGGTCACTTCTGGTTACATTTTCATTTACATATGGCCATGGTAAATCTGGATCTTCATCTCCTTTTGCCAACTGAATAAATTCCTTTCTGTGCCTAGCTCAGGAATCAGCATCCTGTGTGCCAATGGAGATCGTTTTCATCAGAACCCAGAGCAGGGAACCTCCACATAACTTGAAAGTGGGTGCATCTATCTTTGGTCCTCTCTGAGTTCCTCCTTTGCACCCTTTTTCCATCTCTTGATGATTTATCTTTTCCACTTGTCATGGCCTTTGTTTGCAGAAACCCCTGGTGCCCCACCCCAAACCACTAGCACCCCACTCAAGCCTGCCAAATCCTTAGTTGCTGCTGCTCTTCTTCCCACTCTGCTAGTAGGAAAGTGAAGACATAAATGGAGTTAACTCATTCTCCTGCCCAGAGGAACTTTGTCATCCAAATGCTCCCTAATTTGTGGAAAGTAGGGGAGAGACAATTTTGAGCCCGAGGAGTTGGCCCTTCCTTTATTCCAAGCCTCCCCTTTCCTTTGCTTAGCACAATAATGCAAGAGGGATTGGGCATATGTTAAAGTTTCTCAATCTTTCCTTCAAATTTTAGTAACGTTCTTGTTCTCCCTGATAGAATATAGCAGCATTTGCTGGAAAACAAGTGTCTTGAGATACTGCATGTGAAAAGCATGCATGACAAATAAGTTTGGGAAATGCTGTGCACTGTTCCTTGCCTCTGCCCCTTTTCACGCCCAGAGTCACCACACTTAATCACATACACATTACAGAACAGGGGAATTCTGGATTAAAAAACTTGTTTAACTTTATTTAAGCTAAACACTCAACCACCTAACACTCTTTCACGGAACACATTTCAGGAAATGCTGGAGTAGAAAATTCCACACTGGATAATAACAGCCCAGGTGTTACATGGAAGCAGCATCCTGGGCTAAGGTTTAAATTTTGCTAGGATGACAAGAGGCCTCTTACAGCATTATCCCTATAGAAAAGAATAATTCCAGCTACCTCAGGTAGCTGGAAGGTCAAGAGATCCTCTTTAGAGCTCAGACTCAGAACATGAATCTCTGGTGAACTCTAAATGATCCCAGGGAAAGAAGACGTATTCCCAAACTATGGACCACAAGCACAAATGCCTGCAGAGGCCTGGACACAAAGCAAGTATGAACATAAATGCACATGCATACATCCTGTGACTGGTGGGGACTGCAGTAAATTGCAGAAGCCATGCCAATGCCCAGTGCCTTGCTGCCAGGTCTTTTGGTTTATTAAGGGAAGTTGGGAATCAGGTTTTTATTTGAAATCTCTGGATCTTTAAATGTTGGCATATATCTATGTCTATGTTTATATCCATATCCTTTTTTTTAGTATGGGCCACCAGTTTGCAATTTTTGCATTAAATTTTATTTCTCCACTGGGCATGGTGGCTCACGCCTGTAATTCCAGCACTTTGGGAGGCCAAGGTGAGTGGATCACCAGAGGTCAGGAGTTTGAGACCAGCCTGGCCAAATGGTGAAATCCCGTATCTACGAAAAATACAAAAAATGAGCTGGGTGTGGTGGCAGGCGCCTGTAATCCCACCTACTTGGGAGGCTGAGGCAGGAGAATTGCTTGAACCTGGGAGACAGAGGTTGCAGTAAGCCGAGGTTGCACCATTGCACTCCAACCTGGGCAACAAGAGCGAAACTCCATCTCAAAAAATATATATATATATTTCTCATACTTGTTTACTTTTAACAAACACCAATTTGTGAAAGATGTCAACAGTGAGGACTATTTCCAATTACTGTACATTTAAGTATACTTTAATGTAGACACAGTAGTTAGAAAAATATGTATTAGCAGCTATATGTGGGCAGCTAATATTAATAGAGAACACAGTTTTTCCAACATGTCTTTTTCTTTGTGAAATTTTCATAAGCCATCAAAGTTACCACCTTTAAAAATCCAGCAGTAGCAAAGGACATGGGGCAAGGAGCTGGGGACCCTAAAGGCTGACTCCAGCCTGGCCACAGTCTGCATGTATGACCAGGGCCAGAAGGAACCACTAGCAGCTTCCCAGACATGCCTTCCCTCCTACACTCACTGTACTGCTCTGTGTGCTGTTATCTATGTCTGGAATGTTCTTCCTTTTTCTTCACTTGTCTAACTCATTCTGATTTTTTCAGATTTAACCCACACAGCTGGACACATCTGACAAACTCCTCCCATCTTTCAGCCAGGATCAGGAGGGCCCCTCTGTACTTCCATGTACCTATCAAGACTCTTATTTTTCACTATCTGCTTAAATGACAATCTCCCTGCACTACGCTGACTGTGTTTTATTTTTGAATCCTCAGTGCCCAGGATATAGCAGGCATCCCTGCTTAGGACATAACAGACACTCAATATATGTTTAAGTAGTGAAAAGATAGATTTATAAAATAAAGAGTGGGACAGATGATTTCAATGGTCTCAGCCAATTGTAAAATACTACACGAAGTTCTTCATTTACCTCTACTGGCCTCCCAAGGAAATTCTTGTCTGTCATTTTATAATTATGTAAGGGACCTTTATGCTTGTAAGCAACATCGATGTCCATATTCAAGCGGAGCTGTTTAACCAGGAGTGAATATTCTGTCAGGCCCTCGATGGCATTGATTGTGTCCTGTCAACAATCAGCAAGGCACAAAAATACGTTTAGTTCATTGATGTACTCCCTATTTACAAATGCCCTTTTTATGGGGGGTAGGGCAGCATTGTCTGGAGATGAAACTCCAGCTGACACAGTAAGACTGGTTAAGAGCCCCATTGTGGAGGGGGAAGAAAGATCTCTCCCTCCTCAATAAAGATGATGCTGTTAGCAAGGACAGGAAGGAAGTGTGGCCTCAGATCTGGGTCCTCTATATGTTCTGCAAATGTAACCTCAGGCAAATCACTGTTTGCAGAATTCCTCTGAGTCTTTGCATGATTATCTCTTCCTCATCCTTCAGTCTGAGCTTAAGTATCTCCACAACAAGGCCATAAACTCCCCTTTCCCATTTTTCTCTGTTTTAATGTTACCTTTTTGCCCTTTATAGCACTCATCTCAATTTGTAATGCTTTTATTTATAGTTTATTGTTAGCCTACCCCACTGCAATGTAAGATTCATGAGGCAAGTAGGTAATATATTTTTCTTGATGCCTGCTGTGGTTTGAATGTGTCCCCCAAAGTTCATGTGTCAGAAAGCTTGGTCCCCAATGTGGCAGTGTTAGGAGGTGAGGCCTAATGGGAGGTGTTTGGGCCATGGGGGTGCCACTTTCATAAATGGATTAATGCTGCTTATTGTAGAAGTGAATTTGTTATAAAAGGATGAGTTTATACCCCACTCCCACCAACCCCCGACTCCACCTACTCTTTGCCCTTCCACCATGGAATAATGCAACAAGAATGCCTTCATCAGGTGCAGCCCCCTGATCTTGGACTTCCTAGGACCCAGAACCATGAGCTAATAAATTTCTGTCCATTATAAATTATCCAGTGTGTCATTTTCTGTTATAGCAACACACAATGGACTAAGGTAATATCCATTGCATTTAGTAGGTACATAAATATTTGTTGAAGGAATAAATGAATAAACTTTATCTTTCTGGACCTCATCTTTCTCATCTATAAAACTGAGAAACATGACTAGATCAGAGATGTTAAACAATGTGGCCATTCCCTCTGCCTATATCTAGGGGGCAAATGCTAATCAATAGGGCACTCTTTTCTGCTAACCCTATAATTGTACCCAAGATAAAACACATTAGATGGTCAGTAAATTAATACTGAAGGCCCTCTCTATGTCTAAATTTTATATATATAAATATACACACTCCATCATTATCTAAACATCCAGGCAACAGGGAAGATATTAGCATTCAATCTAAACTTTGAATATAAACATTTATTATACAACCACATAATAATTGGTTGTAATAAAAATACATACTCAAATGAATTTACATTAAATAGCTAGATAGATGAACATGTAACAATCAGTATTTCTCTCACTTTTTATTTATTTCGTTGTGGAGAAGGAGCATCAATACCTTTGTCTACATGGCAACCACTATTTATTACATAGGATATGATATAATTGCTAATAACCTTACTAGCCTTTCATGGTGATTTAGAATAATGAAGGAGGTACTGGGCTTAAAGTCAGGAGACATGAGTTCTGATTCTGGCTCTGCCATGAATTCCCTGAGTGAAACTCCCTGAGCTAATTTCCTCTTCTGTATAATAAGAGTGTTGATGCAGATAACCTCTAGGGGTCCTTCAATTCTAGACATTATTCATATCTATTGCACGCTCATTTGGTGGACAAAGCCATGGAGGCCAGATGAGCGTGGTGTGGGAGAAAATAAAAATGTCTACAGGAAGATGAAACAAGACAAAGAAATGTTACCTGGGTTGAATAAAAGCCACCTCCATACCTCTGCTCTTCTGATAGCCATTTGATGATTGGGTTAACATAATTTATGTCTTTCAAGTTCAGACTGGTGAGTAAAGCATAGGCAGTTGTTTCTACCATACGTGCTGTACCAGTGTTAGGTACAGAGCTGTCTTTATGTTGAAGACTGTCTTTCCAAAAACGATAAATGGGTGGATTACCTGAACACCAACAAATCACATTCATTAATATGATTAAAAATGTGAATTTGACATAATAATTCTACCAGGTGTATTATGGCCTTCCAGTTTCTAGAAGCTACTTACTTTTTCTTGTTAGAGGAACTTCCTAAAGATGACCAATGCAAAGAGAGATCCCTTAATGTGGTGCTACTTGTCTTTACACATTAAGCATCCCTAATCCGAAAATCTGAAATACGAAATGCCTCCCAAATCTGAAAGTTTTTGAGCTCTGACATGATGCCACAGGGAGGTAATTTCATCCCTGACCTCATGTGACAGGTCACAGACAAAATACAGTCAAAACTTTGTTTCATGCACAAAATTATTGACAATACTGTGTAAAATTACTTTCAAGCTGTGTGTAAAGGAAGTACATATGAAACATAAATGAATTTCATGTTTAGCCTTGAGGCCCATCCCCAAGAAATATCATTTTATATATGTAAATGTTCCAAAATCTGAAAAAAAAATCTGAAATCTGAAATACTTCTGGTCCCAAGCAGTTCAGATAAAGAACACTCAACCTGTTTTTCATTTTGTGTGTGTGTGTGTGTTTTGAGACAGGATCTTGCTGTCACCCAGGCTGGAGTGCAGTGGTGTGATTGTAGCTCACTGCAGCCTCAATCTCTTGGGCTCAGTGATGCTCCCACCTCAGCTTCTTGAGTGGCTGAGACTACAGGGATGTGCCACCATGCCCGGTTATGTTACCCAGCCTGGTCTCAAACTCCTGGGCTCAAGCAACCCTCCTACCTTGGCCTCCCAAAGTACTGGGATTACAGGCATAAGCCACTGCACCCGGCCTCAATCTGTATTTTAAAATCAATATAGTACACATATAGTAGGAAGGGGAAGTTTAGTAGAGTGGAAAGTACAGTAAACTGGGAATCAGTAGACCCAGCTTCTAGTCTTTCTTTCGTTACTAACTTACCATGTCACGTTGGGCAAATTCCTTTAGTTCTGTATGACTCAGTTTCCTAATACCTGTAGTACAGATAACACTTTCTTCTATGCAGTGAAACTCAAATGAAATACTAAATTAAAAGATGTTGCAAACTAGAAAGCACCACGCATATATAAGGAATTATTATTATTATTATTATTACTGACACTAAAAAGTCAACTGGAGAACCTTTTTCCCTGATAGGAAAATTTACATCTTGGAAATTATGAGATTACACCTAAAGCCTTAGTTCAGTCTTTGATTATTTCTTTCCAATTTAAAGCACTCAAGACAATTTCACACATGCAGCACTTTTCATAAATTAGGCTGTAAATTATATTTGTTATTTAAATCTGTAAACCTCAAATCCTTTTTGGAACAAACTATTTTTTTTTAAAGTAATGTATATGTGGAAATCATATTTGAAGGTTAGTAAAAATTTTGATGTATATGTTTATAATTCATAACTACATTATTTGCATGACCTTGAAAATTATGTTGACCCTTCCTCTCAGAGTCTCAGATTTGCTGTATTTAAAATGAAGAGTTGAGTTTAGGATTTTAAAGAAACTCAACCGGAACAATTCTTGGGTTATTAAGTTCCCTTCTAGCTCTTAAATTCTATGATTTTATGATCCATATCTCACAATACCCAAGACATTTCTTTTGTGTTATTTTTGAAGTATCATACAAGTGGTTTTGAGGCATATGTCAAAATATAGTAATTTTTAAATGATGACACAAATCATATTTTGTAGATGGTCATAAACCTCAGTAAGATTTATAAAACTTCTAGAAAACCTTAGCTAGAAGAGGACTCCAAAGTGCCCAGTCATGCCAATAATCACTGCTACTCTCTTTCTATTTTTTGTCTCTCGACCTATAGGAAGCAGTATCTTTATTTTTCAAAACCAAACACATACTTTTATAACAAACCTGGTGAAATATAAGCCAGGTCATGCACTCCTTTGCTTAAAATCCCCCAGTGGCTCCCCTTTTCACTCTCAAAGCTGAAATTAAAGTTCCAGGGCTCCTTCTGGTCCCCATGGCACATTGCTGTGGATAAGACATGGGCACTCCTTGCTCTCGGTGGAAGCAGCCCTAAACTAGGGTACGTGGGCAGGGGAGTGGAGCACAGGCTGGATTTCAGCCTCGATTCACTTGATTGCTTAGGTGCTTTGTCCACTGCACAACTGTTTACAGAAGCCCTGAAGAGTCTCTCTAATGCCTCAGATGACCTTCCCTTGTTCCCTCACCTTTTCCTTCCCTGACCTCACTTCCTACTCCTCTTCTCACTCCTCTGCAGTCACACTGGCCTCCTTGCCATTCTTGGAGCACCAGGCATGCCCATGCCTCAGGGCATTTGCATGTGCTGTTCTCCACCAGGTACACCCTTCTAGATAGCCACAGGACTTGCTTCTTCACCTCCTTTCAGCTCTTGATTCAAACACCATTCTCTCAGTGAAACTTAAGCCCAGTCAGCCTGTCTGAAATTATAACCCATCCTCTCACCTTGTCTCCTTTCCCTGCTTTATTTTTCTTCATATCAGCCATCACCACCTATTCATAAAGCTTTACTTATTTATCATGTTTGTGTCTTCCCAGTTAGAATTTAAGTTTCATGACAGCCTGGATTTTGGGGAGCCTGTTTTGTTTATTCCTTTATTCCCAGAGACTGGAATAGTGCCAGATGTATAGAAGGTGTCCATAGGATACTCAGTGCATATTTATTGAATAAAGGAATAAATAGAGGACAGGTGTGGTGGCTCATGCCTGTGATCCTAGCACTTTGGAAGGCTGAGGCAGTAGGAGTGCTTGAGCCCAGGCATTTGAGATCATCCTGGGAAACATAGTGAGACGTGTATCTGCAAAATAGAAAAAAATTAACTGGGCTCAGTGGTGTGCACCTGTAGTCCCAGCCACTTGGCAGGCTGAGGTGGGAGGATCACTTGAGCCCAGGAGATCGAGGCTGCAGTGAGCCACGATCATGTCACTGTATTCCAGCCTGGGTGACAGAGCGAGAACCTGTCTTAAAAAAAAGAATAAATGCTTGCTGAATGAATGCGTGAATAAATGAATGAATAACAGCACACATTACATTGTATTGTGATGGTTTGTTCCTTGAGGAAGGAATTGAATCTTACTCAAGTTTGCATGTCACTACCCACTTCCCAGATTTAGCAGACTTTATGTCTTAGTGAATGCTTGCTGAATAAATGTATGGAACAAGTTATACCTTTAACCAAAGCTTCTCTCTTCAAAGCTGAAACAATTGAACGAAACTGTGGGTGAGTTTTATCTCCCAGGGAAAGAGCATAGGCAGAAATGGCCAATGTAAAGGTGCTCTGGGCTGGCAGTGTATTTTCAAGCAGAAAGGTGTCAGCTTTAATTAGAGCTGTGTTGATTTTCTGGAAACAAGAGAAGATACTTCAGTTTCTATGTCAAGCAACCACCTATCAAGTGATACGAACTACCCTTAGATCCCACTATCCTGGAGCAAGGAAGATGGGGGTGAAAAGAGGACTGACCTAATGGAAACGGATGGCTTCCCAGTGAAGAAAATTCCTCCGAGAGAAGGAGCAGAGAATAATCTTGGAAGGGACAATGAGGTTGTCCAAATCAGGTTAAGCTTTTTGTCTCTGAATTCTCACCTTCCTTTCAGAGGTTTTGTGCCTTTAGTTTCTGATTACACCATCAGACCTAGTCTCCAGGAAGAAAAGCCACCAAGCATAGACACAAGTTTTTTTTTTTTTTTTTTTTTTTTTTTTTTTTTTTTTTTTTTGAGAGGAAGTCTCGCTGTCACCCAGGCTGGGGTGCAGTGGCGCGATCTCGGCTCACTGCAAGCTCCGCCTCCCGGGTTCACGCCATTCTCCTGCCTCAGCCTCTCGAGTAGCTGGGACTACAGGCGCCCGCCACCACGCCCGGCTAATTTTTTTGTATTCTTAGTAGAGACGGGGTTTCACCGTGTTTGCCGGGATGGTCTTGATCTGGTGACCTTGTGATCCGCCCGCCTCGGCCTCCCAAAGTGCTGGGATTACAGGCGTGAGCCACCGCGCCCGGCCCATAGACACAACTTTTATCGTTCCCTCTCAGCGGAGTTGCAACAGGCACACGGGTTCAAGAGGAGTTATACTTTAAAAAAAAAAAACAATAAGTAGCAGAAAGAAATCTAAACTGCCAAAATACTTTTAGATCCTAAGAATGCCTGGGTAAATAGTCCCGATCACCAGTCCCGACACCACCAAAATGGTTGTGTTGGACAAGTGGCCCAGGAGAAAGCCTGCTGCAATGCTGCTAACATCCTGCCTGGCTCCTTCTCTCCCAGCTCCACATGCATCTCTCACCCATGTGGCCACTAGGTGCCAACTGGTCCTCTAGGCCCCTGGAAACTAGTCTTCATTGATTATTTTGTCTTGTTAAGCTTTTGAAACAAACTGAAAACAAATGGTTTTGTTTTGTGATTCCAGTTTTGCAAATCCACTTGAGATTTTCCATGTCAACCTTGGAAATCTTCTATGTTGATTCACTTAGGTGGCTCATCACTTTTCTCCCCTGTTTCCAAGCAAATGTTGTTTGGAAGGATTTGGAGGATACGCATTTGCTGTTGTGTATCCTCAGTACTTGCACAATACAGAGTGCTTTCACTATAGGACAACAGTAACATATATAAAGCAGGATTTCGCAAAGATAAGACAGAGAAGCTGGGGGCACTGGATCATTCTCCCATCACAGTTCCAGCTATCAGTTTTAGACCCAGCTCTCCAATTTATTAGCCTGTGACACTGGGCAATTGAATTCACCTTACTTACAGTCCTCAGCTTTCTCAACTGTCAATGAGTAGGTTGGACTAGGTGGTTTCTAATATCTATCATTGTTCTGAAATCTTTCAATTCTGGAGTTTAAGTTATTTTCAAGTAATTGGAAAGAAAGAAAAGAAGCTTTTGAAACTAAAGGTCTTCTGATTGGTGGCCCCTTCAGTATATGTTACAGAAATAGATGATGGGTGTGAGAGAAAGAAAACAGTTACTTACCACCAGGGGGCATATATCAAAAGCCTTTCTAATTCCAATCACAGTAAAGGCTGTAAGATATAAGCTGTTCTCTCGGGCTTCAACAGGCAAGGTACCCTAAAAAGAAGCAATGTTTTAAAAGGAGAGTGAAATGGTGTCTTTAAAGTGAAATGACCTGGTTCTACTCTGTGGGTTTTTTTGTTTGTTTTTTTTTTGAGATAGAGTCTCACTCTGTCACCCAGTTTGGAGTGCAACGGCGTGATCTCGGCTCACTGCAACCTCCATCTCCCCGGTTCAAGCTATCCTCTGGCCTCAGCCTTCTGAGTAGCTGGTACTACAGGCGTGCACCACCACGCCCAGCTAATTTTTGTATTTTTAGTAGAGATGGGGTTTCACCATATTGGTCAGGCTGGTTTTGAACTCCTGACCTCATGATCCACCTGCCTTGGTCTCCCAAAGTGCTGGAATTACAGGTGTGAGCCATCGCGCCTGGCCTCTACTCTGTGTTTTAAGCCTTATCTCCCACTTTTTCCCTTCCTGCTTCTCATTTCTCAATAAGCCCTGGGTCTGTCTCGCTTGAGTGCTTTCACTTGCCCATCTCCCTCCACCCTGATAAATGAGAGGTCTAAGATATCACTTCTCTGATCTCTAGTGAACTGTCTGAAGATCGCTTCACTTCAGATATTATGGGAAGACCTTTGTATTTTTTGCTTGTTCACAAAAGGAATTTCTTGTAGAATTACATTTTTTTTCCTTCTTCTTCTTCATCCTCCCATAATCGGATGAGAATAAAACTCAAACTGTAAATAAAACTATTGCCAATTTTTGCATTTGGTTTCCTTACCTGTAATTTTATTGGTTGATACTGTGAATTTTCCTTGAAAGATCCATTATCTAACTGATAATTCTCAACCAGCCACAATAAAGAATTACATATTGAATTTTGGTTCTGCTCTACATATTTATGTACTTGTCCAAGTACTCTTAAAGCAAAAGCTGTTAACCTTTAAGACAAAATAAAATAAATAAATATTTAGAACACTGAATCCCTTTTGGCTTTCAATTAGTTTATACAACTTTATTCTTTACAAGAAAATAACATTTTAAAACACACAATTCCAAAGTAAGTCACCACTTTACAAAGGAAGGGAAGATTTTTGGAATACCTCCAAAACATTCGGTAAACAAATGTGAACAGCACATCTTCTGTGATTACAACATTGTTAGCTAGCACACAAGCTAAAAATTGATTCTTGATAAAAGAATTACATTCTAAAGTTAACAGAGATAAAATTAATAGTTTTTGAGTCAAGGCATTGACCCATGAACATGAGGCATGAAAAAGTAAATCATATAATTCTAGATTGTAAAATCTGTACATGCCATGGAATCTAAATTCCTATATGAGGCCCCAAGTCCCCTTTCCCAATATCCCTGGAGTGTTTATCTCACTTGTCTTTGAGTGCTGCCATTGACACAGAACTTACTACCTCACAGGAAATTTTAATGATCATTATTACTTAGTCAAAAAGCAAATTCAAGTCTCTACTAATACCCATCGAAGAGTATCAGAGAGGATTGGGCTCATCCCCCCCATAACATCTCTTCACTCTCTCAGTCGCCCAGGAGTCCCCACTCCCCAAGGCCTCAGATGTCTGAGACTCAGACCACTTTACTCGCTCTCCCACTTCCCCTCACTTAAAAAATTTGTGTTTCTTTTTCATTTTCATTTTTAAAATGTACTTTAAGCATTTTTAAAGAGGTAAAACCCTCACATGATTCAAAAATCCAAAAGTGAAGCCTGGGTATCATATGAGACCTTGTCTCTACAAAAAATGCAAAACATTAGACAGACATGGTGGCATGCACCTATAGTCTCAGCTACTTGGGAGGCTAAGGTGGGAGGATTACTTGAGCCCAAGAGGTAGAGGCTGCAGTAAACTGAGATTGTGCCACTGCATCCAGCCTGAGTGACAGAGACCTTTTCCAAAAACACCCAAAAAACCCAAAAGCACAAAGGGATATATAATGAAAAGTCCCCTTCTAGCAGTCCCTGTCCCCCTCCACCTCCCAACAGAAGATGACCATTGTTTCTTGTACATTCTTACAAATAGTAGATGCAACAATATAGCCTTCCCATCTACCTTTCCATCCCAACCACACCAAAATAGTGGGAGAATGTTTACATTATCCTGTACTTGGCTTCTTTTCTATTTAGTAATATGCCTTAGAGATCTAGATTAATACACAAATTTCCTCGTTCTTTTACAAGTGATTTTATACATTAAATTATAGTATTTTGGTACAGATGCACCAAAGCTATTTAAGCCATTTCCCTTTCTGTAGACATTTAGGTTGTTCTCAGGCTTTGCTCTAATTGCTTTAATTATTTTTAAAATTATTGTTTTGATATTAATTGGAACTCGCCCCTCCACAACTAGGGGCCTTTTCCTAATTCTTTCTCTAAAAACATCAGAAACTTATTTTCTATTCTATTGACTTTTAGGGGGTAAGAATTGAGAACTCCTCTCTTTTTAATCCCCTCACACTGCTGTCAAGGAGGAGAAATACTTCTATGGATTGCTCAGGTTCAAAGACAGTCACATTTTCAAAGATTGGCCCACATTTTATATTGGGTCTCTTTTGGGATTTTGGCTTTTGGAAGTCTCTCTTCTTTTAGCAGGCTAGAAAGGTATATGAGTGCCGTTATGCGGCCAGGCTGCCTCTCCACTTATCTATACAGCCAGGCTGCCTCTCCACTTGTCTATTTGGCCCATGATATACCCTCCCCGTACTTTAGTTACATATTTGAAAAAAGGCAATGGCAATAAATAGAAACAATGGACTCATCCTTTGGGATCAATTATAAAGATTAAATATATGAACATACTTAAAATAGTTCTGGATTATAGTAAGTATTCAATAGGTATAAGCTCTTACTCCCTTTTTTTTTTCTTCAGACGAACTCTTGCTCTATTGCCCAGGCTGGAGTGCAATGGCACAATCTTGGCTCCCTGCAACTTCCGCCTCCCAGGTTCAAGTGATTCTCCTGCCTCAGCCTCCAAAGTAGGTGGGACTACAGGCACGTGCCACCACGGCCCAGCTAATTTTTGTATTTTTGGTAGAGACGGGGTTTCACCATGTTGGCCAGGCTGGTCTCGAACTCCTGACCTCAGGTGATCCACCCGCCTCAGCCTCCCAAAGTGCTGGGATTATAGGTGTGAGCCACTGTGCCCGGCTTTTATAAGCTCTTACTCTTATCTCTCTTTCTCTTTGGTACTCTTGGGTGTCTCGGCCCTAGAGTCCTTAAGGAGTGGGGGTCTGGACAGCTCTTCCCTCAAGGTAAAGCAAATACAACTTCTCTAGCTTTTTGCGTTCTCTTCTTCCCACTGACCTGTCCCTTGAAGACTGCCCTGAAATTCAAATTTTAAGTGTGACTTGGAGGAAAGAAGTAGGCTATTTGATTTGCTTTTGTTCCAGACCCTAGGCTACCTCTAAGTTCTTAATATGGTCTAGTTTAGTTCCTCATGTTTTACAATAGGGTCTGGGACTAAACATTTAGAGTAGAAAAGAATTTTTTAGTCACCTTGAAGAGAAATCTGGCAAAATCTGATAAAACTGTAAATATGCATTCCTTATGTTCCAGCAATTCTATCTCCTGGGATATACCCTAGAGAAACTCTCACACATGTGCACAAAGAGACATATGAAGATGTTCGTTATCACATTGTTTGTAATACTGAAATTTGGAAATGGTTGTCCGTCAAGATACGAATGGATAAAGAATATATACTATGTGATATATTTGTAAAATAAAATGCTGCATGGCAATGAAAAGGAGTGAGTTATATTTACTTATACTACTATATCTAAAATAACTAAAAAGTATTAAAAGAAAAAGGTAAGTTACAGAATGATAGGTATAGTATGATACTAGTTATAATCATTTAGAAATACAAAAAGGGACTGTGAAGCCATCACTTCGTTTTGGAAGCAAATAACCATTCTTTTTTTTACCATGCTTAACTTTCTTAAACAGTGCTTGCTTAAGAATTCCAGGAACTAGCCATGAGATAAAAATAAAGGTTGCGAAATGTCCCCTGGAGAAGAAAAACACTGAGCAGTTAATCTACAAACCTGTTCCAGTCTAGCTGACCACTAGATGGCCCATTACTCAAGATAATAATCAGAACAATACATGCTGACCGGCATGTAGCTAACTCCTGCACATAGTTTTCCAAGCCCCTTCCCCTTTAAAATCCCTCTGGCCAGCCTAGGGCATTTGGGATAGTTTCACGACTCTAGTCTGCATCTCCTCAGGTTGCTGGCTTCTGAATTAACCTGTTTTTCCTCCCACCAATCCTAGTCTCTTGAGTTTGGCATCTGAGCAGTGAGCAGCCAAACTGGAGTTAAGTTACATCTGTATGATTTCATGTATATATATATTATATAAAATATTAAAGATGTTATGGAAAGATGCATAAACTCATGATAGTGAATGCCCTTGGGGGAAAGAAACAGACATAAAATGAAGGTTTGTAGTTAAAGAGAAGACTTCAATATCTACAATTTTTTTTTAAAAGGCGAATACAAAAAATGTTCATAGTCATCAATTTAGGGTTTTGTTAATATGAATGATATTTGCACTTTAAAAAATCTTCTTTATATTTCTCAAGAAAAGTTTGAGGGTATTTAGGTGCTGGATATTTTCTTCTATGTCTATTATTTCTTTCAAGGAACTTACGGAGTTGGGTCTATGTTTCAGTCTTGCCCCAAACTCTTGAAAGGCTCTAAGAGTTTACTGAGAGGCTGTTGCACCTTCCTGTGGGGCTTTCTGCTCTCCAGGCATCTATTTCCCAGGTCCTGCTGTGTCAGTTTCCAGTCTTCATTGACACTCACTCCCACTCCTGCATCCTGGATTATCCTTTGGTTGGTGTGCTGCAGGGGTCTATGAGCCTTTTTTTTTTTTTTTTTTTTTTTAAATATTTTATTAAAGACAAGGTCTCCTTATGTTACTTAGGCTGGTCTTGAACTCCTGTGCTCAAGACATCTTCCTGCTTCAGCCTCCCAAAGTGCTAGGATTATAGGTGTGAGCCACTGCACCTGGCCCTGTGTGTCTTTTAAAGTGTGTCACCCACACAAGGTCAGGCCTAATTCTAAGGTATAATCTATGGAACTTGGTAGCTGATCAGAGATAAAGCCAAAAGGAAAGGAAGGAATCAAAAACCAACTGATGATTCTGACTTGATCAATGGGGGACAAAGGGCAGGGTATTGTTGTGCACTGAGTAAAGAAACAGAGCCGGGTGCAGTGGCTCACACCTGTAATCCTAGCACTTTGGGAGGCCAAGGTGGACGGATCACCTGAGGTCAGGAGTTTGAGACCAGCCTCAACATGGAGAAACCCTGTCTCTACTAAAAATACAAAATTAGCCAGGTGTGGTGGTGCATGCCTGTAATCCCAGCTACTCGGGAGACTGAGGCAGGAGAATTGCTTGAACCTGGGAGGCGGAGGTTGCGGTGAGCTGAGATTGCACCATTGCACTCTAGCCTGGGCAACAAGAGCGAAACTCCGTCTCAAAAAAAAAAAAAAAAAAAGAAACAGAGAAGTGTATTTGAGGAAGAAAACAATGAATTTGACACATATTGTGCTTGAAGAACCTTGGCTCCTGGAAACCTAGAAATGTGGATCTAGACATTTCCTAACTTCTTAGGAAAGAAGTTAGGCCTTGAAACATTGATTAGGAGGCCATTGGCCTAGATGTTATGGAAGTCATGGGCAAAAATGAGATTGTACCAGGAGAGATTACAGAAAATAAGAGGGCCAAAGATAAAATTCTGGGAAATTTCAGTAGCTAAAGAAAAAAAATTGGCCAGGTGCAGTGGCTCATGACTGTAATTCCAGCACTTTGGGAGGCTGAGGTGGGTGGATCACGAGGTCAGGAGATCGAGACCTTCCTGGCCGACGTGGTGAAACCCCATCTCTATTAAAAACACAACAATCAGCCAGGCGTGGTGGTGCACGCCTGTAATCCCAGCTCTCAGGAGACTGAGCCAGGAGAATCGCTTGAACCCGGGAGGTGGAGGTTGTAGTGAGCTGAGATTGTGCCGCTGCACTCCAGCCTGGGGACAGAGCAAGACTGTCTTGGAAAAAAAAAAAAAAAAGAAAGAAAAAATATAAAATTAAAGTATTCTAGGTTGTAAACTCCTTAAATACGTTTCATATAGAACCTACAGGCTGGGCGCGGTGGCTCAAGCCTGTAATCCCAGCACTTTGGGAGGCCGAGATGGGCGGATCACGAAGTCAGGAGATCGAGACCATCCTGGCTAACACGGTGAAATCCCATCTCTACTAAAAAAAAAATACAAAAAAAACTAGCCGGGCAAGGCGGCAGGCACCTGTAGTCCCAGCTACTCAGGAGGCTGAGGCAGGAGAATGGTGTAAACCTGGGAGGCGGAGGTTGCAGTGAGCTGAGATCCAGCCACTGCACTCCAGCCTGGGTGACAGAGTGAGACTCCATCTCAAAAAAAAAAAAAAAAAAAAGAACCTACAAAGCAGCTGGCACACCGCTTTTATTAAATATTTTGTCATAGCACGATGGTTACTTCGTTTTTTTTTTTTTGAGACAGAGTCTCATTCTGTCACCCGGGCTGCAGTGCAGTGGTGTGATCTTGGCTCACTGTAACCCTCGCCTCCTGGGTTTAAGCGATTCTCCTGCCTCAGCCTCCTGAGTAGCTGGGACTACAGGCACTTGCCACTATGCCCAGCTAATTTTTGTATTTTTAGTAGAGATGGGGTTTCACCATGTTGGCCAGGATGGTCTCGATCTCTTGACCTCATGGTCTGCCTGCCTTGGCCTCCCAAAGTGCTGGGACTACAGGCGTGAGCCACCATGCCCAGCCAGTATTTTTTGAAAATAGACTGCCATATGGACTCTTAATTAATTCAGACTATCTTTCCCTCAAATCATCAGAATTTTGGAAGTTATGTTTCATTGAATAAATACTTATTGAGCATCTACTATGTGCCAGGTAGGTACCAGGCACTAGGGATACTTAGCACTTCCCACATGGAGCTTACATTCCAGTGGGGGAGATAATAGTGGAATAAGCAAGAACATTAGTAATCATGCTGAGGAGAAAAGAAACGATATGAGGTGTTGGGAGGGGAGTGGGTTGCAATTTTAGACATTATGATATAGCAGAGGCCTCTCTGAGGTGACATTTGGTAAAGACCTGAGGGAAATATGAGAGCCAGTCATGCTGATACCTAAGGAGGAGTATTCCAGACTGAGAAAACAGTGCAAAGGCCCTGAGATGGAAGCATGCCTGGTGTGTTTGAGGAAGGCCAGTGGGGCTGAATTGGAGTGAAAGAGAGTATAGGAGATAAAGGAGGAGACATGAGCTGGAGCCAGATCATATAGAGCTTTTGTAAATCACAATAAAAATTTTGGTTTTTACTCTGGGTAAGATGGGAAGCTCCTAAATGGTTCAGAGTGGCATGATCTAACATATGTTTTAACAGGGTCACTTCAGTTGCTGTGTTGAGTATAGACTGAAGAGGATCAAGGGCTGAACCCAGACGACTAAGGGAGACTAGTGCAAGAATCCAGGTGGGAGAGGAAGGTGTCCTGGAACAGGATGGTGTGGTGGAGTTGGTGAGAAGTAGTCAAATTCAGGATATATTTTGAATCCGTATCTGCTGGATCAGATGTGAATTGTAAGAGAAACAGAGGAGTGAAGGATGACGAGGCTTTTAGCCTGAGCAACTGGAGGAATGGAGTTTCCATTGTGATTATTATTCTTTAGTTAATTAACCACTATATGAAAATGCAATTCAAAATCTTCTACTTACCAAGTGCTAGCACTGCCACCCTTCCACACGCTGTAAGAATAGTCAGCATTTCTGTAGGACATAATGCTCACCATCCCTAAGAGGCACAAGAAAAAGAACACAGTGCTTCACAGACCTCCCTTTCTACTCAAAAAACACTGTATCAGCCCCTGAGAATGGTAAGCTTCCTTTGGTGTTGGGCAGCAAGCATATGCTCTGTGGCCAGCATTGAACTTCTCAAAGGAAGCATATGAATTGCCTGAATTGGGAATTATCAAGTAGAACATTCTGATCTCATTCAAAAAGGAAGGAAGTGTTCTGCAGTTTGGAATGCAGGCGCCTTGTCTCTCATCCAGGCATTTTGGTAAGTTAAGCCAAAATGCTACAGAAATAATATTTATTTATATAGTAGAGTGCATCTCATGATTTTTTTGCTAAAATTCTCTTATAAAGTTTTCTATAATTCACAACTTAAATATTAGTTTAATAAAAATATTAGTTTAAAATCACCCAATTTTTATGTGAAATACATTTTTTTTTTTACCTTCTTTTAATTTTTTCTCCAGGTTCCGCTTTTCAATTAATGGGTCGGAATGAAAAATGTTCCAATGATTTCCTGTTTCCAGGTAGTGAAAAACATAGAATACTGGGACAACGCTCATCAGCTCCGCCTCTGCACTCCCTTTGGGGAGGTGGGTTAGGATATTGATGCCTTCCCGACTTAGAACTGCAGACAAGATCTCACCTACAAGCAGTCCTGAAACAAAAAAAGATCAAAGTAGACACACCGCTTTTTATTCATTTCTTTTTCTTTTCTTTTTTTTTTTGAGACGGAGGCTCACTGTGTCTCCCAGCCTGGAGTGCAGTGGCGCGATCTCCACCCACTGCAAGCTCCGCCTCCAGGGTTCAAGCCATTCTCCTGCCTCAGCCTCCCCAGTAGCTGGGACTACAGGCGACCGCCACCATGGCCGGCTAATTTTTTATATTTTTAGTAGAGATGGGGTTTCACCGTGTTCGCCAGGATGGTCTCTATCTGCTGACCTCGTGATCCACCCGCCTCGGCCTCCCAAAGTGCTGGGATTACAGGCGTGAGCCACTGCGCCCAGGCTTTATTAACTTCTAACAATATGTTCTCAAGAGAGAAGAACAATCATCTAGAGATGGTTATTCCCTTTTTATCTAGGCAGTTGACTTGCTTCTCAGAAACGGGGTCAGAAAAAAAGATCTGGTTAGGAACATGAATATGAAAGAAACAAACAAAAATAAAGACTTTAAAAATCACTAAAATATGGTGGTAGGTAATGTAATACAGTGGACTGATTGCTGCAAGAGAACATGGCAAATTAGTTGTCATTCAACCTGATAGCTTTAGACATCATAAACCATATTTACCAATTCCTTCCAGGAAGCAAAGCAAAGAGCCTGAACAGGGAGTGCTTGATGTGACTCTGTCTATAACTCACTGTGCAACCTTGGACATGCCACTTTCTTTTATATCCAACAATAGGGTTGCACATAATCAAAAAGATCCTTTCCAGTACTAGCATTTTGTGATTCTAGGGTTTTATCTGAGATAAAGTGTAGTCAGGACATTCTATCGTTCAGTAATATGTTATTGAATTGTAAAGCCTGGAGACTAGGGAAAACCTAGTCACTTGTGCAAATATCACTTCTGCAAATGTATTCGAGGGGAGGAGAACCCCTGCTATGGTTTGAATGTATATGTCTCTCCAAAATTCATATACTGAAGCCTAATTATCAAGGTGATAGTTTTAGAAGGTGGGGCTTTTTGAGAGGTGATTAGGTTATGATGGCTCCGCCCTAATGAGTGGGATTAATAATCTTATAGATGAGGTGTGAGGAAGTTCTTCACCCCTTTTCACCCTTTTGCCTTTCCACTTTCTGCCACAGGAGGACAGCAACATATGTCCTCATGGAAACAGACAGCGGCCCTTGCCAAACACCCAGTCTCTTGGTGCCTTGATCTTGGATTTCCCAGCCTCCAGAACTGTGAGAAATAAATTTGTATTATTTACAAATTTTGTTATTTTGTTATGGCAGCATAAATGGACTAAGACAACCCCTCTGGGACCAGTATTTCAGCAGAGCAGTGCTGTTCTCTCTAGGCCATGCGCAGGCCACAGGCCTTCTCTGGAGCAGGACTGGCCACTAAGACCATGGAAAGTTCTTTAAGTCTAGAAGCAACTGGACCCCCATTTTGGAGACATCTTTGAGCCAATGACAGTCCCTACCCTCCACTGGAGGAGAATGAATCTCTACGTAAATCAGGCAGTTGGAAGAAGATAGTGGGAAAAGTGATGAAAGGTTTGAAAGTGGGGGGTGGGTAGGGGTGGAGCACTCCTAAAGGTAGATTTGTGTGTGCTACTGAACACAAAAGTGGAGAAACAGAATAATCATGAGGATGTTTGATTTTTGTTTGAAGCACCAAGTGAAGTGAGAACTAAAAATGGCGTTGTTAACTTACCTTTTACACTCAAAATCCTTTTGATTTCTGTTTTGGGGACCAAATCTAATGGTATCCTGTATGGGAACTCCTTTCGTCTGCTAATGGTACCTGTAATTTAGAAAATTTGGATTTATATAGAGTTTCCAGGGGAAGACTATTTGCAGATTATTTACAATGTATCACTTTCAAAGAATTTTTCAAAATAAAAGACTTATAATTAGACTATTAAAATTTTAAAAGAAAGTTAACAATCATCAAGGACTTTAATCAAATCCTAGGCTTGTATAATCTTACTAAACAAAGTATTAAATTTGGCTGTAAGCTTCCTGGTCATTATAAGATGTGAAATAAGTAGGTTATATAAATCTTATTCACCAGCAAAATATAGCATGCCAGCTTGCCCAAAGAGAGAAAATTGTTCCTGGAACTGAAAGCTAAGAATAACTAACATGTAATTTCTTAATCAACTATATATTGAACATTAGCTCCACAGGGAAGTATGACCTGAAATTCTTTCCACCTTCCCTTCCCCGTCTAGTTTTGATACTTTTTAATCTATGAGCAAAACAACAGAGTTTTAGCATACTGGTATCAGATAATTTTTGTACTGTAATCACTGGTTTATGTCCAAAAAAGGTAACATTGATCATTCTACTGATAGAGTACCAAGCATGCTACTAAGCTCTTTAAATGAATTATTGCATTCGATTCTCACAACAATCCTCTACGTTAGGTCTATTTTCGTTATTTTAATTTTATAGATGAGGAAATTGAGGCTTAGAAAGTGGTGCGTTCAAGGTCCCAGAACTAGTACAAGTGGAGCTGCAATCTGAACTCTGGAAGTTTTGCTGCAGAGCCCACACTAGTCACCACAAAGAGAATCCACCTCCCATTGTCCTGCGAAGAAAGCGCTTTGGGGGCAGGGATCATTTATCATTCTGGGAAAGCTGTAGTCCCAGCACTTAGCACAGACCCTGGCATATGGAAGATGATAAAGAAAAGTGAGTCACATTTTACAATGTAATGGACAAGCCACGTGGCTTTCCTAAAAATGCAGGAGCATTCCTCATAAAACTTCTTTCTTCATTAACCCTTGATAAATGCGGAGGATATATCAAAATAAAACTCAGTGAAGACATTTAAGAGGTTTGCAGTTTGAGTGAAAGAGCATGAAGTTCAAAAACACCTTACTATGTATGTGGCACTGGGCAAGATACAACCTTTCTTAGCCTCAATTTGTTAATCAGTTAAATGGAGATAACAATATTTTCCTCAAAGGATTTTTGTGGGATAAAATAATATAGACAAAGAACCTGGCATACAATTCATGCTCAATATATGACACTTATTACAGATAGCCATCAGATTATCTAGATTTGCTCCTTCACCATTTTCTCCATTGAAACATGCTCTTGACTATTTCAATTCCATTGGCAACTCTACTACAAGGTGGAAAAGGTTAAAAAGAAAGTTAAAACTAAGAGAAGTTAATTTTACTCCTTGTCTGTGGTCACAAATAAAAGACCCATCAAGACATCACATAAAAAGGCAGGTTCCAGATAGATTAAAACATTTTAAAGTCAAATCTATAAAATTAACAGAATAAAATATCCAGCAATATTTATGTGAACTAAGAGTACAGAAAGACCTCTTAAAGATTACCTCAAAAATATATAACCATAAGATGAAATTATGATGGATTTGACTACATCAGAACAAAGAATTCCTTTTCAAAACCCATGAAGGCTTGTTGTTGCTCAAAGAGGTATGTCAGAAATAAAATCAAGAAGAAATTTTAAAAAGATAACCCACATGGAAAATTTAAAAACGTGCAAAAGATACAAATAGGCAATTGACAGATGGGAAACCCAAATGGACAAGTATGTGAAGAAATGCTTAAAATCATTAGTAACCAGAATAATCCAAATTAAAACAATAATGAGATATTGCTTTATACCCATTAAAAATGCCACATTTTAGAGAGACAAGTGTTGGTGAGGTTGTGGAGAGACGAGAACCCTCACGCACTGCTAATGGAAGAATAACCATTCTGAAGGGCAATATGACAGGACTAAATGGCATTAAATATGTATATACCCTTTGACCCAGCTCCTGGATATACAGTCCAGGTAAATGCTAACACGGATTTTTCAAGAGAAATATATTGTATATACAGTGATGGATAAAATGGTGAGGGAACATGTTTTGAAATTCTACGTAAGAAAAATGAATTAAGTATACCTATAACAATAGAGATATTTCTTTAAAGCTAAGCCTTGAGTGTAACAACTTAAGACATAGAATAGGATCTATAGCACAATGTTACATATACATATATTAAAAAGATACACACATACAAAAGAACATTACCTTTCTATTCAAAAGTATATAGCAAACACATTTGAGTGGGTACATTTGGAGGAAGGGGAATGGGAATGGGGTCGGGGATGAAGGAAAAAATAAAATGAGAGGGGCCTGCCTAAACCAATGAGGATGGTGTGTCAGGAAGTGAGGGAGTGAGAAACTTAACTCTCTGCATTTGAGATATGAGAAGAGTTGGGAGAAAAGGGCTTATCAGGGACAGAAAGCAGAAACTAAAGACTAGAGCTAGTCTTAAGCATTGATTCTCTGTGTTTAATCTTTTTTTAAGCTGGTATCACACAATTTTAATTACTATATACAGTTTGTTCTCCCTCATTGATATATTTTTTCAGATTTCCTTTAACATTATTGTCCATTTATTTTTCCAAATACATTTTAGTTTTTTTTTTTTTTAATTTTAACTGAACCCTGTAAAGTAGCATACTTGTATAGCGATTTCAATATATAAATATTAGAAGTAGGCCGGGCACAGTGGCTCCCAGCATTTTGGGAGGTCAAGGCTGGTGGATCACTTGAAGTAAGGAGTCCCAGACCAGCCTGGCCAACATGGTGAAACCCTGTCTCTACTAAAAATATAAAAATTAGCCAGGCATGGTGGTGAGTGCTTGTAATCCCAGCTACTCCAGAGGCTGAGGCAGGAGAACCGCTTGAAATCAGGAGGTGGAGGTTCCAGTGAGCTGACATGGCGCCACTGCACTCCAGCTTGGGCAACAGAGCGAGAGTTCCCCCGCCCGGCAAAAATAAATAAATAAATATTAGAAGTATTTAATAAAATATCTGAAATAAGCTGAACAGAATTTTTATCTTTTTTCTCTTTAGCTCTCTAGAAATCAGGAAAGCTGCCTAAATCTAAGTTTCCTAAAATGTTAAGGGAAAAAAGTCATATGAGAAGATTGGAAAGAGGCATAGATTTTTGTTTTTAACCCAGATTTTCCCTATAGAGATTTATTCCCAGATAAAAGATTGTTCCTATCCTGTGGTCTTGATGTTCACACCTAGATGAGTGAGACAAGACTACTCTGGAAAACTGTTTGCAATAATGTCAGTATAGGAAGCATGTGTGGTGGAAAAAAAAAAAAAAACCAAGAGAAGCCAAGGACACAGTGGTTTTTGAGGCTTGATATAATTGCATGAGGCTAAAACCCTCAAAACTTGTAATATCTCTACCCATAGATCATTCAAAATGAGCAGGCTAGGAGGAGGTCTGTGTGAAGGAAAAATTGGAGAAACAAGTAAGCATGTGGACACATGTACATAGATGGATTTTTCTTTTTACTACTCTACTGAAATAACACTCCTCAGTTCATGATACTCAGCTGAATTAAAGTGTAAAGGGTATTAATTCTTTGCTTTCCCAGAGGAAAGACACTGATGATAGTGATCATAATCTGTAAGTAAATTTTTCCCCATTGCTATATCACTGAAATAAAACAAAAATTATTGATACAACATTAAGATAAATTGTAAGCATTTAATAAGGACTACAGTAATCTGTCTTCTTTAGTTGAAAAGAGAGGAATGGCCACATCCTAAATTCCGTAAATACATGTATATGTATTTAGGCCTTAAGTGCTCAAATGTTTGCAAAATTCTAGCTTTGAGAAGATTTGGAATATCTCAGTTGAAGGAAAAGTAGGGAAGCAGGAGCAACGAGGAATGGGTTTGTTAAGTGATTAATCAGATTATGTTTTCAAATAATGCATGTTAATTATGTAAATGACTTTTTCTTAGGTGTTCTTTGGACTGTTGGCTCAATAATAATATATTATAAATTATTATTGTGATGGATAATGAATATAATCCATAAGGGAAGTCATGCAATTATTACTATTTCGAGGCCTTGCATTCAAAATTAATAGAATTATTATTGTTGTGTCTCAGTCATTCAGATTATAGTAGTTGTACTACAATGCTATCAAGAAAGATAGTGATCTAAGAAGTGAATCCTTTTTTTTTTTTGACACAGAGTCTCGCTCTGTCGCCCAAGCTGGAGTGCAGTGGCATGATCTCAGCTCACTGCAACTTCCACCTCGCAGGTTCAGGGGATTCTCCTGCCTCAGCTTCTCAAATAGCTGGGACTACAGGCGCCCACCACCATGTCCGGCTAATTTTTGTATTTTTAGTAGAGGCAGGGTTTCACTATGTTGGCGGGGCTGGTCTCAAACTCCTGACCTCAAATGATCCACCCACCTCAGCCTCCCAAAGCGCTAGAATTACAGGCATGAGTCACTGCCCCCAGACAGAAGTGGATACTTTTGATTCTAGACAATTCACATTCTGAAAAATAGTGTTTTAAGTTACATACACACTTTAACTTCTAAAGCAAAAGATAACATACAAAATAAAAAATCATTTTGCCTACCATAAATACCCCTAGGATCCAAAGTAATACCAGAATAGCTTTCCCTTTTGACACCTTCTGGCTAAAATAAAGGCAAAAAACATTCAGTTAAAAACATAATTAAGTTTATATAACCTGAATTCCCTGGATCAACTTTTCTGGACCACTTTTCAAACTGAAAAATTATTTTTCTTGGAAAAGGTAAACTACGTATAAATACTATAAATACTTACATGGATATAAGCAGCAGTAAGATTTTATGGCTATTTGCATACTGACCAGAGCAAATGCTTAAAAAGAAGTTATTTATAAGCTCAGATAATTGTTCTAAGTGCTTTATATGTATTAACTCATTTAACTTCTAAAAACCTCTATGAAGTTGGTGCTGTTATTTCTCCCATTTGACAGATGAGGAGACTGACACACATGGAAATCAAGTAACACTGTCACACTGCTAGGAGGTGATGGAGCCAAGATTCAAGGCCAGGCAGCCTGGCTCCAGAGTTTGCATGGAGCCACAAGGATGCATGGGAATGTGCTTTGCACAAAATAAGTCGGTACATGTTTACTGAAGTGAATTTCATAGCTGAAAACAGAACTTGGAGAGTGAAGAACCAGGAAATCCAATCTGTCGTTAACTGGCCATATGACCCTTAGCAAGAATCTCGTCCTTTAAAAAGTACTATTATTTTTAATTGGTAAATCATACTTATATAAAAATATTAATGTTAATAACGAATACAATTAACAGACTGTGGGTAAACTGTACTTTAACAAATGACACTTTTCTTCTTTTTTCGGCCTGTTTATTTGTTTATACAATGGAAAGTTTTCTAGACCGTAAGTTCTTTAAATTCAAGGGCCATGTCTTATTTATTGTTTTATCTCCAGTTCCTTGCATAATGTCTGGCACATAGATTTCAAGACACATTTTCTGAATGTATTAAAGGGGAAAAAAAAAGCCTGTGTATCAATTGTACCTGTGTACCAAAAAAAGACTTGTACCAATTGTTAAAATTAGATATCTCTGGGTATGGGAATTATCGATAATTTTTATTTATCTGCCTTTTTTCAGTATTTTATATTTTCTACAAGAAAAATGTTATTGTTTTATTAAAAATTTTTAAGCATAATTTCAGACATATAGAAAAATTGCAAGAATAGTACAAAAAACATCTAGAATAACCTCCATCCAGATTCCTTAATGCTTAATGTTTTGTTAAATTTACACTATTGTTTCCCCCTCCCCCTCTTTCTGTGTCTCTTTTTTGCAATAATTTAAGCATAAGTTATTGAAGTATGCTTTTCTTACCACCACTCGTAACGATTTTACTAAGATTTCTTTTCCAAACGAAGTCTCCAGTGAGAAATTGATGTTCTGAAGGCCAATTTCCAGAGGAAGCACAGTAAAGGTCACCAAGTGATTAGAGGAGCCCTCTACTTTCTGTCGCACACATTTGGAGGACTTTGTGCCCTGATGATCAATGACTGGGCTTTCTGAAGTGCAGATTCCCTCCACAGCAGACATTTTAACACAGAACTGAAATACGAGTGAAGAATTATATCAAAATACCTTTTTTTTTTTTTTTGAGACAGAGTCTTGGTCTGTCACCCAGGGTGGAGTGCAGCTGCATGATCTCAGCTCACTGCAACCTCTGCCTCCTGGATTCAAGCAATTCTCCTGCCTCAGCTTCCCAAATAGCTGGGATTACAAGCATGCGCTGCCACACCCAGCTAATTTTTATAGTTTTAGTAGAGGCGGGGTTTCTCCATGTTGGCCAGACTGATCTTGAACTTCTGATCTCAGGCGATCCGCCCACCTCAGCCTCCCAATGTGCTGGAATTACAGGCATGATGCTGTAATCCATGCCTGGACTCGAAATATTTTATCTCTAACAAAGTTTACCTTAAAATAATCCCTTAGATTTTATGGCACAGGAGAAAGTTCATTTCAGATTTCCTAACATAGACACACAAGTCGCTGTAGAGTTTAGCAATGCAAAGAGATGTCTAGAAACGTCAACACTGTCTCAGAAACATCTTACTATTCTTAGACTGTTACCTACTAAATTAGGTACAGAGCTCATGCTATTGTGATAGCACTTACTACTTGTCTCTTTACATGGTTTGTATTTCAGATACTGGGAGCCTTAGGCTCAGGTACTTGTTCATTTTCATCTTATTCATTTTTATATCTGGCCTCTGGTATTCAATAAATGATGGTTTCATCAAAGACTGAAAATTCCCTATATCGGCATTCAAGGCCCTGCCCATTATGCTCCAGCTTACTTTTCTAATTTTATCAACTTCCCATTTGTACCCCATTTTACAACTAAACTCTGGCTCCAGAAAGACCTGGATTCAAATTTTGGCCTTCCTCTTATTAACTGGTGATGGAAACTGGTTGCATGAACACTCTAATCCTCCATTTCCTCATCTTTGTAACAGGAATTATAATAGTGCCCACCGACTTCTGGCTCAAATAGTGAACATTTTTCATCTTCCCTCCAAATTCTGGTGAACTGATAGAATTGAGAACTATACCCAAAAGAATAAAGCCATAAAATCCAGAATAAATCAAGCAGGTAAACAAGAGAGAGCACCAGCTATTCAACCACTAATTTTGAGGAAGTTCATGAAAATAGAAAGTTCCTTTTCCCTCTTAACTATCTTCTTGGGAGACAACCACCAGGGTGGGAGAAGCCAGAGCAAAAGACTATTGGACCACCTGCGGCCAATGATTTCCTTAGAACAGCAGGGGAGGGTGGGAGAGGATAGATATAGAAGAGTCATTTAATACAATTCAGCATAATAGAATTACAAAAACTCTTAGTAAATTGAGACTAAAAGGAACTTTTGAAACTGATGGAAAATATAAAAAATCAGTAGTTCTGGTTTCAGTAATAACCAAATAGCTTTCATTGGGCGACCCTTCTGTAAAAATAACCACAAACTCTAGACAAGATATATATTAAAACAAACAAACAAACTACCTGCAGATAATAGAGAGTGGGAAGGAAAGTGACCCTTGGGAGAAAGGAATGACACTCAATAAGTGTCCTGCTTTTTATAGCTTTACCCTGAGGGCAGGCCCATTGGTGCCTTGGAGTGGCTAAAACCCCAGTAGAACCTGACATCATACTGGTTTAGGAACTAGAGGACAAAGTAGGGAATAGTTACCACAGCTGAGTAGTGAAGGAGCTCCAAGTTCTGTGTATAATCCTTGCTCAAACCTGGCTGACTCTTTACTTATGCACAGCACAGATTTCTAGCATCCAGCTACGGCAAAAATACTGAACTGAGATTTCAGAGTTTGGAAATGAATTCAGTCAACTGCCTGCTAACACACACACACACACACACACACACACACACACACACACACACACACACAAGAAATCTTCAGAGGAATGTAATAGAATCCAGAGTCTTTATAATATTTTTATCAATAAAGTCCAAGGTTCAATCCAAAATTACTAGATAAAAAGAAATAGGGAAGTGTAACCCACACTCAAGATGAAAGGTAATTAACAGGAACTAACCCCAAAATATCACAGATGTACTTGTTTCTTATTTTGATATGATGGAAATGCACTGATAATTTAAAGATTCAACAAAATATGGCAGTATAGTGATATGCACAACACTTTAAAATGCCATCAAGTTGGCTGGGCGTGGTGGTGTGCACCTGTAATCCCAGCTACTTGGGAGGCTGAGGCAGGAGAATCGCTTGAACCCGACAGGCGGAGCTTGCAGTAAGCCGAGATCTTGCCATTGCACTCCAGCCTGGGTGAGAGGGTGAGACTGTGTCTCAAAAAAAAAAAAAAAAAAAAAAAAATACTGTCAAGTTATATATAATTGTGTCACTGTAAAGGGCATACAAAAGAGATGGCAGGCTAGATTTGCCCCATGGTCCATAAATTGCTGACCCTGATTTAGTTCATAAAGCAAAAGGATAAAGACATGTAAAAGATTCAGTATGGCAGGTCAAGTCAATTTCCCTTTATTAATTTATAAATTCAGGACAGTACCTATGAAAAACCTATTATAACTTTTAAAGGAGAATTCAATGAACTAATTCCAAAGTTTATCTGGCAGAGTAAATGTGTAAGAATAGCAACATCAAAAACATTTGAAAAATAAGAATACCAGAGAGTACTTGCCTAATAGATATACAATATAACCACAAATCTATGGTACTTTAAATCAGTGTGATACTGATGTAAACAAAACAGAGGAGAGAACCTATAAATACAAAACAAAGGAGAGAATCTATAAATATAAATCTATAAATAGAGAATATATAAATCCACATATATGGAAATTCAATATATATGGGGGCAAGATGACATTTTAAATCAGTTGGAAAAGCATGAACTCCTTAACAAATACTGCTGGATCAACTGGCTATTTGGGATTAGATCCTTATTTCAGATAAAAAAATCTAAATGCTCGCAGAAAGCTATAAAAGTACTACAGAAAATATGGAAAAAACAATTTTTCAGAAAAACTTTTATTTTGGGTTCAGGGGCACATGTGCAGGTCTGTTGTATAGGTAAATTGCGTGTCGCAGGGGTTTGGTGTGCAGATTCTTTCATCATTCAGGTAATAAGCATAGTACCTAATTGGTCATTTTTTGATCTTTACCCTTCTCTCACCCTCCACCCTCAAGTAGGCCCTGGTGTCTGTTGTTCTCTTCTTTGTGTCCATATATACTCAATGTTTAGCTCCCACTTATAAGTGAGAACATGCAGTATTTTGTAGAAAAACATTTTTAAAACTTGCAGTGAGAAAGAATTTCCAAAAACACAAAATTCAAATGACATAAAGGAAAAGATCTACGGATTTTATAACATACAAATTAAAAACACTAATAACAAAGTTAAAGACAAGTAGCAGATTAAATACCAGCAACATTTATAATCAATAAAGGATTTATAGCTATAACATAGAAAGTGCTCCTGTAGACAATAATAAGTACATTTGTTGAGTACTCACTATTGGCCAAGTACTATATTTACATGAATTAGCTCATTTAATCTTCAACTATGAAATAGATACTATTATCATCCCATTTTTCAGATGAGGAAACTAAGCAAGAAGAAGCTAGGTAACTTACCCCAGAAAAAGCAACTCAATGGAAAGCAAAAGAAAGGATATTAAAGTAGTATATAGGATATCATAGAATACATGACAGAAGAAATACAAATGGCCAACAGACAAATGAAATGAGGTTCTACATTGCTAGAAATCAGGGTAGTGAAATAGAAACATCAGTGACTTATCACTTGTGTCTGTCAACTTGGCAAAAATTTTATGTGTATTACCAAACAATATATAGTGCTGTCTTTCATGTTTTTAAATATTACTTAGTTGTATTCATTGTGTATATATATTATTCTGCCATTTGCTTTTTTCAGCAATGTTACATTTTTGAGCTTTAATCAAAATGATGCATGTAGTTATCTAGTCCATTCATTTCAATTTCTGTATAAGTGTTCCTTGTATGAATAAAAGAAAAAATGTTTATTCCCCCAAATTATAAGAATGTGAGGGATCAAGGCTACCTGCATACAGTTGGTAAGAACATCAATTGATGTAGCTCTTTCGGAAGATAATTATGGCAATATTTATTATCAGAAGGTAAAATGTCCATGCCCTTTAGCCCGGTTAGTTCACTCCAAGACAAAACATCTATTCTACAGAAATATATGTGTAGGAAGATATGTATGCATAAATGGAGACTTTGCAAAATCAGTTATAATAGTGAAAACCTGGAAACAACCCAAATGTCTTTAATAGAAACACGGTTCAACAAATTATAGTGTACCACCATGTGAATTACTGTGCAGCCATTAAAGTAATGAAGTAAATCTGTATATACTGATATGAAAGGATGTCTCTGATAATATTATTGGTGGAAACACAAATTGCTGAGGCAGTGTATATATATACATATATATATACACACATACATATATATACACATATATATATACACATACACAAACCTATTTTATATGTCTAAGACTAGGTGAGCAGAGGACCCCTGCTGATGTCAATCCTACAGTTGAGCAGAGTTTGGCTGTGGCTTCTGTGCCTTACCCATCTGTTATGCCCACCTATTTATGTGTCTATCTTAAATTACAATTTAAATGGTTTAAGAGTGGCACCTCTTTAATCATCTACCAAAATCCTTTGGTAGCCAAGATCAGTGTGAGTTATAAAATTATGCTCAGTCTGTTTTGATGAGATGGTCTGACTGTCTTAGTATCTCAGTTTCCAGGCTTCAAACCAATCTTGTATTGGGATTTTGAGACATAAAAACCACTACAGGAACTTGATGGAGAAATGGCCTTTGGTATCTCCATCTGAATTATGATTATCTAAAATTCACGAAGCATTATGTCTGCAGAAAAGCTAGTGGATTTGAAAGCAACAATGTAAAGGCAACTTTCTGGCTTAATCGAGGTCCTTCTCCAGACAAGGGAGGGTAATTCCACAGGGCTGAAGATGGTGGCATGATTCATAGGATTTATGCAAACCCTGTGAGTAAATTCTAAGGAAGAGAAATAAGTAACATTTTGATTTTATTTCTATAAAAATAAGATAATACTGGTCGGGCACAGTGGCTCATGCCTATAATTTCAGCACTTTGGAAGGCTGAGGTGGGCGGATCACAAAATCAGGAGTTTGAGACCAGCCTGGACAATATGGTGAAACCCTGTCTCTACTAAAAATACAAAAATTAGCCAGGCGAGGTGGCACATGCCTGTAATCCCAGCTACTTGGAAGGCTGAGGCAGGAGAATGGCGTGAACTTGGGAAGCGGAGGTTGCAGTGAACCAAGATCGTGCCATTGCGCTCCAGCATGGGTGACAGAGGGAGACTCTGTCTCAAAAACAGAAAAAAAAAAAATATCATCAGTGTGGTAAATTGATTACTTAAGTTTATTCCCCATTTACATCCTGTGGCCAAGTAAAATTTGTGTGTGCATTGTGTGATATGTAGCATTACCTGATGAAATAAGTTTATATGGAAAAATTCATTTTTACTGAAAATTAAAATTGTGAAAAAAAAGAGTGACATTTCTTAACATGAATTGGATTGAAAAATGAAATTGGCATTTCTATGACAAAAAGTACGTCTGATTTTGGCTGATTATTTTATCAATGAGGACTGATTTTTCCAGTTAGATTATATGGCAAATGTATTACATAAATTGAATAAGCTAAATGTGAAGTTCCAAGACATAATATTAAAATATATTGATAAAGGGGTAATAAAATTGACAATATTTTTATTTTATCAACCTTCCTGATAATATTGGGTTAAACAGCAATGCCTATCTCTATAAAAATGAAAAATAAGAACAGAATTATGCCAAACCCTCTCTCATTTCTAACAGTAAATAACGTTTATCCATAACTATGAAGCCAATTGAGAGAAAAGTTTCATTTATCTAATGAGAAGATAATTTTTTTTTTTTTTGAGACAGAGTCTTGCTCTGTCACCCAGGCTGGCGTGCAGTGGTGCAATCTCAGCTCACTACAAGCTCCGCCTCCCGGGTTCACTCCATTCTCCTGCCTCAGCCTCCCGAGTAGCTGGGACTAGAGGCGCCCACCACCATGCCTGGCTAGTTTTTTTGTATTTTTAATAAAGATGGGGTTTCACCGTGTTCGCCAGGATGGTCTCGATCTCCTGACCTCGTGATCCGCATGCCTTGGCCCCCCAAAGTGCTAGGATTACAGGCGTGAGCCACCACTCCCGGCCGAGAAGATAATTTTTAAATAAAATTTTATTTTTTACATTTAATAACTTTAGAAATGTGTATGTTATTTTATCAATAGTATACTAATAATAATATTTGTAATGATACCTAAATCCACATATCATTTGATACTTGGAATTTTACAATCATGAAATTTTAAAATATTTCATTTTCAATGTATATGCATATTTTTGTTCATTAAAATATAATAAGGTGATCAACAGAAAAAAATTCAAGCATAAAATATATAACATTAGGGGAGTAAAACGGAAATACGATTCATTGAGGAAAAGGAATGATATGTAATCTGTTGTTAAGAGCTTGTCTGAGCCCAGGAGCAGTGGCTCATGCTTGTAATCCCAGCTCTTTGGGAGGCTAAGGCGGGTGGGTCACTTGAGGTCAGGAGTTCGAGACCAGCCTGGCCAACATGGTGAAACCTGTCTCTACTAAAAATACAAAAATTAGCCAACCCTGGTGGCATGCACCTGTAATCCTAGCTACTCAGGAGGCTGAGTCATGAGAATCGCTTGAACAGGGGAGGAGGAGGTTGCAGTGAGCCGAGATCACACCACTGCATTCCAGCCTGGGCGACAGAGCAAGACTTGATCTCAAAAAAAAAAAAAAAAGAGCTTATTTGAGCATTTACAAAATTGTTTGCTATGGTATTTGGACTCTGCTATACATAAGTCTGATAAAACAGTTTTATTTTAAGATATCGATATTTAAATATTTCAAAAGTAATAGATTGCCATCTTTTAAAAAATGTATGATAAAAATTTTAGATGCCAATTTTAAAATGTGTCAAAGGGCAGGGCGAGACTCCATCTCAAAAAAAAAAAAAAGTGTCAGAGGGGTACTTAGTTTTTCCAAAACAAGAGGGTATGTAAGCAAAATTTTAGGAAACCACTGAAATTCTAATCTCTAAGAATAAAGTTAGTGTTTTAAAAAAATGTAGCTAGAATTTTGGAACACATTGAATTATCATGCAAAGTTTTGTGATTGTGATTTTCAAATCAAATCAGTCAGCCTATCATATAATTCTCTTTAGGGGTGTGCTGGCAAAGAGAAGATAAATGGTGGGTCCAATCATGGTTGGAATTGTATCCTGGAGTGAGAAAGGATCCAGGGAGTTGGCATAATTTTAGTCAGTGTGGTTTTAATGATGGCTCGTGAATTCTAACCTGAACAAGGAGTAAAGTAAAAAGAGCAGGGAAGTAATGGACAATAAAAGGGATCGCGTTAATGGATTGAAGGTTTCAGTGATGCTGCTGACCCAGAGCTATGGAAGTAATCTGGTTAATGAGTTAGGACAGGAAGGAGGTTGTCACTGGATGGTGAGATGTGAGATGTCTGAAATCAAGGTTTCAGAGAGGATGATAAGATCTATAAAGTGAAGATGAGTATGAATGGCTAAAATGGAGGAAAGGAAAGGGTTGTTAGAATCAAGGAGATCAAGGAACTCTGAGTATAGGCAAATAAAGGAACTAAATATGAATTCATCCTTCTCTAGACTTCCATAGCACATGGATTATCTTATGCAATTTATTCTTTCAATTGAAGTTACGTGAATACCTACTTGTCCTTCCTCCTTTCTTCATCCCTTTAATTCACATACCTACACATCTAGTACAATGCTCATTTTAAGTGTTTGGTTTCTATTGCTGAACTGAGTTGAAATTTTACTTTTTTTGTGTATGGTAATTCCACTAATAGAATTCTCAAAAAACCAGAGAATGTTTCCTTTATCCCATAAATATTAATACCTACTTACCTGCATCCCAGAAGTCCTATAGTTGTAAACAGTTCCTTTCAACTGGACCTGTTCTCCTCGTACAACAGAATATGGTATATTCATTTCCAGGAAGACATCTTTGAACACCTTTGCCTTAATAGTATCAGCAACACATATACCTTCAGCCCAAAGTGGAAGCGAAGTAGAATCATATTAGGAAATCCCTATAATGCTTTATTGGTATTAAAATTTCTCACATTTGCTTTACTTCAAGGAAAAAAGAATACTAGATCATGTTTTTCTCTGAACTCTCACCTCATGCCCTTGAATTTTCTATTCATTGATCTTAATTTCAATAATAATTAGTATTAACAGAAAACTTCATTTGTTCAATAAATAGTTAATTCTATTTAAGGCATGAGAATGCTTATTAACTAATGCACCAAATCTTTTTAGATATTCATTATTGGCTCCTTTTTTAATGAGTATAATATTTTGATTGTGGAAACCAAGATTTTAAAACAAAAGTAGCAAACAACAAACAAAACCATTCCTGAAATTATTTGGAAAGCATCTGCACTTAATCATCACAAAGATCAGCCCAAGAGAGGTCATTTGTTTGTTTCTAAGGCTACACAAGCTCCCAGTCAGTGAGAAAGGTGAAGGAAAATAAAGACTTGAGGTTGGGTGCAGTGGCTCAAGCTGTAAACCCAGCACTTTGGAAGGTGGACGTAGGAAGGTTGCTTGAAACCAGGAGTCTGAGACCAGCTTGGATAACATTGCGAGACCCCTTCTTCATTTACAAAAAAGGGAAACAGGAAAAAAAAGAGAGGAGTGAAAGGAGAAATCAATATGTAAGATGTGGGCACATCCAAGTCTTTTGGTAATACATAAAAAAAGAATATTTTTTAAAAATTACTACCACGTAAGTTCTGGGTACACTAAATAGATACTAACAAAGAATTACATCTTGTAATCATATCACTATTTAAATGCATATATCACTTAAACCTGCTTACCACTGTTTGAAATGCCAACACCTTGAATTTCCCAGGTAGTTACAGAATCAGGTAGGGCAAACTGCAACTGTTTTCTGGAAGTTAAAATGTTGATATTCAAATACAGTGGAATATTGATTAACCCAACTTAACAGAGACATCCATTAACAGTATTTTTGCTCCAAACTACTTTAGAGAAAGAAAAAAACTCACGTGATGAAATCACATCATTAAGGAAAACCTCATCAAGAAAAATATATTCAGTGACTCTCCTATATATTTCATGTTTTTAGACATTGCACCTCTATGATGAGAATTCAAGTTCAGCAGGATGCCTTTGAAACATTGCAAAATCCAAGCATACAAAACAAAGAAAAAACTATGTCGTGAGTATATTCTAAAATAGGGAAGCAAAGTGATTCATGTTAGCACTGCTCAAAACAAAGCTGACATAACTAAAAACTGCTGATTATGATTAAGCTTGTATATTTATTTACAGCTATTGTCTACCAACTTTGTATCAGGTATAGTGCTGAGTACTGAGTAAACAGCACTGGTAAGATATAGTCCTGCTCTCAGGCAGTTTACAATCTAGTGGAAGAAATAGTTAAGTCAATAAATTATATTGCACTGTAATAATTGTACCAATAAGGCATTATAAGAGTTAAGAGGCAGTGTGCATTCGTCCAATACATTTATTTTCAGTATCCTAGGCCAAGTCCTCCATATAAAGCAGTAATCTGAATTTAGTTCACGTCCTTGAGGTATTTACATTTTAATACGTAAGACAGGAAAGTAAAGAAGTCATTATAATACAATGTGATTCACACAACAGGGTTAATTGAGGGTGTAATTAATCCAATCACTGGTAGGGTGGGGAGCAGTGGCCAGAAGGTTTACTAGAGGACCTGCTAGCTAATGGGTAATGTCAGATGAAATGGACAACAATTGTGTGGAAAAATGATTAGAGAAGACAAGGATAGAAACAAGGAGATGCATGAGGAGACAATTGCAGGGCTTTGAACTCATTCCTTGCCTTCTCATTGGAAAACCAGTGCTTTAAGCCCACCTAAGAAGAGTATGGCTCGAGGACTCAGTACATCACTGTTTTCAGTGATATAGAGGAAGTGTTTCCTTAAAATGTGTTGAATAAAAAACTTCAAAAAGAAAAGAACCTTTCTTCCTGTTTATTAATGTTTGTTTTATAGTACAGGTATTTTAGGATAAAAATAGTAGCTTAATATAGTGCATAGCACATAGTTGTGTGTAGTAAATGCGTACTGAAGTCAAATAAAATTAAATGGAATAGTACCCTTCTTCATTCTGACCTGGAGCCAATCACCAGTGCAATGTACATCAAAAAAATAAAAATTTAAAAAAGCAAAGCAAAACAAAACAAAATTTGATCAAATTGCAGGATCATCTTAACTCTTATGCAAACTATTGGGAAATGGGTAGTTTCCAGATTTTTGGCCATAATACTTGCATTATCCACATTTCTTTCAAGGAAACATGACAGAAGTATAATACCTTCTGGGAACAAGATGAACTTCCCATAACCAGCTTTCTGGAAAATAACTCCGAATTTCTGGCTTGCTTACTGGTAACAGGGTCTTCATGTCTGGATAAAAAAATCATATTCAATTATGGAAAAACAATATAAATTCTACTTATAGGTGAATTTTAAAATATGGCCATTAATCTGTAACTTGAGCATTTTCTGAAAGATAAATAAAACATTTTGTTTAATGCTTCCAAAATAGAACTATAGGCAGGGTGCATTGCTCATGCTTGTAATCCCAGAACTTTGGGAGGCTGAGGTGGGCAGATCACCTCAGGTCAGGAATTCGAGACCAGCCTGGCCAACATGTTGAAACCCCATCTCTACTAAAAACACAAAAATTAGCTGGGCATGATGGTGAGTGTCTGTAGTGCCAGCTACTCAGGAGGCTGAGGCACGAGAATGACTTGAACCTGGGAGGTAGAGGTTGTAGTGAGCCTCGATTGCACCACTGCACTCCGGCCTGGGTGACAGAGCGAGACTCTGTCTCAAAAAAACAAAAAACAAACAAACAAAAAGACTATAAAGGCCTTAGGATTTTTCCACTAATCGCATTGGCAAAACAAAGCATTAAATATCTTTAATGATTTGTTTCTTAAGTTGCTAAATGTTTAGTATTCCTGAGATTATACAAGATATTGATCAGTCTGTAAAGTTGTTTGCACTTGTATAATTGTAATAATTGTGTTTATAACAGAAAAAAAGGAGGCTTTATATGATTCTCTGCCTTCTTTAACTTGGTAATTTGTTTATATTTACTTTAATAAAAATGGACAGAACTTCTGTTTTCATCTAAGACACATTAATAGAAAACCAAACATGGTATGCAAAATAACAGTTTTCAGACACTAGAGCATAAGCAGAACTGTGATCTCTGAGAGAAAGGAAACAATTAGGTGAAACCTGAAATTGCCCCAGCTTACTGCCTAGAGGCAGTTTACAGATTAGGGCAGGGAGAGGAATACAAGGAGAGCCTGATGATTTTGAAGACTTGTGGCAACAGAGATGGGAGTTTTGCAAGGCCAAGTTGTCTGGAATGAGGGGCAGAGTTCCAGGAAGGAGGGGGCTGCAGAGAGAGACTTCTATCCAGCTGAAGCCAAACCAGATGATTATAGTTGAAAAACCGAAAAATGAAAAAATATATGAGAGGGGAGAGCAAGATGGCTGAATAGAAGCCTACACCATTTCTTTCCTGTTGGTACACTAAATTTTAACAACTACACACAAAAAGTACCATCACAAGAACCGAAAATCAGGTGAGCAATCACAGTACCTGGTTTTGACTTTACATCACTGAAAGAGATATTGAAGAGGGCAGGAAAGATAGTCTTGAAGCACCAATGCCACTCCTCCCACATCCCCTAGCAGTGACTGTGAAACATGGAGAATCTATTTGTTGGGAGAGGGAGAGCGCAGTGATTCTGTGGCTTTGCATCGAACTCAGTGCTGCACTGTCACAGTGGAAAGCAAACCAGGCTGTACTCAGCTGATGTCTGCCCACGGAGACAGTATTTGGACTGGCCCTAGCCAGAGGGGGATCGCTCATCCCAGTGGTTGGAGCTTGAGTTCCAGCAAGCCTCCCCACTATGGACTGGAGTGCTCTAGGGCCCTAGGTTAACTTGAGGGGCAGTCTAGGCCACAAGGACGGCAATTTCTAGGCAAGTCCTAGTGCGCTGGAAGCCCTCAGGAATACTAAACATTTAGCAATTTAAGAAACAAATCATTAAAGATATTTAATGCTTTGTTTTGCCAATGCTATTAGTGGAAAAATCCTAAGGTCTTTATAGTTTTTTTTTTTTTTTTTTTTTTTTTGAGACAGAGTCTCGCTCTGTCACCCAGGCTGGACAATTAGACAAGAGAAGGAAATAAAGGTCATCCAAACTAGAAAGCAAGAAGTCAAATTATCCTTGTATGCAAATGATATGATCATATATTTGGAAAAACCTGAAGACTCCACCAAAAAACTATTAGAACTGCTAAATGAATTCAGTAAAGTTGCAGGATATAAAATCAACACACAAAAATCGGTAGCATTTCTATATGTCAATAATGAACAATGTGAAAAAGAAATTTAAAAAGTAATACCATTTACAATAGCCACAAATAAAATTAAATACCTAGGAATTAACTAAAGAAGTAAAAGATACCTACAATGAAAACTATAAAACACCAATGAAAGAAATTCAAGAGGACACACAAAAAAAATGGAAAATTTTTCCATGTTCATGGATTGGAAGAATCAATATTATTAAAATGTCAAAACTACCCAAAGCAATCTACTGATTCAATGCAGTCTCTATGAAAATACCAATAACATTCTTCACAGAAATACAAAAAAAAAAAAATCCTAAAATTCATATGGAACTACAAAAGACCAGAATAGCCAAAGCAATCCTGAGCAAAAAGAAAACAACTGGAGGAATCACATTACCTGACTTCAAATTATACTATAGAGCTATAGTAACCAAAACAGCATGGTACTGGCATAAAAGCAGACATATAGACTTATGGAACAGAATAGAGAACCCAGACAAATCCACACACCTACAGTGAACTCATTTTTGACAAAGGTGCCAAGAACATACATTGGAGAAAGGACAGTCTCTTCAATTAATGGTGCTTGGAAAACCGGTTATCCATATGCAGAAGAATGAAATGTGACCCTTATCTCTTGCCATATTACAAAACTCAAATAAAAATGGATTAAAGACTTAACTCTAAGACCTCTAACTATAAAACTGCTATAGGAAAACACTGGGAAAATTCTCCAGGACATTGATCTGGGCAAAAGTTTCTTGAGTATACCCCACTATACAGACAACCAAAGCCAAAATGGACAAACGGGATCACATCAAGTTAAAGAGCTTCTGCACAGCAAAGGAATCAATAAAGTAAGGAGACAACCCACAGAATAGGAGAAAATACTTGCAGCTACCCATCTGACAAGAGATTAATAACCAGAATATATAAGGAGTTCAAACAACTCTACAGGAAAAAAAAAGTAATACTCCCACTTAAAAATGGGCAAAAGATTTGAATAAACATTTCTCTAAAGAAGACATAGAAATGGCAAAAAGGCATGTGAAAAGGTGCTCAACATCAGTAATCACCAGAGAAATGCAATCAAAACTACAATGAAATATCATCTCATATCAATGAAAATGGTTTTTATTCAAAAGACAGGCAATAACAAATGCTGGACGGGATGTGGAGAAAAGGGAACACTTGTACACTGTTAGTGGGGATGTAAATTACTATAACCATTATGGAGAACAGTTTGGAGTTTCCTCAAAAAACAAAGAATAGAGCTACCATATGATCTGGCAATCCCACTGCTGGGTATATATCCAAAAGAAAGAAAATCAGTACGTTGAAGAGATAGCTGTATTCCCATATTTGTTGCTGCACTGTTAAAAATAGTCAGGATTTGGAAGCAACATAAATGTCCATCAACAGATGAATGGATAAAGAAAATGTGGTGCATATACACAATGGAGTACTACTCAGCCATGAAAAGAATGAGATCCTATCATTTGCAACAATATGGATGGAACTGGAGTTCATTATGTTAAGTGAAATAAGTCAGGCACAGAAAGACAAAATTTGCATGTTCGCACTTACTTGTGGGTGCTAAAAATCAAAACAATTTAACTCATGGAGATAGAGAGTAGAAGGCTGGGTAGTAGGAGGCTGTGGGGGATGTGGGGATGGTTTATGGGTACAAAAAATAGAATGAATAAGACTTAGTACTTGATAGCACAACAGGGTGACTATAGTCAATAATAATTTAATTGTACATTTAAAAGTAACTAAAAGAGTATAATTGGATTGTTTATAAAACAAAGGAGAAATACCTCAGGGGATAGATACCTCATTTTCCATGATGTGATTATTACTTATTGCATTCCTGTATCAAAGTATCTCATGTACCCCTTAAATACTATTTACCCATACAAATTTAAAAATTAAAAAAAAAGTTAAGAGAAATAAAAGCTAAATCCTCCCTCCAAAAAGGAAAACAACATATGGACTAGATTATTTATTAAAATTCTGCTTATAATAAGCAAATATTATTAGCCAGGCGTGGTGGCGGGTGCGTGTAATCCCAGCTACTTGGGAGGCTGAGGCAGGAGAATTGCTTGAACCCGGGAGGTGGAGATTGCAGTGAGCTGAGACTGCGCCATTGCACTCCAGCCTGGGCAACAAGAACAAAACTCCGTCTCTCAAAAAAAAAGCAAAACAAATATTGGAAAACAATCTGAATCTTAGACATTGTACATCTCAATGAATATATTTCTACAAACATAAATTTTGTGGCCATTTACCAAAATTATGATTATTAGATATTGCTTAACAATAGGGCTATGTTCTGAGAAGTATGCTGTTAGGTGACTTTGTTGTGTGACCGTCATGGAGTGTACTTACACTAATCTAGATGGTATAACTTACTACACATCTAGACTATATAGTATGGCCTATTGTTCCTACGTTACAAACCTGTACAGCATGTTACTGAACAGAATACTGCAGACAACTGTAATGCAATGGCAAGTATTTGTACATCTAAGCATATCTAAACACAGAAAAGTTACAGCAAAAATATGGTATTATAATCTTATAGGATCACCGTTGCATATGTGGTCCATCATTGATGAAAATTTCATTATGCAGCACACATATGTATAAAACAGAAACTGTCATTTTGCTTTTGTTTGTTTTGTTAAAGACTATACATAGGCTGGGCACAGTGGCTCATGCCTGTAATCCCAGCACTTTAGGAGGCCGAGGTGGGTGGATCACCTGAGGTCAGGAGTTCGAGACCAGCCTGGCCAATATGGTGAAACCCCGTCCCTACTAAAAATACAAAAGTTAACCAGGTGTGGTGGTAGACGCCTTTAATCCCAGCTACTCAGGAGGCTGAGGCAGGAGAATTGCTTGAACGCGGAGGCAGAGGGTGCAGTGAGCCAAGATTGCACCACTGTACTCGAGCCTGGGTGACAGAGCCAGATTCTGACTCAAAAAAGAAAAAAAAAAAGACTATATATAAAGTCCTAAAAGCTCTGAAAACATATTAATGAGAGTTTTATAAATTCTGGAAACATGTATTATAGTTGAAACTGAAATAAGACATCAACTTTTATATAAGTACACTTAACCTTAGGTTAGATTTAGAAATCTTCTCCTATATTTCATCAATGTAGATATAGACAGAATTTTTAATGGTTGTAATATCACAAAAGCATAGAATTGTAGCACTCACAGGCATATTGGAGAGGATCTGGTCAAAGCTCCTTGCTTGAGGCTCAGAGAGGATAAATAATCATTCAAGTTTATGGGATGACTTGGCTTTAAGGTTATGCCAGGTCTTAACTCTGGCCTAGTGTACTCTGCTCTGTACTATACCTCTTCTGATGCCCAAAAATGATGGAATTTTTTTTTTTCTTATGGACATTTACAAGTTATCTTTTCTACTTTCAATTCTAAATAGATAATGAAAACTGCCTTTCTTAGCAGCATAAAATTACACAAAATTCCCCGTGTTGAGCAGAATTCTGATAGAAAACATCATACTTACGTAGCCTTCCCAATTGCAAGTCTTTATGAGAGTTATTAGCACGGAGCTGGCTTGCGACGACACAACATTCAGTGAAAGCTTTGACGCATCTCGGCCCTACACTAATCCGTGCAGCTCGCTGCTCACAGGTTTCATCATGATTAATACGGACTCCATCGTAACAACATTTCTTCACTACTAAATGTTTATATTTAGCAGCTGAAATGGTAATAATGCAAGTGTTCTTGATCATGCAGAGTCATAACATCTCAGGCTTAGAAGGAATCTCAAGGGATACCTGGTTTCTATTGCTATATGACACCCCTACCCACAATAGTCATGGCTAGTTGACTGTCCAGACTCCCCTTGGAACTATTCTAAGAATGGGGAGAATGTGACCTTACCAAATGGTCCATTCCAGCTCACGCTAAATGGTTAAAGGGTTTCCTGCAATTAAGCTAAATACAAACTCTTGAAACTGGAACTTTGAGTTCTGCTGAAAATAAGCAGAAAAATATAACGTAGACAAAGAATATAAAATATTTTTTAAGAAAATAAGTTAAATATCCAAGAAAGCTTTAAATATTTGAAGATGGCTATCATCACTATGCAAATATTTCCTTCTTCAAGCTATATATCCTATTTTTAAAAAACTTCTTATATAACATGGTTTGTGGACTTCACCCAGTAGCATTACCCTTCATTGTTAAGTGCTCAGATTAGTCAGTGTCTCTCTTTTCATATCATTAGAACGTAGAATAAAGGTTAGAATTAAAATAACTCACATACAAATGGAAGAAACTATTATACTACCATAGGCATATTAGTTGAACTCAATTTGCTGACTCCCAGTTTGATATTCTTTCTACAGTTACATGGCCAATTATCATAACCATTTAAATAATTATTTTAAAATAGTTCTCACAAGATGTATTTTCCAAAGAATAATGCTACTAACAGTTAACTATATGAAATAGAAGTAATAGACTGCTAGGTATGTCCCCAAAATCGTCAAATCATGGATTTTGTCAATAAAATGGAAGGATATGATTTTAATTGCTAGATGAAGTTATCAGAGAGAAAATATTTATGACAAATAAAAGCTAATATTTTGGATTTTAGAGCTAGAAGTAATAAAGACCTATTTCCTTAGATTAAGGCTATGACAAATGAACTACTAGACTTTATTTGGATTAATCTTTCTGAGAGAGATAAGCTAACCTCCATACATATTTTTCTTTTTATCCATTCTATTTCAATTAGGTGAATTTATATAACATTTAAATTTGTCAAGTTTTTGAATGATATGACCATAACCTTTTTACAAGCACATGAATCTTAAGGTACCTATTTCTTCTATCTTCTCTTGTAGCATTCTTCTTGGCCTGATAATTTCTTTACAAGGTTCATCTGGTTTTTTAAAAAAAAGATAAAGAAGAAGGATTAAAAAGGAGATAAAATCTCAAAAAAAATGCCATGAAACTATTTAAGTATTTAGAACATTCACAAGTTGTTCATTAACAAATATTGAGGGGCTACTTTGGATTAGGAACTGTGCACCATACTTCTTAATATGACTTGTTTTATCTTAGTGGAGTTCATGATCTAGTGTCGTATCATTTGACTTATTTTGTCTGAATTTGGTTTTGAATCCTGCAGCCTTTCTAATCCACTGATTCCAGAGAAATACCTAAGCATTTAGAGTGAGTGATGCTTTTGTTGGGTATGCTATTTTTATTATTTGCTCTTTGTGCTATATTATTGCAAATATAACTATGAATACCATAGTATCAAGTATAATTATGAACAATTTTAAAACCATAGAAAGAAGATGATTAAGATGTGGTTACTATCCTTAAAGAGCTCCCGATGCAGTAGGTGAGACAGGACTTACAACTACAAGTAAGAATGCGCAATGACACAATGCTGTTCTATTACTTGTAAATAGATCTAGTCCCTGCAATAGCCTCCCTATTAAAGGAGGAGAGAATTATAAATTCTATGTGGGGAAGAGGTCTCGTAGAGGCGATGATTCTTATGTTGCTTCTCCAGGCTAATGAAGGGGAAACCAATCCCAATAAATAAAGGCACAAAGGTGCAAAATAGCATAATGCCACTCGAGAACTCCACTTGGTTCTATAGAGCTTAAACATAACGTAAGGCACAGCAGAATAAGAGCTAGTTGGAGAGAACCAGAGAGAAGATCATGGAAGGTTTTGAGTACTACACTAGAGAATTCATACTTTATCTTGAAGGCCAGTGAAACATTTTATACAGGTGAGTTATGTAGTCTTGGCATTCTAAGATCAGGGTACAGAATATTTGGGAAGAGGGATAAAAATGAGATCTGGGAGGCAAATGATCAATGGGATTTTCAGTAACAAACATGCTGAGCATTTTACCATTTTCTTGGGAGTCATCTGCATTTGCATTAGTGAGGAAGGTAAGTCCAGCTAGGTGGAACACATTGGCATTGTTGAGGCCACCACCTGCCCCACAGCCCAGATCACTCTTCTCTAAGAATTGAAATACCTGTCCAGAAAGGCAGAATGTTGAGCCCATTGAGATGTATAAATCATTCCTCTAAAGAACTAAAAGGTACTAATTGTTACATGGTTATCACAAACCAGTGAAATACACAGATGATATTTTTCAAATGATCAAAGACAAAATTTCCCAACTTTGTTTCTAAGTTTGTCCTTTTGTATTTATAAATACATAACTATTCAAAGTTAAATCAAGAACTAAGTCTTAAACAAATAGCTTTGATGAGGACTTTATTAGAAACTGATGTATAGTGTTTTGTACATAGAATGAATGCTGCAATCAATATAATGTTCCAAATAAATAGGTATGAATGCATGAAGGACTGAATTAACAAAGAAATTAATTTTAAGTTGCTTTTAAAAGCACAACTTTGTGCATTTTGATGGGGATGTCCCTACGTTCTAAATGGGTGAAGACTTGTTTGCGCAGGCTTATTCATTTTAATTTTGACCCCAAATGTTCTTTTCTCTACGAATATTTTTTAATTTTACAGTTTCTCAGTCCTTCCCTCCTTGTACAAAGAAATTCAAGCCTAGAAAATAACAACTGTACATAGTAAGATAAATAGGAACTTATGAGAATTGAATTATTTTGAAATTCTTCTGTGCCATGGATTTCAATGAGAGTTAAAAAAAAAATCCAAATGTTACCTGTACAGGTCTTTCCTGTGCTGCTACTAGCTACTGTAACTGCCATCAACACCCTACCCTAAACCTCCAAAGTATTCTGATAGTAATTTTTCCTCCATGAATGTAATGGCTACCATGATCATATATTCTTAAAGTGCTTACATTTACATTTGAAAAACAAAAGAGGATTGACCTGTGCTTTGGGAGCTAACATGAGGATGGTTTACCTTCCTAAAAACGAGTATGTTGAGTAGATTATAGAAAAGCAGGCCTAGCCTTCCCTTAGTCATTCCCCCATATCCTAGCCTGGTGGCCACACTTCATGCAACACTGCAGTGAGACATGCATTACTTAACTCTTTCCAAGGGCTTTTTGGCTCTTCTTTGGACTCCATACACAGCGCTGTCCACTGCTGTTAATGCCACCCAGGAATCCATCCCAGTTACCATATTAAGAGACACAGTTTGGCCTGGAGAATATGTATCTGCATCAGGAGACAGATGAACCTAAAAGTTCATTTGAAAAAGAAAAGGAAAGATCATTTGTACGAGACAAGACTTTTCAGAAGCAGCTCAGACTTTGGCAGCCTCCTTCATTAAAAAGAAAATTCAACTGCGACTTGTAATTTGTGGCTTACCTGGAGCTGGTTGCCACATTTTTCTTCAATATTTAACCAGACTGAATCAGACACTAATTCTGCTGTCTGCTCTCCTGTGACGATGTAATAGACCAGGAGTCGGGATGAAGGAACCATGTTCTGCGTTACTGGAATGTTTATACTTTGATAAGATGCATCTGAAAGTTTCTCCCTCGTGCCAAAGTGGATAATTTTGCCCTTGGATAAAATCTAAAAATAAACAGCAGCAGCAAAAATAAGTAACAAATAAACCAACAAAAGCAAAACCTATGCTTTAGGATGCAGCCTGGAGCTGGAGCAGAAATTATGTTAAAGAAAAATAAAGTTAGGCCAGGCGCAGTGACTCATGCCTGTAATCCTAGCACTTCGGGAGGCCGAGGTGGGTGGATCACTTGAGGCCAGGAGTTCAAGATCAGCCTGGCCAACATAGTGAAACACCATCTCTACTAAAAATACAAAAGTTAGCCAGGCATGGTGGTGCATGCCTGTAATCCCAGCTACTCGGGAGGCTGAGGCATGAGAATTGCTGGAGCCCGAGAGCTGAAGGTTGCAGTGAGCTGAGATCATGCCACTGCACTCCAGCCCGTGCAACAGAGCAAGACTCTGTCTCAAAAAAAAAAAAAAAAAGACATAACAATTTTGCTTGGGCAAGGTGGCTCACATCTGTAATCCCAGTACTTTGGGAGGCCAAGGCAGGTGGATCACCTGAGGTCAGGAGTTTGAGACCAGCCTGGTCAACATGGTGAAACCCTGGCTCTACTAAAAATAGAAAAATTAGCCGGGCATGGTTGTGGGCATCTGTAATTCCAGCTACTCGGGAGGCTGAGGCAGGAGAATTGCTTGAACCCGGGAGGCAGAGGTTGCAGTGAGCCAAAATCGTGCCATTGCACTCCAGCTTGGGGGACAGAGCGAGACTTCACCAAAAAAAAAGGAAGGAAGGAAGGAAGGAAGGAGGGAGGGGAGGGAGGGAAGAAAGAAAGAAAGAAAGAAAGAAAGAAAAGAAAGAAAGAAAAAGAAAAAGAAAAAAAGAAAGAAAGAAAGAAAGAAAGAGAGAGAGAGAGAGAGAGCGAGCGAGAAAGAAAGAAAGAAAGAAAGAAAGAAAGAAAGAAAGAAAGAAAAAGAAAGAAAGAAAGAAAGAAAGAAAAAGAAAGAAAGAAGAAAGAAGAAAGAAGAAAGAAGAAAGGAAAGAAAGAAAGGAAGGAAGGAAGGAAGGAAGGAAGAAAGGAAGGAAGGGAAGAGTTAACATGTATGGGCCTACTATGTGCCAGGAACTTTAACATTTATTTAACTCCTTTCATTCTCACAATATACCAATATGATAGGAATATTATTCTCATTGAAGGAACTGAGACTCAGGAACTAACTAAAAGTCTTACTGATTTTAATTCAAAATCACACAACTAGCAAATTAGAGAGCTAAAATTTGAACCCAAAAACTGTTTAAAGTCATCACATGTCACTAAAACCCCTTTTGTTTCACTGATTAAAAAAATAGATGAATAAGTGGAGTGCATTTTATTTGGGTATTAAGTTTTAAAGCCAGGGTTTAGATTCTAAATTGAAGGTTTAAGATTTAAAAAAAAAAACAAAAGTCACGTGAAGCCAAAATGCCCTCAGAGATTTCTTAAATTGTCCTTAGAGACCAGGACTGCACACATGGGTTTGGCATGTAGTCCATAAACAGTTTCCCTTCATCAGTCAATATTTTTCTATGGTCCTCATTACTGTTTTTTTCAATTTCTTTCTCAAAAATGTTGAAAAGCCAAAAGCATGCATTTGGCCTGGCCATCGAAATAATTCATTCCATTTCTTTGGTGATTGTCAGGAAGCTCTTAATATTTTTTGTAAGCTTTTTTCTCGGTTTCACCAACAGGCTTCATCGATCCACCTCTGTTTCATATAAATGATGCAATAGGGATGTTGCTGAACTATAGAAATGGAACAGGCAAGATAGCATTCAACTCTCAGGAGAGGATTTCGCTTCCCCGTTTTTTGACAGTAAAATGCACTAATCCAAACTGGGTCTAGGCATATCATCTTTGGCCATGAAAGAGAGCAGAGGCAACATGATTTAATCAGGTTCTCGCTTTGGAATAACTAGGCTCTCTTTGGTAAAAAGAGTTATTTGAACTGGAGTCAGAGTCCTCAGCTCAAATCAAAATCTTCCTCTTCCCAGCTGAGTGACCATCATAAGTCTTTTAACTTCTCTGTCCCTCAGTTTCCTCATCTGTGAAATGGTCATGAAAATCATGCCCTATTTCAAAGGTTTTTTGAGAAACAAATATATTCAAGTTAGATGATGTTCTTGAAAGTGCTTTTTGAATTCAAGTATAAAGGATAATTCTAATGCTTCTCTAGAGGCAAAGGAAAATGTTCCAGGTGGGGGAATAAGATGTAAATCCATCATTATGTACTTACCAAGTAATTATAGTGAGTTATTTTGTCAATATATGGGCTTTTGGGGGTAACAATAATATTCAAATATTCTCCCACTAGCAAAGCCTTGTGGTTATCAGTCCAATCGATATAAAGGTAACTTTGGCTGAGAGATGAGTATGCTATTGCTCGGTAACCTTCCCTGGCCTGATTTTCGTCTGGAAGATCTGGAGCATCAGTTTTGACCTGAAAAGGGAAATTTCAAAAAAACATGTATACTGTGATGTAATGCTTTCTGTAAAACATACCTTTCAAATTATTTTCTTTGCTTTTTAAATTTCTAAATTTCACAATACCAAATGCTAAAGGGGAAAAAAACCGCTCCATTACTCCAGTGTTTATACAGCTGTGGTATCAAGCAACTTTACAAAGACTACAGACAAGAATGAGGGGATTATGGACTATGGCAGAAAAGTCTGAAATGAAGAGAGAAAGATGCTCCAGGAATAAATATTGGTGGTCTTCCTGAAATGTCATGGTAAGTTGGGGACTTCTTGTCCCATGAGATGATTACAGAGAGATGCCTAAGCATTTAGGAAATGTGGGTAGGAGAAGGGAAGTAGTGGGGAGGTAGCACTAACTCTTGAGGACCTGGGGACAGGGGCTATGAATGAACATCTCAGAGACTATCTGGCCCAGTTTCATCGTGAAGTAGAGGCACAGATGAGTGCTTATAAATATGAGGTGGAGAAGAAATGATATCATGGCAGCGAGATCTACCCTGAGACGGCAGAAGTGTTATTAGCTCATGCTCTGGAGTCAGGTACACACTGGTTTGCCTACCAGTATCACCACTGATTAACTCTGGATAAAATTATTTAATCAAAAGAGAGGTTAGAAGTCTCCATTTCCTGAGTCACACAATGGCAAAGATAATATTCTAATTCATCTTGTTAATTAAATGGTGTTTCATGTATTCTTCATAAAGCTGTTAGCATGATGCCTAGCACTTAGTAAGTGCTCAGTAGATGACAGTGAGTATATACGTGCTGCAGTCATTGGCCTATGTTATTAACTTGCTCATTTTTTTTTTTTTTTTTTGAGATGTAGTCTCGCTCTGTCGCCCAGGCTGGAGTGCAGTGGCGCAATCTTGGCTCATTGCAAGCTCCACCTCCCGGGTTCACGGCATTCTCCTGCCTCAGCCTCCCAAGTAGCTGGAACTACAGGCGCCCGCCACCACACCTGGCTGATTTTTAGTATTTTTAGTACAGATGGGGTTTCACCATGATAGCCAGGATGCTCTCGATCTCCTGACCTTATGATCCACCTGCCTTGGCCTCCCAAAGTCCTAGGATTACAGGTGTGAGCCACCACACCCGGCCAACTTGCTCATATTTTATTTGAGATTGGGAACTTAAATAATATTTGCTGGGAGAGAAGACTATTAAGTGAGCTCTAAAGTAGAATGGTTCCTGCAGTTAGAAAAAAGGGAGGCTTCCATATTTTTGACCCTTTTGTGGCCCTTCAGGGGATTAAAGGTGAGGGGGGAAAGAGGATATTCCTAACACTCATGTGCACTGCTATACCTATTCTGAAGCTTCTAGAGTCTGATATGGTCTTATTGGTGTAAGCTAAAATAATTAACATCCAAATAAAAAAATTGATACATTTATCTTCCTCAAGGACCATTCAGTGGATTAGCAGATTGTCTCTGGGACTCATTTTTCTTGGATGCAAAATTATGGAACTGTTCACTGGACTCAAGCGTAAAATCTGCCACATCTGTTCTGCACACTAGCCAAAACATACGGTCAAGAGTACACATTGTCCTAGAAAACACAACAGGAGAATTCAGCTCACATTAAACTCCAGCACCGTCACTCCAGATGGGAGATTAACCACAAACGAAGCTACTCCATCATCAACACGTGTTACACTTTTCCTTGGCTCCAAGTCAGATGTCTCTTGGTTGACATCAATTGTTTGTGCATTCAGTGTTACTGGGACCCCTCCTACCAACTGGTCAAGCGCATCTTTAACCTGCACCTGTTTGTCAAAACAATCCAAATCTGTTTCAACAGCTTATCACTTCTTTTAAAGCACAACAATTCTGCAATAAATTTCCTTCCTCTCCACCAAAGTATAAATTACTTATGTATTTTTTTCTTAAAAATTTTTTCTTCTGAGACAGAGACTTACTATGTTGCCCAAGTTGGAGTGCAGTGGCTATTCACAGGCACAATCATAGCGCACTGCAACCTTGAACTATTGGCCTCAAGCCATCCTCCCACCTCAGCCTCACAAGTAGGTGGAACTATATAGGCATGCAACACCACACCTGGTTTACTTCTGTTTAATTTAGTAAAGAGAAGTATATTCTCAGCTAATAGAAAGATTTAATTCTATTTAGTTAAATCATTCTTGAATAGATTCTCCCATAAATCAAGCAGACTCAAAACATAAATATCATTCTATTAAGTCAGTCAAGGAGTAGATGTGATAAGGTCTTCTGCTGTCTAACTTCTGTATTTCTTTGATTGGTTTAGGACTGGATAAAGGAGAAAATGAGGCAATTGTTTCTGGGAATAAGTCTCGAACATGAGATACAAAAATAGATACACCTTTTTTCCTTTAACATTTACCTCTTACTGCCATATATATAAATATATATATACACATACATATATATACACACACACAATTCCACACAGATATAGTTTATTTTATTTTTATATAAAATATATTTTAAGCTAATGTTCTATATAATATTGTTATATTTATGT